>NC_091164.1:36170926-36505926 GCF_040958095.1 Procambarus clarkii
AAAGTTTCAGACTAATAAATCATTTCTAAAACCAATGCTTTAATAGCTTTTTATTATCCTAATTAAACTAAACTAAATAAAACCGAAAATATACTGTAATATGATAGACATCTGCTATTTGAGAAATTATTTGTTATTGGAACAACTCCAGCGTGAGCGAGTGGACGGGTCTAATCCCTGTACACACCATGCGTTTCTCGTTTCAATTCGTCGCCACAGTTCAGTGACTACGGCTTCGAAATAATAAAATTAATAAATCATTTAATCAATGGTCATTTAACAGATGATGAGATTATACAAAATGTTACTGGCACTGTTGACGTTACCAGCACCAGCACAGCCGTACCCAGCACCAGCACAGCCGTACCCAGCACCAGCACAGCTGTACCCAGCACCAGCACAGCCGTACCCAGCACCAGCACAGCCGTACCCAGCACCAGCACAGCCGTACCCAGCACCAGCACAGCCGTACCCAGCACCAGCACAGCCGTACCCAGCACCAGCACAGCCGTACCCAGCACGAGAACAGCCGTACCCAGCACCAGCACAGCCGTACCCAGCACCAGCACAGCCGTACCCAGCACCAGCACAGCCGTACCCAGCACCAGCACAGCTGTACCCAGCACCAGCACAAAAGCAGCTGAAGCCAACACAGCAGCAGCGAGCACCAGCAAAGCTGATGCAAACATCTAAAAACATCGTGTGTGAAGTGAACAATTAGAATAAGTGTTAAATTCAAGTGTGTACATAGTGTTAAAATTAAAGTTGCAATAATTCTAATGTACAATAGTTTTCAAGAACTGTATTGTAGTACTCAACATACAGCAAAACCACTTTTAATAATACAGTACCAACGGCTTAATGCACTGCAGTACCTATTTACTGTAGAGCATTCACAACTTCACAAAACTTCAAGATGGACATAACTCCAACAATAAGGTAAATACATGAATTACAGAATTTTTAGTAGAGTAGTAAAATATAGGTACAGTAAGTAATATGATACAATGCATTTTTATTGTGTACAAGAAAAAAAAAAGACACTGACGCAAACGCCTCTTGAAGGTCACCTCTTGCAACGAATCCAACGCTCCAACGAACTGGGGGTGGTTCCATATAGTACGTTGAATCAAGGTTGTACTGTATATATATATATATATATATATACAGTACTGTATATGAATCTGGCAATAATATCAGCCTGATTCTGATATTTGTGTTATCTTATATCTGGTATTTTATAAACCAAAACTTTGCATATATGTGAGTGACTCCAGAATTTGTATTATAATGCGGAGTATTTCATCGAAGGCTTAATTACTAATATTTATTTCATTTGTTTACAGATGCCTTAATCTGACAATTTATTAATATAAAAGGATGTCTGCTTTTAAATTAGTGATTTAAAAAATTTGATGTAAAGTCCTTAGTTTGAATATTGTTTAATTGATAAGTATATTTATGATCATTATTGGCCTGTATTATGAGGTGTAGGAGTATCCTATATGGTTTTCATTGGTCGTTTAATTTCTTGTCTTGATGGATGTGAATGATGTTTAATTATTATTTATTTAGGCTCTATTATTAGTTCAGAATATTTATAGATAGAATAATGTGCAATAGATGGCTCTTACTTAAAACCTGTTAATTATTATATTATTATTACTTGACAATTGTCTCAACATTCCAATTTACTGTCCTCTTACTATAAGTGTTGTTTTAATTAGCACCTAAATGATCTTCATGTAATATGGTTTATTTACCCCCATGACAATGCTTCAGTATTTGTAAAGTTATAATTCCCGGTTATTAAGGTAATTAGAGAAATAACAAACCCTGAATATATGAACGTTAAAAGCATTTTGGTATGTGCAAAATATTATTGTTTTGCAAGAACACTGGCTTACATCTTATGAATATCAAAACCACTTCAAATTTATTGATAGTTCTTTTTCCACTGCCAATATTAACATGTCTATTGACTGGCCAGGTCCTGGAAGATAGTAGTGTAAACGGAGACACATGGGGAATACATTTTTCAGAAACCGTTGGGCACTTCCATGCTGACTCAACCCCGTCGGGCCAGATCGATCAAAAACTTATTTTAGGTGGTTAGGTTAGGGCACGGTCAGCGCGCACCTCGCTGGCTGGCGGGGTGGGGTGGTTGTCCGTTCCCCCCAGGGGTACCCAGGGCCCACCACCCAGGGTGTACCCGAGGAACTGGTGCCCTATCCTAACCTGTTTTTTCTCGATATGTCTCGTGCTTTTAAGACGAGTCTAAGGCATCAAGAAGGGGGTCTCTACTTATGGAAGGTACCGAGGATGAATGTTCAATAGATGAAAACCAAAAAAATACACTGGTGAAAGGCATATAAATGTTTTTGGAGTATTTAAATGGCATGAGCAAAATTCACAATTTGGGCCGGGGGTGTGACCAGAGTACTATGGTATCAATTTGGGGTTCCTACTTATGAATAGATCAGAGGGTAAATGTTCAATAGATTCAAACCAAGAAACACAGTTGAAAGCGAATATAGAAGTTTTGGGAGTACTTTAATGAGGCTATGACTGAATAGTACGGGGAGCCCTTGGCACAGCTGAATTTTCTGTAATGGTTAGAGGTGAACGGGGCGCGATTTTTTGACCAATCAGGAGCAGAGTAGAAAAATTCTCTTTCTGTCTCGGGGTCATGGGCCAATCGGGTGAAATTTTCCTTATTTGTCGCAGGGGTGTCACATGACATGACGTCGGCAATAGGGACCCCCCTACCTATGATTACCCCAGTGGGGTCAAGCATAGAAGGGGGGGTCAAGATTCCTTACAAAGACCAAGTTGGATATATAGGTGTAGTAAGCCTTATCTTGAATTTTCATGATACTGTGGGGTACATTGCCATGAAGGGCGAGTCATAGAACAGGATCTGCATGTGAGATGGGTCATATTAGGGTTTTAAAGAAGTTAAGATAGCTTTAAAGAGTCCTGTGTGCTTGATAGTGGGCAAATGTTCAGTCAATAATTCTCGTGTTTTGAATGTGAATGAGGGGTCCTAGTTTGCGTTCTAGTCGTAAAATGAGTTCCTTGGTATATTTGCTATGGAAAATGAGCTTTGAGTACTCTATATAATTTGAAATGAGGTCAAGAAAGACATGTTTATGTGCGAGAAGAGTCAGGTTGGAAACTGTTTATTCCAGTCATTCCCCCTTGGCTTTGCTCCGTTTTCTGTAGCTAAAGTAAAGATTCCATTTTCTGTGGCATTCAGTTCATTACTGGTGAAAAAGGCATGCTTGCATTTGTATGGTTCTAACCTGTTTATAGATTTTATAGATATATTTGTCGGGCGTCAAATTAGATTTTGATATGAAAAATAGCATCAAATGTATGTCTATCTTTTGTAATAAACGTTACAAGCATTAACAATACCTGTGATATTTCATAGAATACGAAAAGAAGGCTAAATAGTGGGGCCTCAGCCATATTGTGTTGGGTTTGACACTCCAAACATTAATTTGACACTCGTAAATATACTATTAAGGAAAGTAGTTGAGTGGTTTAAGCAATTTAATATGTACTAGGAATCTATTAAATTGCTCTTTTAGCATCATAATAGTGTGCAGCTATTGTGGTGGGGGCCCCGATAACTATATGTAGCGCATCGACTGGCACTATCTGTTGCTATGAAATGCTCTTTGATATCATGTGTAAAAATTTAAAAGTCGACTCTATCAGTTGCCTTTTATGTCAGTGGTGGTATATCAAGCGCAAAGGTTTTCAGAAAATGTTACACCTCCACCTTTCAAAAAGTGAAAAGATGAATTCATTTTGGTATTACTGTAATTACTTTGGAAGTTTTTAACGATAGCACATGCTTAAACAAACTCGCTCGCAAAAACAAACTCATTTTTTTTTTGGTTCAACTTACACAAATAAACCCAGGGCTTTCACATTTGCGCAAAATACTTAGTCCCCCCTAAACTTAAAACAGTTGCACAATCTTACTTAAACACATTGCTAAACTCTTATACACAAACAAAAACTCAATTTTTAACTCACACAAATAAACACGGGCTTTGCACATTCACACAAAAAAAAATGCTTAGTCCCCCCTAGACTTGAACACTCACAATCTTACAGTGCTTTAATTGCCAAAGCCTTCCAAACCTGCACTGGGTTGTTAGTCATACAGAGAATCAGGGAGAAAAATATCTGCTTCAATATATATATATATATATATATATATATATATATATATATATATATATATATATATATATATATATATATATATATATATATATATATATATATATATATATATATATATATATATATATATATATATATAAAATACAACTCTTGAATAAATAGTCCAACCACTTGGGTTGGACGGTAGAGCGACGGCCTTACTTCATGCAGGTCGGCGTTCAATCCCCCCCCCCCCCCCAACCATCCAAGTGGTTGGGCCACCATTCCTTCCTCCCATCTTATTCCCAAATCCTTATCCTGACTCCTTCCCAGTGCTACATGGTCGTAATGGCTTGGCGCTTTCTCCTGATAGTTCCATTCCATTCCATTCTTGACTAAATAACTAGCATTAAGTTTTAAGTCAATCTAATATCCCCATCTCACGGCCCCCCAGAACTCTGCATATTCCCGCCCTCCAACAAATTCCAAAGCCTTGCAAGAGCCCACTCCAGTCACTCACGCGGCAATAGACATGTTTTTCGCCCAACTGTATTTATTTAAAATAATACGTCAGATAGAAAGAGTTTCGCATTGCTATTATACTTACCTTATAAAGCCTCTCTATAAAAATAATATGCCACTGCGTATTATGATTGTTTTATAATAAATATTGCATAAATACTTACACGATTTCATAAACAAAAAATTATTTTAATGAGCCATGTTTGGAAGGCATCATTATTACTATAAATACAAACTTTTAACGCTAACTAAAAATATATATCTAAAAATAAAATAAATAAAATAAAATGTTTATTTAGGTAAGGTACATACATACAAGATATTTTTACAAAGATTGGTTGACTTATAGGTAGAGCTAGTACATACATTGCCCAAAGCCACTATTACGCAAAGCGTTTCGGGCATGAAAAACTTAAATGACAAGCTTAATACTAATTGAGAATAAAGAGTAGAATGAAAACATAGCTGAAAAAGCAGCACAAATACAATTATGTCGACAAACAGCGCTCTTTAAAAAAAAACAGACATTGGTTGACAATAGAAGGGTAAGGTAAGTTACAGGGAATTTATTAGGTATAGCTTGGTTTTTATCTTAAACTGGTTGAGAGAGGTACAGTCTTTAACATGGTTGGGAAGGTCATTCCACATTCTGGGCCCCTTGATTTGTAGAGGATTTCTAGTTTGATTAAGTCGCACTCTAGGAATATCAAAACTGTATTTATTTCTGGTGTAGTGCTCATGGGTTCTGTTACAACCTTCTATGAAGCTTTTGAGATCAGGATTGGCATTATAGTTTAGCGTTTTATATATGTATAATATACATGAGAGAATGTGAAGTGACTTAATGTCTAACATATTCAGAGATTTGAGTAGGGGTACCGAGTGATGTCTGGGGCCAGAGTTGGATATTGTCCTAATAGCAGCTTTGTGTTGAGTAATTAGTGGACGTAAGTGATTTTGGGTAGTAGAGCCCCAAGCACAAATACCATAGTTGAGATATGGATAGATAAGGGAGTAATAGAGAGTCACCAGGGCAGGGCGTGCTACATAATATCTGATCTTAGAAAGAATGCCCACAGTTTTTGAAACTTTTTTTTATATATTTAGAATGTGTCCCTGGAAATTCAGCTTGTGGTCAATGAGAATGCCAAGGAATTTGCCATCTAATTTGTTACAAATTTGGGTATTGTTTACTTTGAGATTTATTTGATTAGAGGATTTATTGCCAAACAGAATATAGAAAGTTTTGTCAATGTTAAGGGTGAGTTTGTTGGCAGTTAGCCAAAGATGGACTTTATTTAGCTCAGTATTTACTGTGGCATTTAGAGCAAGGGGGTCAGGACTGGAGTAAATGAAGGTTATGTCGTCAGCAAATAGAATTGGTTTGAGGTGTTGGGAGGCATTTGGAAGGTCATTAATGTAGATGAGAAAGAGAAGAGGGCCAAGTATGCTGCCCTGAGGAACACCAATGTTGATGGGTAGGGTGGGAGAAATTGTATTATTCACATAGTATCTCATAGAGGAAGATTTATTCTTCAGGATATATATTATTAAGAGTTTCATTCTGTATAAAAAAGTTGCCAATATTATCAAAACTCTGGCCACAAATTTTTTTTTAAAGGTTTTCCAAGGGAGTAAATCTTGCTTCCTCTCTTTCTCCCACATGTTTCCTCATTTGCACAGGAGCAGAGCAACCTTCGTGCGGGTCCTGGTTCAGTTCCCCAACGTCCGAGATATTGGACATTACAAATTTCACTAAATGATGCATTATCTTAGCAGCCCCTCTAATTATAAAGATGTTAATCTTTGTTATAACCTTTGAGTGCTAGTTCTCAAAAGGTTCTTTACCTCAGAAAGAGAGAGAGAGATTCTATTTTTGTCCATATTCGAGCGGAATGTTGAGCAACCTTCGTGCAGGACCCGGTTCAGTTCCCCAACGTCCGAGCTATTGCACATAGCAAATTTCTCTAAATGAAGCAGTATCTCGCCCCCCCCCCCCCCCCCCCAGACCAACGATTTTAGGGCAGTAAATAAGCAATTGCAATCCATCCAGCCGGCGACTTATCAGTGACTGTGGAAAGAATGTGTGTTCTTAGGACCATTATGACCTCTTCGCGCATTTTCATCCCCTCACACATTTGAGTATTTGTTTCCCATATCAAGAATTTTGTCAAAAAAAAAAGTTCAAGGAAATACGAGCTTATTTATTCCAACTTATTGATAAAAAACAAAAAATAAACTGGCGACCCCTGGCAGCAAGTTCAGGTGGTCTCGGCCTATATCTGGCTGGGAGGTGTGGGGTTCTTAGTGAGAGATCATACGACCAAGCTGTGATGGAGACCATAAATGGTATGCATAAACCCTAATACTTTACAGGACTTGTCATGGTCTGTGCCGCATTGATAATTCGTTCCAAGTAGTTAAAAGTTAAATCTAAAGAAATCCAATAAAGTTCAACGATTTTTTTTCTCTCTCTCTCTATGGGTGTATGCAATTAATTTTTTCTGTTATATCTTTTATTAGAGCTCGGCCATCAGGCTGTAGATGTTGAGGAAAAGAGGAAGATGCAATGCAGGGAATCGCCCCTGGTATTTATTTCACGAGGTCATTGCGTCGTGGAGTATGAGGAATTGCCCAAGTTCATCGCATGCGTCAAGGCTTTGGCGGCAATTGAAAAGCAGTATGAAGGCGCAGATTTAGAAGACTCACATGTTCAAAGACAGAAAACCAAAAAAATTAACGCCGTTGAGACCGTATATGGCGGTTTTTGTGACGAAACAGAAATAAGACTACCTGTCGAAATAGGAATAGGCTTGATTAAAGTGGCGTATAATGGAATACCCAACTTTATCGAGTGGGTGCAAGCCCAAGGTGAAATAGAAAAACAGTTTGCGGGGATTGATTTTTAACAGCGTGAAAACTGGTTTATTTATCATGACAAAGTTCGAGCGCAGAATGCATTTAGAGAAATTTTCTTTGGGGATTATTGTTCCACCTCCGAAGCTAAGGAAATTGCGCCAGAGGATGAGGTTTATTGGAGGGAAAATTTGCATCCCGTCATTAAGGCAGATCTAGATAGAGCTCCACCTACAAGATAATTCTTAGGAACTAATGATGCAAAGGGGACATACTACAGGAACAATGTGCGGGTGGCCTGATGGGGGGTGGGTTATCCCCAAATCCTGAGACTTTGTCCCCCAACCCAGACTCTCTTCAACCAGAACATTATTTTTTTTTGTATGTGTGTGTTTTTACCTAAAAAAAAAATCATGTATCATTATTATTATTATTGCACACTCCCCTTGAAGATGAAATATGTTAAAAAAAAAATGTCAGGCAGTATTTGCTAGAGTACTTCTCATGGGGTGAATAAGTGATGAGGTCTCTCTCTTATTTTTAAAAACTACTTTAACAGATAAAAAAAAAATTGACATTTATACAATTTTTTATTTTATTATGAGTACATATACAAAAAAAAACAAGCACTTTTTTATTATTCGTCGTTAGTGTAATAAGATCTAAGGTTCCTCCTTTTACTCGATGGTCTTTTCACTACTTGTGGCGGTACTTGACCTTTCCCTGCTCCATCTTGTTTAGGACGCACCAGCACAAATTCTTTTTTTGCATTTTTTCATTACATGGGCCAAATGAGCCAGTGTAGGGTAGTAAGATGCCAGCCATTCTTCTTCTTCACCCACCCCAGAATTGCAGCCTATACCAAATGGCATAACTATCCGTTTGATAGAATTATTACTCTTGGCTTCGCTCATAATGCTACTCACGGCCTTTTTTAAAACACCATCGTCTGTTGATAGTTGTATCTCTCCGCAATCCCGCTACTAAATCAATATCTTTACTGTGCTTAATATGAAATTGGTTAATGTCATTATTTTCAATAGACGCACCTACACTATATTGACATATGAGGGCTATGAGATAAGGCTGCACATTAGGTTCTGGTGGCGGGGAGAGGATTATATTTTCTGGAGTGTCACGATCCGTAACAACGGCACAAAGCGTTTCAGGACATATTTTCTTTTCAACCACCCCATAAGGATATTTTTCCCACAGCTGTTGGGAGTAACCATTAGAAAACTGGTGTAGGGCAGGAAGATCATAGACAATACAGTCCCCGGGTTTAAATATATCATCGTTGGGGAAATCCACTTCAATAATAGAATCTTTGAGTCGCCGTAATTTGGCTCGCATGTAGTTGGAACACATCTCGAAGCGATTAAAAAGGTTTTTTAACATAACCTTCGTCTTATATACACCTTGTCACATAGAGTTGTTAGAGGCTTTTATAATATGTAATTCATAGTTTTTCTTTTTGTACAGAGAAATTAGGAAACAATAAATAAATAAATGAAATACAGGTCAACATTTTGTGTGTGTGTGTGTGTGTGTGTGTGTGTGTGTGTGTGTGTGTAGAGAAATTAGGAAAAGTAAATAAAAATACAGGTTAACATTTCTTTTTTTGTGGTTTAATTTGTATGAAATATTATAATATAGATTCTACAGCTTTTCTAATCTCATCTTCATTATATTCCATTTCCATTTTCTCTTTGTCTTCATTGTCGTCGTCTTCCACAATAGTGAGCACTTTATCTCCTACAGTAACAGACATGGCGCCGGTAGATGGATCATCTTCCACAGCAACGCTCGTGGTATCTTCCACGACAGCTGACCCGTCTTCTCTCACGTCAGCGGCAGGCTTGACAGTAGAAACACAGTCTTTATCATTCGTAGAAACAGGTGGAATGGCCATACGTGGAATCTTGTGTCTAAAGATGCCATGGGTTGGAGAGCGAGTTGGCGTGTCATTATTTACAGGACATATCATTAAAGTGGCTATACCACGTTCTCGCAGTTTCTGAGCTAATTTGCACATCACAGGGAAATATTTAGTCTCCCATATGTTGCGTTCGCCACTTGTGAGATACTGCCCGCAAGCCTTACCCAACCCATATGGGAAAATAATCCTTCCCACTTGTCCACTTCGGTTTCTCTGAAGAATATGTTCAATGGCTTTTCGCAGAGCTTTGTCAAATCAACGCCATCTTTGGTATTCGGTATCATTTTTCTGGCCGTCATAAAAATGCTCATCCACACTCCATGCTTCGTGCCTGGGCTTTTTGTAAGAAGATGGCGTCGCTGGACCGTTGGTAAACTGGGTGATTAATCCAATAAGGTGCGGTAAAACAGCATAACTTTCATAGGGGTCGTCATCCATCCTATTGCAGAATTCGGGTGCTTCGCCAACAAATATGAGGCCGGGGATATCTCTATCAGTTCTAACAGCACGATTTTTGTACGGCAGGTTTTTCCGATGCAATCGAGCATAGGGGTATCGTTCCCATAAAGTGTGTACCATTTCGCTCAACTGCACGCTTGTTGCATCCAAATCATAGAGCAGACAATCGCGATTGTTATAGATGGGCAAAGAGGCAAAGTCGCCAATCAGGGAGGGGAGCTCCATAGTGCTGGCTTGTGAGGTAGTGACTCGGAAGGGGGTCTATATACACTTTTCACGCCGGCGCGGGGGACAACTGCGCATCGTAGAGTTGCCAGGGACATTTTTTTTTCCTTGGAACTCTGGTCATTACGCACTAATATAACATTAACATCGTAATGTTTTAAGTTTTCATACAGATCTTCGATAATTGGAAGATATGTTTCCTCCCAAACTTCATCTCTTTGAACGCAGGTGCGACCAATAACCACAGGTAATACAGCTTGTGCGATTTCCGGAGAAGACTTGATGAATCTCGTTATGGCTTCTATAGCCTTTTTGAAATAGATGAGGCGATTTTGCGTTGTATCTTCTTTTAATCCGGCGAGCATATCACGATCTTCGGATTTTTCTATATGCGACTTGGCGATCTCATTGTTCTCTACAGGCGCCCCTATACCATATTGCACTGCAGCAGCAATAATGCAGGGGAGATTTTCAGCTCGACGATTGGAGACATGAATTGAACCGGGAATTGGGCGATCATGGGGAACACATCTCTTGAGATTATACAAAGGCCTGCATTCACCATAGGCGCTTGCGTGTTTGTATTTCACTGATATGTCCTTCGTTATCCCGTACGGAACGCAAGATATGCAGTTTACAGGATACACAATGCAAGTTTTATTATTGCAAAATTCTTCATCGGTTAAATATCCGGTGTGCGTTTCCAGTCACGTCTCCATTTTTCTTTTTTTACTTTCCCTTATGTTTTGGATAAAGCCTAGTCAACCGCCCTGTGTCGACCCTGCGAATATTCGTGGGGGCTTTGTGCCCTTATATCTCCATCCCTGCTAGTGTGTGTAAAGTTACCACATACTGAGCAAATATTTATATTATTATTATAAGGGCCTCGACCAACAAGAAGCCCATAGGAACATTTTTTTTTCACTGACTTAATTAGTATAAAAAAAAACACCTCAAATAGTGCAATATGTATCTCAAAATATCTTGCCATAAAATATCAATATACGTCAGCTTAATACCCAAACACTGGCAACCTTTTTTTTCAGAAGCAGGAAAGGTCAAACACAGTGCGACATGTTACAATTTTTTTTTTTAATGTCCTCCCCCCCCCCCCCATGAAAAAACCATAGTCAGACCATATTCCCTTAATGAAATATTATATATATATATATATATATATATATATATATATATATATATATATATATATATATATATATATATATATATATATATATATATATATATATATATATATAAATATATATATATAAATCATGGTTCCCCAATGTCATGGAGGCCACATCATTATTGGAAGGTTTGTGATAACTTATTGACATTAGGGATACCTTATGTAGTTAATGACATTTCTCGATAATTATCACAAAAAATAAGTACTTGGTCACCTTTCCTAGACTACCAACTGCCATCTTTTTTTTTTTAATTCACTGCATTATGCAACATGATTTAGCACATTTGCGAGTCATTTTTTCCTTTCCCTGTTTCCTCATAATTATGCCATAAAAAAAAAGAGTAGCGGTAGCTAGAATTGCCAAACCAAAAAAAAAAAAAGAAACCAGCACATATGTAGCGATCTTTGACACTTATTTCGGGGAGGGAAAGGACGGGCAATATATAGCCTAGGATCTTGCCTCCATTCGCCAGTGTCGCACCAGTACACAATGGAACCTTCCCGTACTAAAACGTTTTACTCCAGGGACAGTCTTAAATGTGCCCAAATGCGTTTAGACACCTTTATAAATTGGCCTGTCGAGTGGCTAAACCCCCAAGACCTGGTGAATGAGGGATTTTATTATCTGAGAGTTGCAGATCATTGTTCCTGCGCCTTTTGTTGTAAAGTTGTGCATGCTTGGATTGAGGGCGATACGCCCCATAGTAGGCATGCGAAAGTGTCGCCAAATTATTCCTTCATAAGAGGCGAAAAGGACAATAACGTTCCTTTGGAAATCACCAAACTGGCATTCGAATATGGGCTGGATTTCTTTTCACCCCTATTCAAACCAAAGAATATAGCAACATCTGATCGTGAGTATATTGTATAAATATAATTTACTAGTTTATCTGTGAATAATTAGTATTGGCGATGTGGAGGGAGGACAAAAATAAGTATAAACGCAGGAAGTCTTTTCAAATAATTTTTCTTTATTTTTTGTGTTTTTGAAAGAATTGACTTAGAACCTGTGTCTTATGCATATATGTGATGGAGCATCTTTGTTTTTTTAGAGACCCCACCCTGCGTGGAAGAAACTAAAATGACTGGAGATGATTTGCAGGTTCTGGGGGTAATTCCATTCGCTAAACCTAGATATCCAGGCTTGGCAACATACAAACAGCGTTTGGAAACATTCGACCTCAGCTGGACTGGTTGTGTCAAGCAAACATCTCACGAATTGGCAGAATCAGGATTTTTCTTCTGTGGTAAACAAATATTGTTGGAGTTTTGTTATTTTTAGTGTGTGTATCCTCCTGGCCGGGGAGGATTTACTGGGCGCAAATCCTTAACTGTAGCCTCTGTTTAACTCAACAGTAAAACGGGTACTTGGTTGTAAAAACGATTCTTCGAGGTGGGGATCGTATTCCAGGGACCTGCCCGAAATGCTAGGCCGTACAAGAATGTAACAACTCTTGTATATATCTAAAAAAAAAAAAGTGTGTTTACTCCCCTAATTGTGCTTGCGGGGGGTGGAAATCTGGCTCTTTGGTCCCGGGAAGTGTGTGTGTGTGTGTGTGTACTCACCTAGTTGTGCTTGCGGGGGTTGAGCTCTGGCTCTTTGGTCCCGCCTCTCAACTGTCAATCAACAGGTGTACAGGTTCCTGAGCCTATTGGGCTCTATCATATCTACACTTGAAACTGTGTATGGAGTCAGCCTCCACCACATCACTTCCTAATGCATTCCATTTGTCAACCACTCTGACTAAAAAAGTTCTTTCTAATATCTCTGAGGCTCATTTGGGCACTCAGTTTTCACCTGTGTCCCCTAGTGTGTGTGCCCCTTGTGTTAAACAGCCTGTCTTTATCAACCCTGTCAATTCCCTTGAGGATCTTGAATGTGGTGATCATGTCCCCCCTAACTCTTCTGTCTTCCAACGAAGTCTCCGTGGTGTAGTGGTAAGACACTCGCCTGGCGTTCCGCGAGCGCTATGTCATGGGTTCGTATCCTGGCTGGGGAGGATTTACTGGGCGCAATTCCTTAACTGTAGCCTCTGTTTAACGCAACAGTAAAATGTGTACTTGGATGAAAAAATGATTCTTCGCGGCAGGGGATCGTATTCCAGGGACCTGCCCGAAACGCTACGTGTACTAGTGGCTGTACATGAATGTAACAACTCTTGTATATATCTCAAAAAAAAAAAAAAAAGAAGTGAGGTTTAATTCCCTCACCTACCATATACAGATGGGGACTCCATGATGAGGCGGCATACTGTGTGTGTGTGTGTGTGTGTGTGTGTGTGTGTGTGTGTGTGTGTGTGTGTGTGTGTGTGTGTAAGTGTGTGTAAGTGTGTGTGTGTGTGTAAGTGTGTGTGTGTGTGTGTGTACTCACCTAGTTGTGCTTGTGGGGGTTGAGCTCTGGCTCTTTGGTCCCGCCTCTCAACCGTCAATCAACAGGTGTACAGGTTCCTGAGCCTATTGGGCTCTATCATATCTACACTTGAAACTGTGTATGGAGTCAGCCTCCACCACATTGCTTCCTAATGCATTCCATTTGTCAACCACTCTGACACTAAAAAAGTTCTTTCTAATATCTCTGTGGCTCATTTGTGTGTGTGTGTGTGTGTGTGTGTGTGTGTGTGTGTGTGTGTGTGTGTGTGTGTGTGTGTGTGTGTGTGTGTGTGTGTGTTTGTGTACTCACCTAGTTGTGTCTGCAGGATCGAGCATTGACTCTTGGATCCCGCCTTTCGAGCATCGGTTGTTTACAGCAATGACTCCTGTCCCATTTCCCTATCATACCTGGTTTTAAAATTATGAATAGTATTTGCTTCCACAACCTGTTCCTGAAGTGCATTCCATTTTCCCACTACTCTCACGCTAAAAGAAAACTTCCTAACATCTCTGCGACTCATCTGTGTTTCAAGCTTCCATCCATGTCCCCTCGTTCTGTTACTATTCCGTGTGAACATTTCGTCTATGTCCACCCTGTCAATCCCTCTGAGTATCTTATACGTTCCTATCATGTCCCCCCTCTCCCTTCTTCTTTCTAGTGTCGTAAAGCACAGTTCCCTCAGGCGCTCCTCATACGCCATCCCTCGTAGCTCTGGGACGAGTCTCGTTGCAAACCTCTGAACCTTTTCCAGTTTCATTATATGCTTCTTCAGATGAGGACTCCATGATGAGGCGGCATACTCTAAGACTGGCCTTACGTAGGCAGTGTAAAGCGCCCTAAATGCCTCCTTACTTAGGTTTCTGAATGATGTTCTAACTTTTGCCAGTGTATAGTACGCTGCTGTCGTTATCCTATTTATATGTGCCTCAGGAGATAGATTAGGTGTTACGTGCACCCCCTGGTCTCTTTCACGCATCGTTACAGGTAGGCTGTTCCCCTTCATTGTGTACTGTCCCTTTGGTCTCCTATCTCCTAGTCCCATTTCCATAACTTTACATTTGCTCGTATTGAATTCCAGTAGCCATTTCTCTGACCATCTCTGCAACCTGTTCAGGTCCTCTTGGAGGATCCTGCAATCCTCATCTGTCACAACTCTTCTCATCAACTTTGCGTCATCCGCAAACATCGACATGTAGGACTCTACGCCTGTAAACATGTCGTTAACATATACAAGAAATAGAATTGGTCCCAGCACCGATCCTTGTGGTACTCCACTTATTACTGTTCACCAGTCCGACGTCTCGCCCCTTACCGTAACTCTTTGGCTCCTTCCTGTTAGGTAGTTCCTTATCCATGCTAGGACCTTTCCCCCCACCCCCGCCTGCCTCTCGAGCTTGAACAGCAGTCTCATGTGCGGTACTGTATCAAAGGCTTTTTGGCTGTCCAGAAATATGCAGTCTGCCCAACCATCTCTGTCCTGTCTTATCCTCGTTATTTTATCATAGAATTCCAGAAGGTTTGTTAGGCACGATTTCCCTGTCCAGAACCCATGTTGATGTTTGTTCACAAACCTAATGTTCTCCAGGTGTGCAACCAGTCGTAGCCTAATTATTCTTTCCAGTATTTTACAGGGGATGCTTGTCAGTGATACAGGTCTATAGTTAAGTGCCTCCTCCCTATCACCTTTCTTGAAGATCGGCACGACATTTGCCTTCTTCCAGCAACTGGGCAATTCTCCTGACATAAGTGACTCATTAAAGATCATTGCCAGAGGCACGCTGAGGGCCTGTGCTGCTTCTTTTAGTATCCACGGTGATACTTTGTCTGGTCCAACTGCTTTAGTTGCATCTAGAGTTGTCAACTGTTTCATTACCTCCTCTGCTGTCACCTCTATATCTGATAGTCTTTCATCTAGGGTAACCCCATCCAACAATGGGAGCTGCTCAGGCTCGGTAGTGAACACTCCATGGAAACTGGCATTCAGTGCCTCGCAGATTTCCTTGTCACTTTCAGTATATGCCCCCTCTGTCTTCCTTAGTCTTGTCACTTGGTCGTTCACCGACATTTTTCTTCTTATATGACTGTGTAGTAACTTAGGTTGTTTTTTTGCTTTGATTGCAATAGCGTTCTCATAGTCCCTTTCCGATGTTCGATGTTCGTCTTATGTTAATGTAATCGTTCCTAGCTCTGTTGTATCTGATCCTGTTGTCCTCTGTTCTTGTCTTCTGTACTTCCTCCACTCCTGCCTGCTGGCCATTTGTGTGTGTGTGTGTGTGTGTGTGTGTGTGTTTTGTATTACAACATTGCTGGATGTGAGCTATAATAATAATGAATGGGAATATTGTTTTTCTTAAATTTACAGGCCTAAGGGACCACATGCGCTGCTTTTTCTGTGGGAATGGTTTTCGTAATTGGGAACCCGCTGACGACCCTTGGACACTGCACGCGCAATGGTATCCTGAGTGCACCTTTGTCAACATTAAAAAGGATGCACAGTTCATTAAGAATGCTAGAGAATCTTCGCAGCGTCGAACTATAAAACCCATAGATGAACATCTTTTAACTGGTCTGATGGAAGGTTTGGGTTTTTTCCCAGCATTAATTGAACATTTTGGATTTCCTGATGTCTGTGTGAGACCTGCCTTAAGGCTATATCTCAAAAGCACCAAAGATTTATTACCGTTTCTTACGGAGGCCAGATGTATAGAATTAATGTTGTGGTATATGCAAGAGAGCACTAAAGCCGAAATGGGTTCAAGGGGAATTCATCATGAGGATGTGGAAGGTAGGGTAGAGCCTGCGAATTTGGAATGGCAATCCGCGCCCTCTGACATGGAAACAGTCGCCTCAGCTAATGAAATGGATGTCGACGTTGTTGGATCAATGAGCGGGTTCATGACCACTAATCTTGGTTTGCGGGCTTTGCCTTCTCCTGTTGAAACAGAGGCGGAAGAGACGACAATAGTCGCTAATGAAATGGATGTTGAAACTGGCGAAGAGGCCACAGACTTTGATGCGACATCCCATGTTGAAACTGTGATGAACACATCTACGCCAACGTCTTGGGCTGCTGATATTTTGTGTAAGGTGTGCTTTAACAATGCGTTGAGTGTCGTACTGCTGCCCTGCAGACATATGGTAACATGCAGTAATTGTCTTGTATCTATGAGAAACTGCCCCATTTGCAGATGCACCATTTCGCATGTCCTTCAACCAATTATTTCCTAAGAAGACAAAAAAAAAAGGCATAGAGACTAATTTATTTATGTAAATAAAAATTGTACAAATGCCGAGTTGTTTTTTATATTCATAAATTAGTGTAAATAAGCTCACATTTTCATGAACAGTATTTTTTTTTTGGGGGGGGGGGGGGATTAGATTGCAATTGCTTATTTACTGCCCTAAAATCGTTGGTCCGGGGGGGTGGGGCGAGATACTGCCTCATTTAGAGAAATTTGCTATGTGCAATAGCTCGGACGTTGGGGAACTGAACTGGGTCCTGCACGAAGGTTGCTCAACATTTCGCTCGAATATGGACAAAAATAGAATCTCTCTCTCTCTCTCTTTCTGAGGTAAAGAACCTTTTGAGAACTAGCACTCAAAGGTTATAAAAAAGATTAACATCTCTATAATTAGAGGGGCTGCTAAGATAATGCATCATTTAGTGAAATTTGTAATGTCCAATATCTCGGACGTTGGGAAAACTGAACCAGGACCCGCACGAAGGTGGCTCTGCTCCTGTGCAAATGAGGAAACATGTGGGAGAAAGAGAGAAAGCAAGATTTACTCCCTTGGAAAACCTTTAAAAAAAAATTTGCGGCCAGAGATTAGATAATATTGGCAACTTTTTTATACAGAATGAAACTCTTAATTAATAATATATGCCCTGAAGATCAAATCTTCCTCTATGAGATATATATTTTTAGTTAGTTTTAAAAGTTTGTGTTTATCGTAAAAATAATGCCTTTCCAAACATGGCTCATTAAAATAATTTTTTGTTTATTAAATTGTGTAAGTATTTATGCAATATTTATTATAAAACAATCATAATACGCAGTGGCATATCATTTTTATAGAGAGGCTTTATAAGGTAAATATAATAGCAATGCGAAACTCTTTCTATCTGACGTATTATTTTAAATAAATACAGTTGGGCGAAAAACATGTCTATTGCCGCGTGAGTGACTGAAGTGGGCTCTTGCAAGGCTCTGGAATTTGTTGGAGGGCGGAAATGTGCAGAGTTCTGGGGGGCCGTGAGATGGGGATATTAGATTGACTTAAAACTTAATGCTAGTTATTTAGTCAAGAATGGAATGGAATGGAACTATCAGAAGAAAGCGCCAAGCCATTACGACCATGTAGCACTGGGAAGGAGTCAGGATAAGGATTTGGGAATAAGATGGGAGGAAGGAATGGTGGCCCAACCACTTGGATGGTCGGATGGGGGGGGGGATTGAACGCCGACCTGCATGAAGTAAGGCCGTCGCTCTACCGTCCAACCCAAGTGGTTGGACTATTTATTCAAGAGTTGTATTTTATATATACATATATATAAGCCTATACTTGCATAAACCACAAGTGAAGATTAACAATCTTTGGACAACACCCACCAGTGGGACTCGAGCCCAGAAAGCACAACTACCTTCCAGTAGCTGCCATAACTAGTATGCTTTAACCCACTACACCATCAGACCCTACAAAAGAAGTAGAGACTTCGAGATATATATACATCTCAAACATCTCCACTTCCCGAGGGCACCAGATGAGTATGAGGTTAGTCTGCATTTTTCGTCAAGCCACTGTCAATGTGAGAGAACTCGTGTCCAGCTTATAAGCCTATACTTGCATAAACCAGAAGTGAAGATTAACAATCTTTGGACAACACCCACCAGTGGGACTCGAACCCAGCAAGCACAACTACCTTCCAGTAGCTGCCATAACTAGTATGCTTTAACGCACTACACCATCAGACACTACAAAAGAAGTAGAGACTTCGAGATATATATACATCTCAAACATCTCCACTTCCCGAGGGCACCAGATGAGTGTGAGGTTAGTCTGCATTTTTCGTCAAGCCACTGTCAATGTGAGAGAACTCGTGTCCAGCTTATAAGCCTATACTTGCATAAACCACAAGTGAAGATTAACAATCTTTGGACAACACCCACCAGTGGGACTCGAACCCAGAAAGCATAACTACCTTCCAGTAGCTGCCATAACTAGTATGCTTTAACCCACTACACCATCAGACCCTACAAAAGAAGTAGAGACTTCGAGACATATATACATCTCAAACATCTCCACTTCCCGAGGGCACCAGATGAGTGTGAGGTTAGTCTGCATTTTTCGTCAAGCCACTGTCAATGTGAGAGAACTCGTGTCCAGCTTATAAGCCTATACTTGCATAATCCACAAGTGAAGATTAACAATCTTTGGACAACACCCACCAGTGGGACTCGAACCCAGAAAGCACAACTACCTTCCAGTAGCTGCCATAACTAGTATGCTTTAACCCACTACACCATCAGACCCTACAAAAGAAGTAGAGACTTCTAGATATATATACATCTCAAACATCTCCACTTCCCGAGGGCACCAGATGAGTGTGAGGTTAGTCTGCATTTTTCGTCAAGCCACTGTCAATGTGAGAGAACTCGTGTCCAGCTTATAAGCCTATACTTGCATAAACCACAAGTGAAGATTAACAATCTTTGGACAACACCCACCAGTTGCAACTAAATGCAACTCTAGATGCAACTAAAGCAGTTGGACCAGACAAAGTATCACCGTGGATACTAAAAGAAGCAGCACAGGCCCTCAGCGTGCCTCTGGCAATGATCTTTAATGAGTCACTTATGTCAGGAGAATTGCCCAGTTGCTGGAAGAAGGCAAATGTCGTGCCGATCTTCAAGAAAGGTGATAGGGAGGAGGCACTTAACTATAGACCTGGATCACTGACAAGCATCCCCTGTAAAATACTGGAAAGAATAATTAGGCTACGACTGGTTGCACACCTGGAGAACATTAGGTTTGTGAACAAACATCAACATGGGTTCTGGACAGGGAAATCGTGCCTAACAAACCTTCTGGAATTCTATGATAAAATAACGAGGATAAGACAGGACAGAGATGGTTGGGCAGACTGCATATTTCTGGACTGCCAAAAAGCCTTTGATACAGTACCGCACATGAGACTGCTGTTCAAGCTCGAGAGGCAGGCGGGGGTGGGGGGAAAGGTCCTAGCATGGATAAGGAACTACCTAACAGGAAGGAGCCAAAGAGTTACGGTAAGGGGCGAGAAGTCGGACTGGTGAACAGTAATAAGTGGAGTACCACAAGGATCGGTGCTGGGACCAATTCTATTTCTTGTATATGTTAACGACATGTTTACAGGCGTAGAGTCCTACATGTCGATGTTTGCGGATGACGCAAAGTTGATGAGAAGAGTTGTGACAGATGAGGATTGCAGGATCCTCCAAGAGGACCTGAACAGGTTGCAGAGATGGTCAGAGAAATGGCTACTGGAATTCAACACGAGCAAATGTAAAGTTATGGTAATGGGACTAGGAGATAGGAGACCAAAGGGACAGTACACAATGAAGGGGAACAGCCTACCTGTAACGATGTGTGAAAGAGACCTGGGGGTGGACGTAACACCTAATCTATCTCCTGAGGCACAGGTAAATAGGATAACGACAGCAGCGTACTATACACTGGCAAAAGTTAGAACATCATTCAGAAACCTAAGTAAGGAGGCATTTAGGGCGCTTTACACTGCCTACGTAAGGCCAGTCTTAGAGTATGCCGCCTCATCATGGAGTCCTCATCTGAAGAAGCATATAATGAAACTGGAAAAGGTTCAGAGGTTTGCAACGAGACTCGTCCCGGAGCTACGAGGGATGGGGTATGAGGAGCGCCTGAGGGAACTGTGCTTTACGACACTAGAAAGAAGAAGGGAGAGGGGGGACATGATAGGAACGTATAAGATACTCAGAGGGATTGACAGGGTGGACATAGACGAAATGTTCACACGGAATAGTAACAGAACGAGGGGACATGGATGGAAGCTTGAAACTCAGATGAGTCGCAGAGATGTTAGGAAGTTTTCTTTTAGCGTGAGAGTAGTGGGAAAATGGAATGCACTTCAGGAACAGGTTGTGGAAGCAAATACTATTCATAATTTTAAAACCAGGTATGATAGGGAAATGGGACAGGAGTCATTGCTGTAAACAACCGATGCTCGAAAGGCGGGATCCAAGAGTCAATGCTCGATCCTGCAGACACAACTAGGTGAGTACACAAACACACACACACACACACAAACACACACACAAATGAGCCACAGAGATATTAGAAAGAACTTTTTTAGTGTCAGAGTGGTTGACAAATGGAATGCATTAGGAAGCAATGTGGTGGAGGCTGACTCCATACACAGTTTCAAGTGTAGATATGATAGAGCCCAATAGGCTCAGGAACCTGTACACCTGTTGATTGACGGTTGAGAGGCGGGACCAAAGAGCCAGAGCTCAACCCCCGCAAGCACAACTAGGTGAGTACACACACACACACACACACTTACACACACTTACACACACACACACACACACACACACACACACACACACACACACACACACACACACACACAGTATGCCGCCTCATCATGGAGTCCCCATCTGTATATGGTAGGTGAGGGAATTAAACCTCACTTCTTTTTTTTTTTTTTTTTTTGAGATATATACAAGAGTTGTTACATTCATGTACAGCCACTAGTACGCGTAGCGTTTCGGGCAGGTCCCTGGAATACGATCCCCTGCCGCGAAGAATCATTTTTTCATCCAAGTACACATTTTACTGTTGCGTTAAACAGAGGCTACAGTTAAGGAATTGCGCCCAGTAAATCCTCCCCGGCCAGGATACGAACCCATGACATAGCGCTCGCGGAACGCCAGGCGAGTGTCTTACCACTACACCACGGAGACTTCGTTGGAAGACAGAAGAGTTAGGGGGGACATGATCATCACATTCAAGATCCTCAAGGGAATTGACAGGGTTGATAAAGACAGGCTGTTTAACACAAGGGGCACACACACTAGGGGACACAGGTGAAAACTGAGTGCCCAAATGAGCCTCAGAGATATTAGAAAGAACTTTTTTAGTCAGAGTGGTTGACAAATGGAATGCATTAGGAAGTGATGTGGTGGAGGCTGACTCCATACACAGTTTCAAGTGTAGATATGATAGAGCCCAATAGGCTCAGGAACCTGTACACCTGTTGATTGACAGTTGAGAGGCGGGACCAAAGAGCCAGAGCTCAACCCCCGCAAGCACAACTAGGTGAGTACACACACACACACACACTTCCCGGGACCAAAGAGCCAGATTTCCACCCCCCGCAAGCACAATTAGGGGAGTAAACACACTTTTTTTTTTTTAGATATATACAAGAGTTGTTACATTCTTGTACGGCCTAGCATTTCGGGCAGGTCCCTGGAATACGATCCCCACCTCGAAGAATCGTTTTTACAACCAAGTACCCGTTTTACTGTTGAGTTAAACAGAGGCTACAGTTAAGGATTTGCGCCCAGTAAATCCTCCCCGGCCAGGAGGATACACACACTAAAAATAACAAAACTCCAACAATATTTGTTTACCACAGAAGAAAAATCCTGATTCTGCCAATTCGTGAGATGTTTGCTTGACACAACCAGTCCAGCTGAGGTCGAATGTTTCCAAACGCTGTTTGTATGTTGCCAAGCCTGGATATCTAGGTTTAGCGAATGGAATTACCCCCAGAACCTGCAAATCATCTCCAGTCATTTTAGTTTCTTCCACGCAGGGTGGGGTCTCTAAAAAAACAAAGATGCTCCATCACATATATGCATAAGACACAGGTTCTAAGTCAATTCTTTCAAAAACACAAAAAATAAAGAAAAATTATTTGAAAAGACTTCCTGCGTTTATACTTATTTTTGTCCTCCCTCCACATCGCCAATACTAATTATTCACAGATAAACTAGTAAATTATATTTATACAATATACTCACGATCAGATGTTGCTATATTCTTTGGTTTGAATAGGGGTGAAAAGAAATCCAGCCCATATTCGAATGCCAGTTTGGTGATTTCCAAAGGAACGTTATTGTCCTTTTCGCCTCTTATGAAGGAATAATTTGGCGACACTTTCGCATGCCTACTATGGGGCGTATCGCCCTCAATCCAAGCATGCACAACTTTACAACAAAAGGCGCAGGAACAATGATCTGCAACTCTCAGATAATAAAATCCCTCATTCACCAGGTCTTGGGGGTTTAGCCACTCGACAGGCCAATTATGTCGAGTTTAGCCACTCGACAGGCCATATACAAGAATATTTATGCATATTCTTGTATATGCATAAATAAATAAATAACATAATGCTACACGATTAAGCTTTTTGAAGGAAACAGCTCTCCCATAGTGGATGTGCCCCGAACCATAATGGACCTGACCCAAGTATCAGTTGGGTCAACCCAAGTATCGCGTTTTCATGGGTCGCCCATGTTGAAATAGTTGAACGCCGAAAAAATATGGTTGAAAACATTTTGATAAATTAAATTATTTATTAGTCAGAAATGGAAGCATTATATAAAACTTTTACCAGACAAATATTTTTTAAGTAAAATCGAAGATATTTGTAGTTGTATAAAAGTGGCAGTTTAGACACTCCGTACATTGACAACATCGCACAATATTTTTACCACTTCCGACGTTTCACATATGTGTATGTGTTCACGATTAAAACGACAATATAATGCAAATAATAATTAAAATCTACTTAACAGGCATATTGTCATTAAATTAAATTTAGTGATGTTGTGGACATAATCCCGGCTTGGTAAGGACGCCGCCCGCAACAGGGGTGCTATAGGTGGTGCAAGGGGGGTCCATAGAATTACCCAAGTCGGCCCAAATCAGGCCAAAACTACCCAAATCGTCCTAGCATTACGTAAGTAATGAAGAAATATGGTATATTTACTTACTATAATGTTGGTGCTACACGTAGAACATGATCAAACCTATTTTTACTCTGAAATAATCTAATTTCATAACGAAATGAGACGTAAATATGTGAGAGGTGACGCCATAGGAAGTCGACGGTCCAAGCGACAATTGTCTGGAGCGACTTATCCAAGATATATGGTCGCCTGGAGAGTGTTTGCTGCCATAACAGCCTCCTGTACACAGTGATCCAGTCGTCGTATTTCATGGCTCAAATTGTCGCAAATTTAATTGGTAATATTAACAAGTAGAATGTGTATTTATAATAATATTTTTCATAAACAGCCACAAAATATTTAATATTTATTAAAAAAAAGTGTCTGGAAGTTAAATCAATTCCACATGACAATAAATTTGTTATATAGATACTAGCGTTATTCGTTGGTATGCGTTCACTATTTAAACTACTCCAGTCCTTTTCGTTCATAGAACACCGAACCCTACACGCTCTCTGATATATTGCTTAGTTAACAAATATTCACAAATAAAGATTATATTTATATATGTTATCAGAAAGGCAGATATAAAATAGTTTGTGTTAATGCATCACAGAGATTATACCTTATTAGAGAGGAAAAATATTCATATTTTAAACAAGGCTTCTTGGCCGACGCTCTCCCTTTCGATGGGAACTATGACCTTTTGAAAATCAATGTTAATTGAATCTATATATTGTAAAAAACGAAGTTTTTTATGCCATCAGAAAGACATATAAGCTGCATGTTAATACTTTGGTATAAATATAACTGAAGTGAAAGTGAAGATATATGCCTCTTTATAGTTACTTGATGGCTCGCTCAGGGAGTGTGAAGGCCTGCACACAAGTCAATCAATTTTATAATTAATGTACATATATGCAAAGTAACGTCAAAGGTTTTTATTTCAGAATAAAGACAGATGTAGACGATAATGTAAATACATTTCAAGGAAAACATATCTTAAATGAAAGCAAAGATATGGTCAAATAAATAGGCAATACCACACCATCGCCAGTGTCCGGACACATGAATATTCGCATTAGGTAGGTGAAAGGAAATGTACCCAACCATTTCCATTTACGCGACCAGTTTCCGTTCTTATGTTCTTACTTACATTTATTGAAATTTATCATCATCATCATTTACAGAAATAAATTAACATAAAAATGTAGTAATTTTAATACACAAAACAGAAGTAGATATGTATGTAAATTATGACCCAGGATAGGATCACTATTGCAGAACTATTCGCATACTTTGCGTCATTATATACAGTACTGGAATTTAAAAAAAATCGCGGAATTCAGAGATAACACCATCATTGGTGTCCAAGAAAAGTGTAAGTACTTCATTTATAATGATGTGCTGCCCGAAATCTTAGCGAAGTATCTAAAATTTGCTTACTGTAAGTTATTCATGCAAATGATTGTAAAGCCGTCGCCCAGTTGGGTGGGTGTGGAGCACATGACTGTTAAGCTGCCGCCCAGTTGGTTGGGTGTGGAGCACATGACTGTAAAGCTGCCGCCCAGTTGGGTGGGTGTGGAGCACATGACTGTTAAGCTGCCGCCCAGTTGGGTGGGTGTGGAGCACATTACTGTTAAGCTGCCGCCCAGTTGGGTGGGTGTGGAGCACATGACTGTAAAGCTGCCGCCCAGTTGGGTGGGTGTAGAGCAAGACTAGTAATTGGACGACTCACCATAGATGTAAAGTGCCTAGTATAGTGACTTGTGAGCCTCTTGTTGAATCACTTGTGATACAAAGATTATTGATGTGTGTATTTGTGTGGGTGATTGAATATGTATGTGAATGTATATGTATGTATATGTATATATGCAATTGACGATCACGAAACAATAATCATTTGTATGCGGAAAAATCCATATTTCATTTCTCTGGATTTACCGCATATGTATATATATGTACATGTATGTATGATTATGTGTACATGTATATATAACATTAATAAGAGGAAATGAAGATGAAGAAATGATAAAAAGAATGGCAATAGTGGATAGTAGTAACACACTTAAGAATTATTTAGTAATAAATACAAACTCGTCCTTCACCTATGATAAAGGAAAGTCAACTTGGAAGGATTCAATTTACATGAGATTAAGATTAGGATACAAATATATCTGGCAATACGGAGTTGATGTCAGTGAAAAAGATAAGGAGTGTAAATTATGTAGTATGCCGCACGCCCACACCTTAGAACATTATGTATTAGAGTGTCAACTTATTGATAACTATAGAAATAAAGAAATAAGTAATGTACCACATCAAATTGTTTGTATGTGTGATAATGGTATGATAGACAGTATACTTAGGAGCTACAAAAATTTTGCCCCAAGAGTGTAATAATTGTATGCTGTACTTACTATATTAACCTGCAATGTTAAATGGGATTCTTGTAATGTTAATTGTCTATTTGTACTTACTGAATTTGTGCGCCCCTTGAGGGACTTGAAGTAGAGGGGGTAGAAATAGCCTAAGTTACTCTATCCCTTTGAGATGTATTTTTTTCTTGTCTCAATAAACATACTTGAACTTGAACTGTAAATATTTGTGGCTTCCTGACCATAAAGTTACCGCCGCAGTCGAGGGTAAGAGACCGGATGTACCCATATACAAGCCGCACTAGCTATTAGTTTATAAAAGCTGACAACTTACCCAGATAAACATTACTTCCTAATTATATATATATATGCAAATAATACAATTAAAATGTTTAAAACGTGATTATATATATGTGTCATGTGGACAGTTTTTAATATAATTTTTTCTCCTGATATTCGGGTTCTTTATTATGCTTCATCTTGAGGCAAAGCCCAATACCTTACGCCATATTGATGCTCTGTCCACAGATCATTCTCTCTCTCTCTCTCTCTCAAATCATATACATTGATGGTTTCCTACACCGCCACACGGGTGCCGCTGCAAGTGCAGTTGCCTCTACCCATCAGACAGAACTATTTGCCTTGCTTGTTACACTAAAATGTGTACAAGTGTGTGTGTCTATGTATGTATTAACACGATGTACTGAACGGGGTGAGAATAGCTTGAGCTACCTCATCCATTTGTGTGTATTTTACCTCAATAAACTTATTTCAATTTCAATTTCAATTCAGGTCTCCAAACTTGATGCATTAATTGTAAGTGATTTTCTACCATCCTGCATTAATTGTAAGTGATTTCTATCATGCTTAATTGCGCGCAACTCTCTAAGACACAATTGTAACATGACCGTGTCTGAAGCTAGACAGAAAACACAACATTATTAGTGATGGTAACATAAGCCATTTCATGTGAATTCCATCTTCGTTGACCTCCGAAACTTGAGGAATGGTCCAGAAAATAGCTACTAAAGTTTAAGTCAAGTGTGAAGATACTTTAGTTGATACTTAGATACTTCCAATAAGTGTAAACATAAGTGCTGACGATGCTACCTTCCTCTATTCAGACCCCAACCCAAACGCACTATATAATAATGAAAATAATAGATTTAAAAAGTCCACTCATGGATGTAAACTAACAAACTCACATCAAACATAAAAAAGACCGACTACTATTTTTGTTCGAAAGTAAATCCTGAAACCAAATTCAACTTCAGATACACAATGTTAACATTAGCAATAATGATTATGGAAAGTTCCTTGACCTATACATAGACAAGAGACTGAACTTCAGCATCCACATACAACACATATGTGAGTGGTGAGAGAGAGAGAAAGAGAGAGAGAGAGAGAGAGAGAGAGAGAGAGAGAGAGAGAGAGAGAGACAGACAGACAGAGAGAGAGACAGACAGAGAGAGAGAGAGAGACAGAGAGAGAGAGTGAGAGAGTATTCACCTAGTTGTGCAGGCGCGGGTTGAGCTCTGCTCATTCGGCCCGGCTCTCAACTGTCAATCAACTATTACTGACTAACTAATTTTTTTTCTCTCGCACACACACACACACACACACACAATCGGTGAGTTCACAAACAATCGACCGGGAAAACAAGGATAAACTATTCAACACTGGTGGGACGCGAACAAGGGGACACAGGTGGAAACTGAGTACCCACATGAGCCACAGAGACGTTAAAAGGAACTTTTTCAGTGTCAGAGTAGTTAACGGATGGAATGCATTAGGCAGTGATTTGGTGGAGGCTAACTCCATACACAGTTTTAAATGTAGATGTGATAGAGCCCAGTAGGCTCAGGAATCTGTACACCAGTTGATTGACAGTTGAGAGGCGGGACCAAAGAGCCAAAGCTCAACCCCCGCAAGCACAAATAGGTGAGTACAAATAGGTGAGTACACACACACCAGGAAGCAACCCGTAGCAGCTGTCTAATTTCCAGGTACCTATTTACTGCTCGGTGACATCACATTAACATTTACAGAGAGTAGGGAATTAATTAGGTATCTGGGAGCTAGTTAACTGTTGTGGGATGTATATCTTGAGGTACTGTATACAATGTTCACAACAGAGCAATGTATAATCATTTCATTGTATACAACACATTGAGAAAGAATGAAGGTTAGATCCGAAAATTATTGTGTGGCTCTCTCATGACTTGTTTCCGGCGCGAAGAGTTGTGAATTTACATGAAAATGTACCAACAAAATCTTGTTACATAGCAGTAGGAGTAACATTTACTCCCTAGGTCCACGAGTCTAGAGCGCTGTCCACTCGGCCACCACCTCCCTTATGAGAGGGAGAGAGTGTGTGTGTGTGTGTGTACTCACCTAATTGTGCTTGGGGGGTTGAGCTCTGGCTCTTTGGTCCTGCCTCTCAACTGTCAATCAACTGATGTACAGATTCCTGAGCCTACTGGACTCTATCATATCTACATCATATCTTTGAAACTGTGTATGGAGTCAGCCTCCACCACATTACTGCCTAATGCATTACATCTGTTAACTATTTTGACACTGAAAAAGTTCTTTCTAACGTCCCTCTGGCTCATTTGGGTACTCAGTTTCCACCTGTGTCCCCTTGTTTGCGTACCACCCGTGTTAAACAGTTTATCTTTATCTACCTTGTCAATTCCTCTGAGAATTTTGTAGGTAGTGATCATGTCTCCCATACTCTTCTGCCTTCTAGTGTCGTGAGGTGCTTTTCTCGCAGCCTTTCTCCGTAGCTCATGCCTCTTAGTTCTGGGACTAGCCTAGTGCCATATCTCTGAACTTTTTCAAGCTTCGCCTTGTGCTTGACAAGGTACGGACTCCATGCTGGGGCCACATACTCCAGGATTGGTCTTACATATGTGGTATAGAAGGTTCTGAATGATTCCTTACACAGGTTCCTGAAGGCTGTTCTGATGTTAGCCAGTCTCGCATAATCACACACTCACGTGTGTGTGTGTGTGTGTGTGTGTGTGTGTGTGTGTGTGTGTGTGTGTGTGTGTGTGTAAAATATACACTGAGGACAGGCAGCTTGTGCATGTCTATTCGTTAGGTGTATATCGAGGTCTACCTCCAAGGTCGAACTACTGACCTCCACATTCACCCTGGGCACAAGTAGTCTCGAACCACTAACCCCAGGAGCAGGAGACAGTAGTTCTATTAACTACTTTACCTACAGCATAAAGAAGAATTCCAGAAACAAGAAATGGCAGTTGTTAACTGCTTCTGGAATCCTTCCTCGAATGTAGATGATGCAAGGTTCTTTGATTATGTAAGTTAACAATAAAGAACTAGATACAAATTAAATGTGTGCTATAAAATATGTGTATGTGACATATATTCATATAAGCACAGACGTTGCGGTATTCAGAGTAAGGACAGTTTTTCCTCAGACCCATGCCCACAGTTCCTAGAAACCAGGACAATTCAGTAATCATGCGAAACAGCGGCATCTCTTACCGAGTCCATTTTGAACAAAAGGTAGTGAACAAAAATATCGAGTACATACAAGCAAAATATATATTCAGGCGTTAAGTGTGCAACTTCATCATAGTGAATAATAATAATGGTTCTGTCAACTATGGGTTTCACAATAAACTAAAGGTAACAGGATGAGCATGGGTTGCACAAACTATTGGTAACAGGATGGGTATGGGTTGCACAATAAATTACTGCGCTAGGATGAGTGTGTGAGTGTATATTATAAATATATGTGTGTATATATATATATATATGTGTGTATATATATATATATATATATGTGTGTATATATATATATATATATATATATATATATATATATATATATATATATATATATATATATATATATATATATATATATATATATATATATATATATATATATATATAATGTCAAGCCGAACTGCCAGAGATACTTGTAGCCAAGTCTTATACGAGCTGTGACAACATCTGTTAGTCTACTGACTTTGTTACTTGCCCCATACACATGTTTTATTTCACACATTTCATTGTGATGAACGATGGACCTGCTAGTTCCAGTTTGCACTGTTCTACTTTCTTCAAATCCATCCAGGAGTTCTCGTCTAATGACACTTTTAAGGGACCTATTTGATAACTCAAGATTCCATTCAATACTGTCTTTATTTACTGCAGCCTTAGCAAGGGCGTCAACTTTGTCATGTTCCTGCATGCCAATGTGAGAAGGAATCCACAACATTTTTATATTTACCCTCTTGCTAAGTATTCTTATATATCTACGTCTAGCTTCCAAGACAAGCACGTTATTACTTGATTGCAAACTGTTTATTGTTCGTAGTGAGGATAGGGAGTCAGAAATAATTAAGCTGTCTACTTCAGTGTTGTCAATAATTTCGAGTGCTACCAGTATCGCTACCAACTCGGCTTGCATTGTGGACGCCCAGTTACTAATTCGGATATTTCTTTGAATTGTGCTGCCATCGGGCTGATGAGCAATAACAGCACTTCCTGCCCTCCCTGTAGCTGTATTGAGTGATCCGTCAGTGTATATGGTCTGTGCAATGTTGTTTTCAGCTTGTATATTGTGAATGTGTTCTATGGTGCTTAATTTAGCAGCAAGCTGAGCATGAGGGTTGCTTGTGATTAGTTTCTTGGTGGGGTATGCAGGGGTCAGGATGTCAAAAGGTACTATCTGCCAGGGTGGAAGGAAGGGCTGTACTCTTTCATCTGTATATACATCGTGCAGTCCCATCATTTTAATATGAGTGGCAGTTCTTTGAATCCATTTAGACTCGCTAGTTCCATTTCGTATGTGTTCTAACAGTGCAACTGACACAATGTTGTTTTTGTTATCACGCAGCAGCTTTAGTCCCATCATAAGATTAATTTCAAATATTCTATCTCTAATGCTAAGTATATTTAATTCTTTCCGCATGTTGAGAACTTTGGTAGTTATAGGACAGCCAAGTATAATTCTGAGTGCTTCATTTTGCATTTTTTCCAGTCTATCAACACTTTTGCCATTCTGCAGGACCAAAGCTGGTGCATGATAGTCTATCAGAGACCGTATATACGCTAAATACATCATTCTTGCTATTCTAATATTAACACCATATTTCGGGCTGTACCCCACTACAGTTCTGAGAGCCTGCAGTCTGTCTCTACATTGTTGATGTAACTTATTGACTGCAGTTGAGGTACAAGGGACAGAGACACCAAGGTATTTGAAAGAAGAGACATAGTCTATTGGTATGTTGTCTATCTTAAGTTTTCGTGGTCCACTTTTGCGGTTGCCAATTTGTCTGTTAAATACCTTAGTTTTAGCAGCGTTGATTACAAGACCAAGGCTCTCACAAGCTGTATGTATACAATTTAAGACTGTTTGCATTTTGCGGTGGGTTTTAGTATGCACAAGGATGTCATCTGCATAGCTGATAGTGATGTTTGCCGGACTAGTTGGGATTGATTTTAGTAAAGCATTAATTAGAACATTAAACAAGGTAGGACTAAGTACTCTTCCATGTGGGGTGCCTAGTTGCATTACTTTAGTTTCACTCTTGTAGCCTTGGAACAGCGCAGAGGACTTCCGGTTGGTAAGATAGCCTCGTATCCACTGTAATAAATGTCCCCCTATATCCATTCTCGCTAATTCATACATAATCACTTCCCTATTAGCAATATCAAAGGCATTTTTTAAATCAAGAAATGTTGTGTACTTGTGCCTTTTATCTCCATGAACAGTAAGAAAGGTTGTGATACAGTTGTGTACACTTTTACCATGTGTGAAACCATTGATATCAGGTGACATGTGCTCTTTAACTCTATACAATAATCTATTAAGCACCATTCTCTCAAAGGTTTTGCACATGCAAAGTGAGTGAGATGGGACGGAAAGCATCAGGTTGGCCAGGCTTTGGTACAGGTACCGTAAGACTGGTGGTCCATGATACAGGCAACTGCCCAGAGACATAGCTGGCATTAAACAATTCTAATAATGGGTTACCGGGTACACGATGTAGGAGTCTTAGAATATCATAGGTGATACCGTCCTCACCAGGAGCAGTGCTACTGCCCCTGGAGAGGGCTGCATCCAATTCATAATCTGTATATGGAACATCACATTCATCATGTTGCTTGCTCAACATGAAATTTATGAGAGAATTTCTGTCTGTGGACCTCGCCTGCAATTTCTCCCCAGTGCTAGCTGGTAGCATTCCAAGGCTGGAAACCTGAGCCCATTTTGCAATTAACTGATTGGCTTTCTGTAGCGGGTTTGAGTGTGAAACTTGTCTACTAGTTTTACCAATAATTTTGTTTATGCCTTTCCAGGCTTTGCCCAGGGGAGTATGCAGGTTAAGTCCACTAACAAAACCCTCCCATTCATTTTGTCTCAGTTCAGTCATTCTCTCCCTTGCCGCTGCAAGCGCGGCCTGAAACAGTTTTAACATTTGAGGAGTTCTAAGGCTCTTATATGCTTTACCTGTCTGTCTAGCAATTGATTTAAGCTCTTTCAGTTTAGCATCATCATAGTACTGGTTGTGTCTGACCTGTTTACCAGTACTTCTTTTTGTTTGGCGTGACTCACTATTTTTGATGGCCTCATAGGTATATGGGTACATCCGGTCTCTTACCCTCGACCGCGTCGGTACCTTTATGGTCAGGAAGCCACGGATATTTACAATGGGGCTCGGTCAGTCAATATGATTCCTTTGACATCACTCAACTTATGTATTCTGTTCTCGTATTGACAATTTGAATGACATCAAGAATATTTTGAATATCTTCTGACATAGATGGTGCTGTAGTTGATTGTTGTTCATGACTTGTCCAATGGGTCGAGACTGGTCTCATTAGCATCGCTCAGATTAGTGGGAAGAAATTCTTGCTGCAAGAATGTGTGTTCTCAGAGCTAACTAGGGTAACTAAAATACTTATTTCCTAAATAAATACTTTAATTGTAAATATTTGAAAATATATGGTATGTTTCAGAATTTCTGACGATATAAAACATATTGTGGTTTATAATTAAGTTCTTAATAGTGATCCTATCCTGCATCATAATTTACATAATATCTACTTCTGTTTTGTGTATTAAAATGACTACTTTTTATGTTAATTTCTTTCTGTAAATGATGATGATGATAAAGTTCAGTAAATGTAAGTAAGAACATAAGAATGAAGGTAACTGCAAAAGACTTATTGACCCATACGAGGCAGCTCCTCGTATGGAGCTGCCTTTGATAAGTAATTACCAAAGAAGGCACCAAGCCGGGAAGGCTGTGTAGCACAATCAAATAAGTCAACTACTCCTGAAGAGGACGGTATTACTTACAGTTTACTGAGATTAGTCTCACAAGTACCAGGTAATCCACTTTTAGTGTTGTACAGAATGAGTTTAAGTGAAGGAGTATTACCTGATGATTGGACAGTGTCATTGTTCCCATCCCCAAAGCACACTCAGATAATTATAGACCCATATCTCTCACATAATTTTGTCTATTAGCACAGTTTTCGGCGTGAATGCATTTTGGTTCTACAAGGTAGCCAACTCCATCAAAATATTAAATATGTACCCAACTCAATTAACGATTAATCAACCAATTACTCCATGGGATAACTTGGATCTAGCAGTTGATTTTGTAAATGCACCCAAAAAAGATAATGTACACTCTACATTATTAAAACAGTTAACACTGTGAAGCATCACTGAAAGTACTCAGAGTATGGGTAACGATGTGTATCAGTGCTATACCGACGGTTCTGTAGAAGAAGGTGGACGATGTACCGGATGTGCATGTAATATATTTGAACAATCTTCTCTCGTACATACATGAATGAAGCGCGTCAATGATTGGGCAAGTACAACTCAAACCGAACTTGCAGGCATATACCTTACCACTGAATTTTTAAAACACAAAGGCAGTCGACTTATATACTGTGCTTCGCAGAGTGCACTCCTGGTATTGAACGCACATAGTAGTGACACCCAGAAAATAGTCAGTGATATTCGAATGAATATTTTAGCTGCCAAAGAAAAGAGATTTGAAATTAAATTCCTATGGATACCATCACATGTTGGCATCTCAAGGCATGACACTGTTGATATGCTTGCAAAGACAGCCTGTAGAAAACCAGTGGTAGAAATTTATATGGGTGTTTCATTAGCAGTGACAAAGAGAATACTTAAGCAAACATCTAATGAAAATCTCACCGACCTAACAAATTCACAAAGACCTGAAAATTGTAGCATTAAATATTATGATAGATATCGTGCGGAGACATTCACATACAGGATTAATGGAACAAGAACCCAGCAATGTGATGTTATAGTGGCCATAATACGCTTGGGATATAGACGTATCTGGCAGCTTTCTCAAAACCCAAATGTCGAGTACACAATGTGTCAACTTTGTGAAAGAGAAAATATGCACTCCCTTGAACATTATATTGTAGAATGTCCCATACTGACTGACTTTCGCCCTCCTGGGCTAAGGTATGCTGAACTGTGTAATTACTATTTGAGTACAGGAACACTTGATGATATATTGAACTTGTACCCTAGATTGACCATGTAACGTATCAATTATACAATGAATGTATGTGATGTAACTCTATAACCTGAGCTTGTGAAAGCACCTTAATCACCTTCAGTGATTAAGTGCTTAATTGCACACTAGTTTCTCTATCAGTTATCTCACCTTGTCAGAGTAAAAGAGACAAATATATGTGTATGTATGTGTGTATATATGTATGTATATATATGTATATGTACGCATACGTCTGTGTGTGTATATGTATGTGTATAAAGTATATGTGGAAGCTGGTCAGAATTCAATTTCACCTTTGTAAATGCACGTTAATGACACTATGTAAAAGACACATCGAACACTTTATGTAGGGCATACGTAAATCTGTGTATTTATGTATTTACGTATGTAGCTTAGCCTAGCATTTTAAAAACACTACAATCACCTTATGTGGTTGATTGTTCAATAAATCCCTGAACTATATGTTTAACAAATCTCTAACCCTATCAATGGAGTTAGTTAGTTTAGTTCTTATATTATGCACCCTATACCCATCTTGTGGGCGGTAGTGGAAAGGGTTAGAGTCCATGGCGGACTGAAGAAAATGTATATATGCTGGTTAGCATTGTTAATGTGTGGCCACGTCTGTGGTAGAAAATAATACAAAAAATCAAATAAAGGTATTATTGAAACTTTATAGGAAAACATTAAATCCTAAATATATCTTTAATATTATACTTGAAATATTGTATACTTTGCTCTTTCCATCGTACTTCTGCACCTGCTGGCAAGTGGTTCGGTGCAGTGCAGGTGATGTTCATTACTGGGTGAGCTGGCAGGTGGTGCTCACCTGCCAGCTCACCCAACGAAAATTTGGTTTTTAATACACTTACACATTTATTGGGTCTTTCCTTCACCTTCATTCAAGCACTAGGGTATTACAGTAAGTGTTTTAATTATAATATTTATTAACGTTATTATTTTTAATTTTTATTATTATTAGTATTATTATTAACAGGAGAGGAGTGTGTGTGTGAGGGGGGGGGGGGATAATGGTACACATGTCCACATCCCAATGCCCGCCCTTCCAGGCCTGGGGGTGCGGGGGTGTACAATAAACTATACCCACATCCGGCGGCAGCTTGTCGAAGGCGGAAGTGTAGCCTAGAGAATTTGTCATGATAATTAGTGATGACTCTTATTTTGATTATGGGTCCGTAATCCAGTTAAGCTTTTATTCTTAATTTATATTACAATGCTGGTAAAATACACTTCTTGATGATGAGTATGGAGTACAAATGAACTCATTGTGTACCCAAGTTCAAGTTCAAGTATGTTTATTGAGATAAGCAATAAATACATCTCAAAGGGATAGAGTAGCTTAGGCTATTTCAACCCCCCTCTAATTCAAGTCCCTCAAGGGGCGCACAAATACTGTGACTACAAATAGACAAATAACATTACAAGAATCCAAACAAGAATTGTGTACCCTATACTCACAGGATGAATATAGGGTACACAATAAACTACCACTCACATCATGGGTATGGGTTGCACAAGAAACTATCGCGCAGAGGATGAATATGGAGAGCAAAGTAAACAAAGATTCACACGATGAGAAAGGGTTGCGCAATGTCCTATGACTCACAGAATGAGTATTAGCTGCACAATAAACTACAGGTCACAGGATAAGTATGGGTTGCACAATAAATTACAGGTCACAGGATGGGTATGGGCTGCACAAACTACCGGTAACAGGATGAGTATGGGATGCACAATAAATTATGGGTCACAGGATGAGTATGGGTTGCACAAACTACTGGTAACAAGATGAGTATGGGATGCACAATAAATTACCGCACAGAGGATGAGTATAGGGTGCACAAACTGGTTGGGATAATGGAAATGGTTGGGTACATTTCCTTTCACCTAATGCGACTATTCATGTGTCCGGACACCGGCGATTGTGTGGTATTGGCTATTTATTTAACCATAACTTGCATTCATTTAATAATTATATTAAGATATGTTTTCCTTGAAATGTAGTTACATTATCGTCTACATGGCTTTATTCTGACATAAAGACCTATGGCGTTACTTTGCATATATGCAAAGTAATTATAAAATTGATTGGCTTGTGTGGAGGCTTCACACTCCCTGAGCGAGCCATCAAGTAACTATAAAAAGGCATATATCTTAACTTTCAATTCAGTTATATTTATGCCAAAGTATTAACATGCAGCTTATCTTTATGTCTTTATGATGACATAGAAAACTTCGTTTATTACAATATCTAGATTAAATTAACATTGATCTTCGGAAGGTCATAGTTCCCATATCGGTAAGGAGAGCGTCGGCCATGAAGCCTTGTTTAAAGTATGAATATTTTTCCTCTCTAATAAGGTATAATCTCTGTGATGGATTCACAAAAACTATTTTATATCTGCCTTTCTGATAACATATACAAATATAATCTTTATTTGTGAATATTTGTTAATTAAGCAATATATCAGAGGGCGTGTAGGGTTCGGTGTTCAATGAACGAAAAGGACTGGATCACTGTGTACAGGAGGCTGATATGGCAGCAAACACTCTCCTGGCGACCATATTTCTTGGATAAGTCGCTCCACACAATTGTCGCTTGGACCGTCGACTTCCTATGGCGTCACCTCTCACATATTTACGTCTAATTTCGTTATGAAATTAGATTATTTCAGAGTAAAAATAGGTTTGATCATGTTCTATGTGTAGCACCAACATTATAGTAAGTAAATATGCCATATTTCTTCATTACTTACGTAATGCTAGGACGATTTGGGTAGTTTTGGCCTGATTTGGGGTGATTGGGGTAATTCTATGGACCGGTGCAAGGGCATGCCCAGCAAACATAGAACGTTTGTGGACGTTTTTAAATGGTTCCACAAAGGTAATACTGTAACTTTTGACATAAATACGTATATCTGATGTTCTTAAAACCAAAGGATATAACTAAAAACATTTATTCTTGAGACACAGTTTTTTAAGATTTATGTAAAAATTTAAAAATAATAGTAAATGCTATGGAATTATAATGTTTTCATGCTTTATATTTAAGAATAAATAATTTTCAGTCAACATTTAGTTTTTTTTGTTTACTTTCTGTAAAGCTATCCAGTTTACGTTCTTATAACTTAAATATAACATTTATATGACGTCAGTATAACGTTATTTACACGACATCATTACGTTATTATGATGTTATATTAACGTATAATTCCTGTGTGAAAACCAGAATATATATTGAACTTTATGTTTTAAACCTTGTAAAGTTATCATAAAACTTGGAATAAGACGGTAAGCATGCTTTACCTATGAAAATATACAAACAAATCAACAAAAACATTTTAACATAAAAAACATGAACATAACATAAATTAACAGCATGCATGGGAGTTAATTGGAACTCTGTAATATTGCATACATGAACCTTAAGGTACAAACCCAGTGTATTTACCCATGCAGTTCTTTCCTAAATCTAAATTTTTCCAATTTTTACACTTTGTTTCGAGTTCTGTCTTGTGTTGCTACTTTTAATACCCCATTAATGTCCCCTTTGTTATGTCCATTCATCCCATTGTGCACCTCTACCATATGTCACTCCTAATTCTTTGCTTTTCTAGAGAATGTAATATAAGCTTTGACAATCTTTCTTCATATGACAGGTTAACAGGTAGAACAAAGATTACCATTTATATATGGATAACTATTATAAGTCGGTTTGAATGAGTGAATTGCTGCTTGAAGATAGGTATATACACGTGTGGTACTATCAGATTGCATCGTGGTGAGCCTAAAACACTTCAGATCCAAGCAAAGCGTAAAATGCCAGCAGATACAATTGTGAACACATTGATACCAAAATGAAAGACATATGACGAGAATTGAGGTAACCAAAGTGAAAAGAGTGTTGACATTACATTGCACTAGAGTGCTACTGGGTTACTTTCTCTGTTTTGTGCGGATGGTCCGCCGTGCTTTCATCGCGTCAGCGGGTGGAGCACGCTGCTGTTTTTTACATTTCATGCATATATTCCGGTTGGAAATTCTATTGCGAACACATTGATACCAAAATGAAAGACCTAGGATGACAATTGAGGTGACCAGAATGAAAAGAGTGTATACATTTTATCGCTCTTGTGCGCTCCCTGGTAACACGCTCTCGCTTTCTCTGTTTGTTGCGGATGGTAAGCCGGGCTTTTGGAGTTTATATGCCTTTAGTCCTGTAGAGAATTCTATTGCGAACACATTGATGCTAAATTGAAAAACCTAGGATGAGAATTGAGGTAACAAAGTTGAAAAGGGTATACACTTTTCAGTATTATCACGCTCTCTAATGTAATGAGAGTTGCCTGAGGGTGGCTCAGCTTTCTTTTTCTGGTACCCTTGGCCTACATTCATCTTGTCGGCGGGTGGAGCGCGCTACTGTCTTTGACATTATATGCACATAGTTCTGTTGGGAATTCTATTGCGAACGCATTGATACCAAAATGAAAGACATAGGACAAGAATTAAGGTGACAAAGTTGAAAAGAGTATACACTTTTCAGTATTTCCGCACACTACCAGGGAATGTCCAAAAAAAAAAATGGAGAGAGTGGAGGGGTAACTTGCCCAAAACGCGAAAGTGTTTGGGGAGATTAACTTTCGTTCAATACTATTATGCAAGAGGAGCGACACATCTATGGTTCATCCAATAAAATCAGCAGACTTCTAGATGTTACTACTGCTCGGCTTAGACTCGGTTACAAGTATTTCTGGGAATTCTCATTATCTGCCGATGTAGACCTGACCAAATGTTAACTGTCAACAAAATTATTCGCACACCCTCCGTCACTATGTGATAGTGAATTCAGAGACAATTCTATAACCAATGTACCAACGATGTGTCAATATTTCATTCAAAATGATCTGGTATAAGAAATTTTAGCCAAATATCCCCAGTTTGCTAACTGTAAGTAGTAACAAAGCGATTGTAACCTATCCACCGCTGCCCACTGGATGGGGGGCGGTGTGCAGGACAAACATATCAATTGTGACACTAGCTCTCCACATATGTCAGTTGCTTAATTTAGAAACTGTACTTGTGATCGATCTCGAACCCATTGTTGATGTGACGACTTATACTGAATTTTGTAACTAGCTCATCAAGATTGTAACTTGCTTAGCTAAATGAATTGTGGGGTTCAGTCCCTGAGCCCATTATGTGCCTCTGTAACCCTTTCCACTACCGCCCACAAGATGGGTATGGGGTGCATAATAAATGAACTAAACTAACTTTAAGGCATCCTGAAAGAAAGCTTGGAGGGCTTGAAAAATTGCAGAACGAAGCCGTGAGGATAATCCTTGGGTGCCTTCGTACCACAAAGATACTTAATATGAGAAAGGAACTTAATATTCCGAGCGTTGTTTATCGTGTTACTGAAAATAACTGTCAAATTGGTATAAAAATGCTTAGGCTAGCTCATCCTAACCCTTGCACAGAAGCCCTCCAGAATTTCTTTATTGAATGTTGAAAACAACCCTCAAGTTATTTCCGTAACAGCATGCACTCCTGTATGCTAATCCCCACAATCACCAAGCCCACCCGAGTCACTCAAACATCTGCCACTACCCTGGATCACCTTTGGACTAATATAACAGCTCCCCTTACATCTGGGGTAATTTATGACAGAACAACTGACCACTATCCTACTTTCCTCATAGCAAACATTGACACATCACCACCAGAAACCAAAAAACTTTCATTCAGGCTACATAGTGAATCAGCTTTAGGCAATCTCTCTAATGCACTTCACAATATTAACTGGGAATCTGAATTTAATAATTCACAGGATATAAACTCATCAACTAATCTCTTTCTCTCCAAAACTCTAAGCCTCTAAAACACTCACTGTCCCCTCCTTACCAAACAAGTAACTGATAAAAGAAAAAATAACCCGTGGCTCACAAGTGGCATAATTAAATCAATCAACAAAAAACATGAATACGAAAAGAAATTTAGGAGTGGCCTAGTTTCAATGGAAGTAGTTAAAAGGTACTCATCAGTGCTTACCAGTATCATAAGAAAAGCAAAACTTTCTTACTATGAGACTAGATTCAAAGAAGCAAAAGGCAACATGAAAAGCACATGGAATACCATCTCTAACATCCTGGGAACTAAACAACACTCCCACAACCAGATAACACTCTCTAAGGATGGCCTTACACTGTCATCTGACTTAGAAATGGCGAATGAATTTAATAGCTTCTTTTCATCGATTGGTGCTAACCTTGCAAGTAAAATCCCACAGACTCAGACACATATCAACACATATCTCTCAGGCAGCTATCCAAACTCTCTTCTCCTCTCACCAGTCAGCCCGACAGATGTTGTGTCCATCATACACTCACTAAAAACCAAAGCTGTGAACATCAGTGAAATCCCATCCATTGTATACAAGAGCGCCTCCCATGCCCTTGCGCCACCTATAGCTCTGCTGTTCAACAAATCCCTTGAGTGCCATACCTTCCCTGATATCCTTAAAAACGCAAGAGTAACTCCAGTTCATAAAGGAGGTAATCCGTCAGACATAAACAACTACAGACCAATATCAAACCTACCCATACTATCAAAAATATTTGAAAAAATTATCTACAAACAGCTCTACTCCTATCTCATAAAATTCGACATTCTTAGCCCCTGTCAGTTAGGCTTCCGCTCTCAAAAGAGTACCAACGATGCAATTATTAGTCTCCTTGATATAATTTACTCTGCCCTTGACAAAAATTAGTTTAGTCATATCTCAGCAGAGGAAACAAAGATACTAAACGTGTGTCCACCCAGGCAGGGAGGAGCTGTTCGCAAGATGCAACTGTATGATGGCTCCCAGCTTGACTATGTTAACAGATTCAAATACCTTGGTCTTGTATTGTCCTGTTGTATTCAGACTCTGTCGTCAGTATAATGAGAGGCTCCATAAGCCCTCTTGGAGATGTTGCAGGTTATCACTCAGGCTATGGTGCCAATGTCACAATTGTCAAAATGATGTACCTTGCATACATCAGATCTTTAGTGGATTATGCTGCATCTCTGCTTGCATTGATGACTGAAAGAAAGCTTAAAGGGCTTGAAAACTTGCAGAACGAAGCCTTGAAGATAATCCTTGGATGTCCCTAGTACCACAAAGATACTTAACATGAGGAAGGAACTTAATATTAACTTAATAATAGAATATGAGTGCATATTCTACTGCATTACTATTTGTAATGATCCTCATATTGTGCTTCAGTAATCCAATGTATAACCCTGAGATGTTTTCCTAATTGTACTTAGGATTCCTTGTTCATTATTGTGTATTGTTCTGATCTGCTTTTGTGTCGAAAATTCTTGCATCGTACCTGTAAAAAATTTTTTTGATAATTTTACTGTAATTATCCTACTTAAAATCATCTGTACTTGTAAAGTAAAGCTGTAATGTACCTGTTAAACACTTTTTATCAATTTTACATTAATTATTTCTCTAAAACTTTGTTTAAGAATTTGCTCAAAGATTAGTTTAAGGACTTGCCGGAAACGCTATATGCAAGCTAGTGGTTTTACAAGATTATAATTCTAACTTAAGCTCTATATGTTGTCTCTTAACCCCCAATGTACGTTCTTGTATATATATAAATAAATAAAATAAATAAATAACGAGGGATCGAGGCATTAATGCGCAGTACGTGCTTCCCTCATCTGTGACGTCACAGCGCCATCTGACGACAGCATAAACACAGGCGGCCATTTTATGTTCCACCAAGATTAAAAAAAAAAAATAATTTTGCCCCGAGGGGCGAGTTTATTGGGCAGCGGCCAATGTGTTCGCAATAGAATGTTCTACAAGAACATGTATAAAATAAGTGACACAGAGATTATTGATGTGTGTATTTGTGTGGGTGATTATAAATATGTATGTGTATGTATATATGTATACATATATATATATATATATATATATATATATATATATATATATATATATATATATATATATATATATATATATATATATATATATATATATATATATATATATGTACATGTATGTATGAGAGTGTGTACATGTATATATAACATTAATAATTTTGTAACTAGCGTCAAAAATTGTTATTTGCTTAGCTAAACAAACTAGAGAGTTCAGTTCCTGAACCCATTATGTGCCTCTGTAATCCTTTACACCACCGCCCACGGGATGGGTATGGGGTGCATAATAAAAAAAGAAATTGAAATAATAAGGGTATGAAATGTATCAACATAAAACATTAATGTTAGTGGCCATCAGGTAAAATCAGGTTATTATTTGTAAAGAATTTAAATGAGTTAAACTAAATACGAACTTAATATGTTTTGCTAACGCAAAAATATATTCCCGAGGTATTGTAATTGCAAATAAATATTTAATACAATTATTTGTATCATTTTTTTTATTTTAGATTTCCGTATTGCATGATAATATATAATAGCGTTTAGATAATGCTAGCGCTGGACATTCTTTAGGCTCGTTGCATGTTGTGGTAGTCGCCGCCATTTTAAAACCGTGTCGAGAGGGACTGCTGCTGGCTTATCCACAAAATCCTGCTGCATCTTCAATAGTTAAGGTAACTGTTTTCTTTTATTTGCTCTTAGACATGTGTAGTATATATATAAGCTTGTGGTGGTAGGCTGGATGGTGTGTTGATGGTGGTGTTGTGTTGATGGCCCTGAAGGTGTGTTGGTGGCCCTGGCTGGAGGTGTGTTGGTGGCCCTGGCTGGAGGTGTGTTGGTGGCCCTGGCTGGAGGTGTGTTGATGGTGGTGTTGTGTTGATGGCCCTGACTGGAGGTGTGTTGATGGTGGTGTTGTGTTGATGGCCCTGGCTGGAGGTGTGTTGATGGTGGTGTTGTGTTGATGGCCCTGGAGGCGTGTTGGTGGCCCTGGAGGCGTGTTGATGGCCCTGGAGGTGTGTTGGTGGCCCTGGAGGTGTGTTGGTGGCCCTGGAGGTGTGTTGGTGGCCCTGGAGGTGTGTTGGTGGCCCTGGAGGTGTGTTGGTGGCCCTGGAGGTGTGTTGATGGCCCTGCAGGTGTGTTGGTGGCCCTGGAGGTGTGTTGGTGGCCCTGGCTGGAGGTGTGTTGATGGCCCTGGAGGTGTGTTGATGGCCCTGGAGGTGTGTTGGTGGCCCTGGAGGCGTGTTGGTGGCCCTGGAGGCGTGTTGGTGGCCCTGGAGGTGTGTTGGTGGCCCTAGAGGCGTGTTGGTGGCCCTGGAGGCGTGTTGGTGGCCTTGGAGGTGTGTTGGTGGCCCTGGAGGTGTGTTGGTGGCCCTGGAGGTGTGTTGGTGGCCCTGGCTGGAGGTGTGTTGATGGTGGTGTTGTGTTGATGGCCCTGGAGGCGTGTTGATGGCTCTGGAGGTGTGTTGGTGGCCCTGGAGGTGTGTTGGTGGCCCTGGAGGTGTGTTGGTGGCCCTGGAGGTGTGTTGGTGGCCCTGGAGGTGTGTTGGTGCCCCTGGAGGTGTGTTGGTGGCCCTGGAGGTGTGTTGGTGGCCCTGGAGGTGTGTTGGTGGCCCTGGAGGTGTGTTGGTGGCCCTGGAGGCGTGTTGGTGGCCCTGGAGGTGTGTTGGTGGCCCTGGAGGTGTGTTGCTGGCCCTGGAGGTGTGTTGGTGGCCCTGGCTGGAGGTGTGTTGATAATGGTGTTGTGTTGATGGCCCTGGAGGTGTGTTGATGGCCCTGGAGGTGTGTTGGTGGCCCTGGAGGTGTGTTGGTGGCCCTGGAGGTGTGTTGGTGGCCCTGGCTGGAGGTGTGTTGATGGTGGTGTTGTTTTGATGGCCCTGGAGGCGTGTTGATGGCTCTGGAGGTGTGTTGGTGGCCCTGGAGGTGTGTTGGTGGCCCTGGAGGTGTGTTGGTGGCCCTGGAGGTGTGTTGATGGCCCTGGAGGTGTGTTGATGGTGGTGTTGTGTTGATGGCTCTGGAGGCATGTTGATGGCCCTGGAGGTGTGTTGGTGGCCCTGGAGGTGTGTTGGTGGCCCTGGAGGTGTGTTGGTGGCCCTGGCTGGAGGTGTGTTGATGGTGGTGTTGTGTTGATGGCCCTGGAGGCGTGTTGATGGCTCTGGAGGTGTGTTGGTGGCCCTGGAGGTGTGTTGGTGGCCCTGGAGGTGTGTTGGTGGCCCTGGAGGTGTGTTGATGGCCCTGGAGGTGTGTTGGTGGCCCTGGAGGTGTGTTGGTGGCCCTGGAGGTGTGTTGATGGCCCTGGAGGTGTGTTGGTGGCCATTGAGGTGTGTTGGTGGCCCTGGAGGTGTGTTGGTGGCCCTGGAGGCGTGTTGATGGCCCTGGAGGTGTGTTGGTGGCCCTGGAGGTGTGTTGCTGGCCCTGGAGGTGTGTTGCTGGCCCTGGAGGTGTTGGTGGCCCTGGCTGGAGGTGTGTTGATAATGGTGTTGTGTTGATGGCCCTGGAGGTGTGTTGATGGCCCTGGAGGTGTGTTGGTGGCCCTGGAGGTGTGTTGGTGGCCCTGGCTGGAGGTGTGTTGATGGTGGTGTTGTGTTGATGGCCCTGGAGGCGTGTTGATGGCCCTGGAGGCGTGTTGATGGCCCTGGAGGTGTGTTGATGGCCCTGGAGGTGTGTTGGTGGCCCTGGAGGTGTGTTGGTGGCCCTGGAGGTGTGTTGATGGCCCTGGAGGTGTGTTGGTGGCCCTGGAGGTGTGTTGGTGGCCCTGGAGGTGTGTTGGTGGCTCTGGAGGTGTGTTGGTGGCCCTGGAGGTGTGTTGGTGGCCCTGGAGGTGTGTTGGTGGCCCTGGCTGGAGGTGTGTTGATGGTGGTGTTGTGTTGATGGCCCTGGAGGCGTGTTGATGGCTCTGGAGGTGTGTTGGTGGCCCTGGAGGTGTGTTGGTGGCCCTGGATGTGTGTTGGTGGCCCTGGAGGTGTGTTGATGGTGGTGTTGTGTTGATGGCTCTGGAGGCATGTTGTTGGCCCTGGAGGTGTGTTGGTGGCCCTGGAGGTGTGTTGGTGGCCCTGGCTGGAGGTGTGTTGATGGTGGTGTTGTGTTGGTGGCCCTGGAGGTGTGTTGGTGGCCCTAGCTGGAGGTGTGTTGATGGTCATATATATATATATATATATATATATATATATATATATATATATATATATATATATATATATATATATATATATATATATATATATATATATATATATACACACATACATACACATACACATACACATTTGATGGTTACAAGATATACATGGGTTGATACAAAAATATTTATAAATATAAATATATATATATATATGTATATTTATGTAGTATATTTGGCATATTTAATGGCATTTAGTTAATGCCACTTAGTGGCATGTCTCTGCACCGTTTCCAGTTTGTTGATATGCTTTCTAAGATATGGGCACCATACAACTGCTGCATACTCCAACTTTGGTGTAACAAAAATTGTGAACAATTTCAAAATTTCTGTTGAAGAAATCCTGTTTCCTAGTTCTGCATCTGTTTTGGTATAACACCTCCTTTTTTACTAGGCCTGCAATTATGAATGCCTTTATAACCAGCTAAGTTGTAGAGTTGGGTATAGTCTTTACTTAGCCAAGTTTCTGTTAAAATGAGGGTCCGTCTAATTACCACAAGCTACACAAGCTTCACAAAGCTTCCTGGCAATGCGTTAGTAATGAATAAATATGATATGTTAGGTTAGGTTGACCTAACTTAACCTAACCGACGCTTGGATCGTCGACTTGATTTGGCGTCACCAGCTCTTTATTTTCGTCTAATTTCTTTATAAAAAGATACTTTTTCAGATTAAAATTATGCTTTTTCGTGTTGTACATTCAGCACCAACATTATAATGAGTAAATATATCATATTTATTCATTACTAACGTATTGCCAGGAAGCTGAGTGGTTAGGTCTCGATAAATTTCCTGGTATAATATTATTGTTTGCTATTCTCCATCTTAGACTAGGCAAGTTGAAGTCACCTAGGAAGATAATATGAGGTATCGAGTTCTCCATTTTGTTTATCTGTTCTGTGAATTCCTCGGCCGTTGCATCTGGCGGTTTGTATATTAGAATAATCACTAAATTTATTTTCTCTATTTTTAATCCCAATACCTCTACCACCTCATTTGTAATGTTAAGGAGCTCCGAGCATACAAGGTCTTCCATAGTATACAGACCCACTCCTCCATGTGACCTATTTTTCCTATCACAGTTGTGTACTTTTCGAGACTACATTTCAAATATTCCCTAACATACATGGCTTCTCCCCCCTCTTTGTGTAAAATAGTTTAAATCCATTTATGGGACATTCAGCAAATAGTTCTCTATTTTTTACATTCATCAATGTTTTGGTACGTGCAATAGTATGTATTGTGTCATTGCAGATAACAGCATTTAAATTTTTTTTGTTTCTTAGACTTAGACTCCTACTACCAAGTTGCTGTTGGCAATTGGATAATTTTTTATGAAGTCATTTGTTATTTTTTCCCCTACTTTAGTAATTTATGCTTTTGATCTCAATTAGTTTTATATCCTAGCTTTTTAATTTTTTCCCCTTATATATTGCCATCTTATCTGTCTGCTTTACATGGCTTAAGCAGTCATGTCTGCTTAAGCCTTTGTTATTTTACTAATTTACCTGTTTTAATTATTATTTGTTTTCAAAGTTTAGTTTACCCCATTTTATTTGCTTTTTGCAGTACAATACTTTACTAATAATCTTGTAATAGTAATTGGTAATGTAGCACTTGGCCTTTCTCCTTCAGAATGTATGCACACATTATAGAAAGAAGAAGAGAATACCACACAAGATGGCAGCGTATGTCACGGGCCAAAAAGCGACGCCTAAAAGAACAGGTTAACCTCGAAGTCTTTCAGAGGTTGATAGATGGAAAGCGACTGAATACAGGCAACTCCTTCTCTACACCGGTAAGATTGTACTGAAGGGAATCTTACCCAAAGAATTGTATGACCATTTCCTGACTCTTGAATGTAGCCATTTCTATTCTTGTATCACCTAAATTGATTCAGTTAAATTACAGCCAATATGCACATGATCTTTTGCTGTACTTTGTGTTAAAGGCTCGTGAGCTGTATGGTAAGGATTTTTTAGTGTATAATGTACACTGCCTAACACACATATCCTCTGATGCCAAAGAGTTTGGTAGTTTGGACAGATGTTCAGCATTTCCATTTGAAAATTACCTGCAGCAGGTTAAGAATATGATTCGATCAAGTAAAAACCCTCTTGTTCAAGGAGGATTTAAGGGATTTACTGGAGAACTTGGCAAAGGTATATTCACAATAGTCGTCTCTATTACTAATGACACTATTGCAGATGAAGGTATCTTTGTAAGATATTGCTATGCCACCTCCTTTTTTTATTAGGCCTGCAGTTGTGAATGGCTTTATTATCAGCCAAGTTGTAGCATACAACATAGCATATATATGTATATGGCATACATATATATATATAATATATTTATTTATTTATTCAAAATTCGTCAGTGTACTACATTTTTGTTGTTGCTTTTAGGTGATGCTTTTAACCAGTGTACGTGGGTCTGATTGTGCAACCACGGTTCGAAGAATAATGAAGATATGAACAAACGGCCTGTGGTCACTATACAGTCTGGAAGGGCAAAAGAAGAAATTGGCATTTCTACAAAAACAAGAACTATATAATGTTATTTTAAGTAAGTAACCAAAAAATTAAATAATTTTTTTAAAGTTTAAAATTCACTTAAAAATTTAAATTTTAAGTTAAAAAATTTTAACCAAAAAACTTAATATTTTTCATATTTGGAACCATTCCATAATATTTTCCCAAGCATAAATGATTATATTTCTATCACTTGCTCTTAAGATTGTTTCATTTAATAGAGGTTGGGCATAATTGTTCTCTGCTGCTAATAGAACTGACTGACTTAGCTATAGGAAAATGTAAACTTAATTGGTTTATCCATTACAGTATTTTGCAGTTTATTTCATGATCCTGTGCTTAATACGTGCATAAATGGTAGATTACAAAATGCATTTTTATATCATTAGTATTGAATAATAATAATGCAAATAATTGACTTATAAATGATGTACAATTAATTGGTAGGTGATATTATATTATTAATATTTTTTCATTCTTGCAAAGCCTTAACAAAGCCATTAACATGTTAATATAAACTTGATCACCTTCCACTTATTTTCTCATGTGCTACCTACATGTACAAAACCTTATTCCTAAATGCATATTTTGTTCTGAAACTTGTCCTTTATATGTTGTGTATCACCATCTCTGGAGAGTTTTATCTGATTGATGTATAAATTACTTTTAATTTTACAGAATATTATTGTTATACTGAATTTATTATTATATAAATAACTTAATTTTGCAGAATCATCTATCAACGCACATCCACAAGTTGAGGAGGAGGATGTGACCTTCCAGATTTCTGAAGTACTGAAACATGCACCAAACAGGCCTGGTGGATCTAGGTACAAGGTAAAATAATTTAATTTTTTTTTTTTTTTTTTTTTTTACTAATTGTCCGATATATATATATATATATATATATATATATATATATATATATATATATATATATATATATATATATATATATATATATATATATATATATATATATATATATATATATATATATATATATATATTTGTCGTACCTAGTAGCCAGAACGCACATCTCAGCCTACTATGCAAGGCCCGATTTGCCTAATAAGCCAAGTTTTCATGAAGTAATGTTTTTTCGACTACCTAACGTAACATTTTCAGCTACCTAACCTAACCTATAAAGATAGGTTAGGTAGGGTTGGTTAGGTTCGGTCATATATCTATATTAATTTTAACTCCAATAAAAAAAGAATTGACCTCCTACATAATGAAATGGATAGCTTTATCATTTCATAAGAAAAAAAATAGAGAAAATATATTAATTCATGAAAACTTGGCTTATTAGGCAAATCAAATCGGGCCTTGCATAGTAGGCTGAAAAGTGCGTTCTGGCTACTAGGTACGACATATATATATATATATATATATATATATATATATATATATATATATATATATATATATATATATATATATATATATTGTGTGTGTGTAATTACCTAAGTGTAGTTACAGGATGAGACAGTCTTCCCAGCACTCTTTGTTATATAACGCTTTGAAACTACTGACAGTCTTGGCCTCCACCACCTTCTCACCTAACTTGTTCCAACCGTCTACCACTCTATTTGCGAAAGTGAATTTTCTTATATTTCTTTAGCATCTGTGTTAAGCTAGTTTCAATCTATGACCTCCTGTTCTTGAAGTTCCAGGTCTCAGGAAATCTTCCCTGTCGATTTTATCAATTCCTGTTACTATTTTGTATGTAGTGATCATATCACCTCTTTCTTCTGTCTTTTAGTTTTGGCATATTTAATGCCTCTAACCTCTCCTCGTAGCTCTTGCCCTTCGGTTCTGGGAGCCACTTAGTAGCATGTCTTTGCACCTTTTCCAGTTTGTTGATGTGCTTCTTAAGATATGGGCCAACTTCTGTTGTTGGGCACCACACAACAGCTGCATATTCTAGCTTTGGCGTAACAAAAGTCATGAACAATTTCTTTAGTATATCACCATCCATGTATTTAAACGCAATTCTAAAGTTAGAAAGCGTAGCATAGGCTCCTCGCACAATATTCTTTATGTGGTCCTCAGGTGATAGTTTTCTATCTAGAACCACCCCTAGATCTCTTTCTTTATCAGAATTCTTTAAAGATTTCTCACATAATGTATAGGTTGTGTGGGGTCTATGTTCTCCTGTTCCACATTCCATAACATGGCATTTATTAACATTAAATTCCATTTGCCAAGTGGTGCTCCATATACTTATTTTATCCAGGTTTTCTTGAAGGGCATGACAATCATCTAAATTTCTTATCCTTCCTATTATCTTAGCATCATCAGCAAACATGTTCATGTAATTCTGAATACCAACTGGTAGATCATTTATGTAGACAATAAACATCACTGGTGCAAGAACTGAACCCTGTGGTACTCCACTTGTGACATTTCTCCAGTCCGATACATTGCCTCTGATTACTGCCCTCATTTTTCTATCAGTCAGAAAATTTTGCATCCATGTTAGAAGCTTACCTGTCACCCCTCCAATATTTTCCAGTTTCCAGAACAACCTCTCTATGTGGAACTCTGTCGAATGCCTTTTTTAGGTCCAGATAGATGCAGTCAACCCAACCATCTCTTTCCTGTAATATATCTGTTGCTCGATCATAGAAACTGAGTAAATTCGATACACAGGATCTTCCAAATCGAAAACCATACTGTCTGTCTGAAATTATATCATTTCTCTCCAGGTGTTCTACCCATTTAGTTTTAATTATTTTTTCCAATATTCCAATTCCAATTTTTTCCAATAATGTGTGTGTGTGTATGTATATTTGTGTTGTTGAATATGACCGAAAGTCATAGTCTTTCTGCCCCTCTCCTTACTGCTATTGTTGTTTCTCGCATCTTTGTATTGCTTGTATGTTTGGGCAATTTTTCCCTTTTTCCTAGTTCTGCATCTCTGCTTTAGTATAAATTTTGTTGTGCCATTATCATATATTTCACAAAACTTGACATACATCTCATTTACTTCATGTCCTAACAGCAAGTGTTTGTCAAATTCCTTAAGGAAATATCTGAGTTCCCCATAATGACCTCTCCACAAGTCAGGTTTTTCAACTGCTTCAAGCTCATTTTCTTCCAGATTATAATGCATTGCATACTTTATTCCCAAAAAGACATGGTCACTTTTACCCAAGTGACAATGTCACTTGGGTAAAAGGAGGGAGGTACCAAAGGAGGGAGGTACCGAATGATAAATATATCTTTCTCTTTCCTGGTAAATATAATATCCAGCATGGAGGGAACATCCCCTTCCCTCATCCTCGTAGCTTGTTTAACATGTAGAAACATGAATGTTTACAGGGTGAGGTTTACGAAATTATATAATATATATATATATATATATATATATATATATATTAGTATATTTTGGTAGCAGTCTTTCCTGTAGACATATTTTATTAAATATGACCGAAAAAGTAAGATTAATAATTCTAACACGAATTTTCTCAATCTTTCGTACATTATGCTTCACTGTTGGAGGTAAATCAAAAATCACTTCTCCAAAATTCATTTTTATTTCTAGTCTGACGCGACACGGGCGCGTTTCGTAAAACTTATTACATTTTCAAAGACTTCACAAATACACAACTGATTAGAACTTGCGTTTCCCTGATTTTATATCTACATTTGAGTGAGGTGGGAAGGGTGATGTGGCATTACATTTGAGTGAGGTGGGAAGGATGATGTGGCATTAGAGGATATTAATAGGGTATTAAAAGTATCAACACAAGACAGAACACGAAACAATGGATATTGAATAGAAGTGTTTGTAGAAAGCCTATTGGTCCATATTTCTTGATGCTTCTATATTGGAGCGGAGTCTTGAGGTGGGTAGAATATAGTTGTGCAATAATTGGCTGTTGATTGCTGGTGTTGACTTCTTGATGTGTAGTGCCTCGCAAACGTCAAGCCGCCTGCTATCGCTGTATCTATCGATGATTTCTGTGTTGTTTACTAGGATTTCTCTGGCGATGGTTTGGTTATGGGAAGAGATTATATGTTCCTTAATGGAGCCCTGTTGTTTATGCATCGTTAAACGCCTAGAAAGAGATGTTGTTGTCTTGCCTATATACTGGGTTTTTTGGAGCTTACAGTCCCCAAGTGGGCATTTGAAGGCATAGACGACGTTAGTCTCTTTTAAAGCGTTCTGTTTCGTGTCTGGAGAGTTTCTCATGAGTAGGCTGGCCGTTTTTCTGGTTTTATAGTAAATCGTCAGTTGTATCCTCTGATTTTTGTCTGTAGGGATAACGTTTCTATTAACAATATCTTTCAGGACCCTTTCCTCTGTTTTATGAGCTGTGGAAAAGAAGTTCCTGTAAAATAGTCTAATAGGGGGTATAGGTGTTGTGTTAGTTGTCTCTTCGGAGGTTGCATGGCTTTTCACTTTCCTTCTTATGATGTCTTCGATGAAACCATTGGAGAAGCCGTTATTGACTAGAACCTGCCTTACCCTACAGAGTTCTTCGTCGACTTGCTTCCATTCTGAGCTGTGGCTGAGAGCACGGTCGACGTATGCGTTAACAACACTCCTCTTGTACCTGTCAGGGCAGTCGCTGTTGGCATTTAGGCACATTCCTATGTTTGTTTCCTTTGTGTAGACTGCAGTGTGGAAACCTCCGCCCTTTTCCATGACTGTTACATCTAGAAAAGGCAGCTTCCCATCCTTTTCCGTCTCGTAAGTGAAACGCAGCACGGAACTCTGCTCAAATGCCTCCTTCAGCTCCTGCAGATGTCTGACATCAGGTACCTGTGTAAAAATGTCGTCAACATACCTGCAGTATATGGCCGGTTTCAAGTTCATGTCGACTAAGACTTTTTGCTCGATGGTACCCATGTAGAAGTTTGCAAACAGGACACCTAGGGGAGAACCCATAGCGACCCCATCTACTTCCCACCTCACTCAAATGTAGATATAAAATCAGGGAAACGCAAGTTCTAATCAGTTGTGTATTTGTGAAGTCTTTGAAAATGTAATAAGTTTTACGAAACGCGCCCGTGTCGCGTCAGACTAGAAATAAAAATGAATTTTGGAGAAGTGATTTTTGATTTACCTCCAACAGTGAAGCATAATGTACGAAAGATTGAGAAAATTCGTGTTAGAATTATTAATCTTACTTTTTCGGTCATATTTAATAAAATATATATATATATATATATATATATATATATATATATATATATATATATATATATATATATATATATATATATATATATATATATATATATATAAAGTTTGTGTGTGTAATTTATATAAATAAATAATTAAATATTAATTTTGTTAATATCTTAATAATAATAAAGTTTGTGTGTGTAATTTATATAAATAAATAATTAAATATTAATTTTGTTAATATCTTTTCAGGGAAAACTTGCAAGTACAATTCGTATACAAGAGGGGCAACAAGAGCCAGAGGATGTCTACTAAGAAAATATATAAGTCTTTATCCTCACACTCTTGATATATGGTCTTCTCTGGTCTCTTTATTTTCTCTCCTCACAAATGTCCCTTTTTTTTTATTTCTTTTACGTTTCTCTCCTGTTTTTCTTGTCTTTTAATCTCTCCTTTCCTCCTCTCTTCCTTTACTTTTTATATTTGTGGTATTCATTTATGTCATTTTTATCTTGTATATTTTTCTTGTATCTTTTTCTTATCTTGTGTTTCTCTTCCCCTTCTCTTCAATGATTTCTCATTTCTCTCCTCTCTCTGTTGTTTCTGTTCTGTCTTCTCTCTCCTTGCCTTAATTTTGTTCTGTCTCCTCTTTTATTGTGTGTGTGTCTTTCTGTCTCTGTCTGTCTGTCTCTCTCTTTCTCTCTCTCTCTCTCTCTCTCTCTTTCTTTCTCTCTTTCTCTTGCTCTCTCTCTCTCTCTGGCTCTCTTGCTCTCTCTCTCTCTGGCTCTCTTGCTCTCTCTCTCACTCTCTCTGGCTCTCTTGCTCTCTCTCTCTCTGGCTCTTCTCTCTCTCTCTGGCTCTCTCTCTCTCTCTGGCTCTGGCTCTCTCTCTCTCTCTGGCTCTGGCTCTCTCTCTCTCTGGCTCTGGCTCTCTCTCTCTTTCTGGCTCTCTCTTTCTCTCTGTCTCTCTCTCTCTGGCTCTGGCTCTCTCTCTCTCTGGCTCTCTCTCTCTCTGGCTCTCTCGCTCTTGCTCTCTCTCTCTCTCTCTTTCTCTCTTTCTCTGGCTCTCTTGCTCTCTCTGGCTCTCTCTCTCTCTGGCTCTCTCTCTCTGGCTCTCTCTCTGGCTCTCTCTCTCTGGCTCTCTCTCTCTGGCTCTCTCTCTCTGGCTCTGACTCTCTCTCTAGCTCTGACTCTCTCTCTGGCTCTGGCTCTCTCTCTCTCTCTGGCTCTCTCTTTCTCTCTGGCTCTCTCTCTCTCTCTGGCTCTCTCTTTCTCTCTGGCTCTCTCTTTCTCTCTGGCTCTCTCTTTCTCTCTGGCTCTCTCTTTCTCTCTGGCTCTCTCTCTCTCTCTCTCTCTCTCTGGCTCAGACTCACTCTCTCTCTGGCTCTGGCTCACGCTCTCTCTCTGGCTCACGCTCTCTTTCTGGCTCTCGCTCTCTCTCTCTGGCTCTCATATTTCATTTGATTTAAAAATGTCTGAGATTTTTACTTAATCTAAGTTATATTGCATGGTGCTAATATGAATATTATACATGACTGTTTTTTCTTTTCTTTCTCTCTCTCTTTCTCCCTTTCTTTCTTTCTCTTTCTTTCCTTCTCTCTCTCTTTTTCTTTCTCTTTCTACATGAATATTATACTTGACTGTGTTTACATTCACTTGTAGATTTTTATTTTTAGTTAATTAGTCCTAAACTTTTGATTAATAGATTTTTATTATTAGTCATAGAAAAACTATAGTGTTATATGTATACTCGGAAAATTTTACTTGTTTTAGTTTTAAGTAACAATAACTGCTTGTAACGTCAGACTGATCTCAGCATGACATGAATCACAGGCTGCTTGATCACAAAATCTATTGTGTTCACATATTGCATATATAGATTTTTATAGATTTTTAAATTTTTACTTTTATATTCTGTTATAGATATAGTCTATATATTTCGAGCTATTACATATATTTTGTTGTATTACTCATTCTTAATTAAATAAATATAATATTTTAATTCTCTTTTTGTACCCTATTTATTTGTAATTTACACATACATATATAGGATGTCCATTTCTTTCTCAGATATGTCTTCTTTCTTTCTCTCCCTTTCTATTTCAGATATGAATTAAAAAATTATTATACCCTAATTTACCCTAAACGTTTTAATGTAGGTAATTAAAAGATTATAAAAAAGTTTTTAGAAATGTTAATTATTTACGTTCTAAGGTTGTATATAAAAGTTCTCAAAAAACCTTTTCTAAACGTAATTATAAACGTGCTGAAAACAATGAAATGTCGTTTTTAGGATGTTTTAAAAACATGAAAATGTTTGCTGGGTGGGAGGCGCTCTTGAATGAAATATTGACATATCGCTGGAACATTGGTTATAGAATTGTCTCTAAATTCACGTATCTTTTCGCACTCCATCACATAGTGACGGAGGGTGTGCGAATAATTTTGTTGACACAGTTTACATTTGGTCAGGTGGTAGCTTGCGGTAATTAAACGGACCCGTGTGTTATGTTTACGATTGCGGGCGGCGTCCTTACCAAGCCGGGATTATGTCCACAACATCACTAAATTTCATTTAATGACAATATGCCTGTTAAGTAGAAGATTTTAATTATTATTTGCATTATATTGTCGTTTTAATCGTGAACACGTACACATATGTGAAACGTCGGAAGTGGTAAAAATATTGTGCGATGTTGTCAATGTACGGAGTGTCTAAACTGCAACTACATGTATATATAATATTAATAATTTTGTAACTAGTGTCACAAATTGTTATTTGCTTAGCTAAACGAACTAGAGGGTTCAGTTCCTGAACCGATTATGTGCCTCTGTAATCCTTTACACCACCGCCCACGGGATGTGTATGGGGTGCATAATAAGGAAAGAAATGGAGTTGAATTGGCCTGATTAAGACTTTATGACCATGTAATCTATGTTTTGCTCCACTACTTACTGGTTGAGTATGGGGTGCATAACAAATAATAGCCTCCTTCGGGGGCGCCTTGTTTCTAAACGTGTTAGTCTTAAATCCTTTAATCTCAAATCTTGCTACAATGTACCTCTTAATATATGTTATGTACTCTCGCAACCCAATGTACCTTCTTGTATATAAATAAATAGATTTCAACTGTAAGGGGGGTACCCAGCAAACATTTTCACGTTTTTAAAACATTCTAAAAACAACATTTCATTGTTTTCAGCACGTTTATAATTACGTTTTAAAAATGTTTTTTGAGAATTTTTATATATGACCTTAGAACGTAAATATATAACATTTAAAAAAACCTTTTTATAATATTTTAATTACCTACAAAATAACGTTTAGGGTAAATCAGGGTATAATAATTTTTTAAATTATATCTGAAATAGAAAGGGAGAGAAAGAAAGAAGACATATCTGAGAAAGAAATGGACATCCTATATATGTACGTGTAAATTACAAATAAGTAGGGTACAAAAAGAGAATTAAAATATTATATTTATTTAAGATTGAGTAATACAACAAAATATATGTAATAGCTCGAAATATAGACTATATCTATAACAGAATATAAAAGTAAAAATCTAAAAATCTATAAAAATTTATATATGCAATATGTGAACACAATAGATTTCGTGATCAAGCAGGCTGTGATTCATGTCATGCTGAGATCAGTCTGACGTTACAAGCAGTTATTGTTACTTAAAACTAAAACAAGTAAAATTTCCCGAGTATACATATAACACTATAGTTTTTCTATGACTAAAAATAAAAATCTATAAATCAAAAGTTTAGGACTAATTAACTAAAAATAAAAATCTACAAGTGAATGTAAACACAGTCAAGTATAATATTCATGTAGAAAGAGAGAGAGAAGATTTCTTTCTTTCAGAGAAAGAAAGAGAAAAAGAAAGAGAAAGAAAACAAGAGAAAGAAAGAGAAAGAAAGAAAAAGAAAGAGAAAGAAAAAGAAAGATAGAAAGAAAAAAGAAAGAGAGACAAAATGTATATTATTCAAGAGAACTTGACAATTAAGCACCTTCAAACAATTCATGATCAAGCAGGCTGTGATTCATGTCATGCCGAGATCAGTCTGACGTCACAAGCAGTTATTGTTACTTAAAACTAAAACAAGTAAAATTTCCTGAGTATACATTATATACTATATAACATAACACTATAGTTTTTCTATGACTAAAAATACAAATTGTAAATCATTTATTCAAATTATAAAGTAAAATCTTAAAGTTTAGGACTAATTAACTAAAAATATAAATCTACAAGTGAATGTAAACACAGTTAAGTATAATATTCATGTAGAAAGTGAAAGATTTTTCTTTCTTTCAGAGAAAGAAAGAAATAGAAAAAGAAAGAGAAAAAGAAAGAGAAAGAAAGAGAAAAAGAAAGAAAGAAAGAGAGAAAGAAAACAAAAGAGAAAGAAAGAAAAAGAAAGATAGAAAGAAAAAAGAGAAAAAAAATATATTATTCAAGAAAACTTGACAATTAAGCACCTTCAAACAATTCATCGTCAAGCAGGCTGTGATTCATGTCATGCTGAGATCAGTCTGACGTCACAAGCAGTTATTGTTACTTAAAACTAAAACAAGTAAAATTTCCTGAGTATACACTATATACTATAACACTATAGTTTTTCTATGACTAAAAATACAAATTGTAAATCATTTATTCAAATGTTAGCACCATGCAAGAAGAGAGGAGACAGAACAAAATTAAGGCAAGGGGAGAGAAGACAGAATAGAAACAACAGAGAGGGGAGAGAGAAATGAGAGAACATTGAAGAGAAGGGGAAGAGAAAGACAAGATAAGAAAAAGATACAAGATAAAAACGACGCAAGTGAATTCCACAAATGTAAAAAGTAAAGGAAGAAAGAAGCTAGAAGAGACAGAAAACGAGAGGTGTTAGAAGAGAGGAGGAAAGGAGAGATAAAAAGAGACAAGAAAAACAGGAGAGAAACGTAAAAGAAATTAAAAAAAAGGGACATTTGTGAGGAGAGAAAATAAAGAGACCAGAGAAGACCATATATCAAGAGTGAGGATAAACACTTAATTGTGAATTTTCTTAGTAGACATCCTCTGCCTCTTGTTGCCCCTCTTGTATACGAATCGTACTTGCAAGTTTTCCCTGAAAAGATATTAACAAAATTAATTAATATTTATTTGTTTATATAAATTACACACACACAAATATATATATATATATATATATATATATATATATATATATATATATATATATATATATATGTATATATGTATATATATATATATATATGTATATATATGCGGAAAATCCACAGAGAAATATGAAATGAGGTGAACGTTTCGGCTTTGTTAAAGCCTTTGTCAACACCAGACTGATTGAGTCTGGTGTTGACAAAGGCTTTAACAAAGCCGAAACGTTCACCTCATTTCATATTTCTCTGTGGATTTTCCGCATAAAATGATCAGTGTTTTGTGATCGTCAATTGCATGTATATATATATATATATATATATGAGGGAAGGGGATGTTCCCTCCATGCTGGATATTATATTTACCAGGAAAGAGGAGAGATTTATCATTCAGTACCTCCCTCCCTTGGGTAAAAGTGACCATGTCTTTTTGGGACTAAAGTATGCAATGCATTATAATCTGGAAGAAAATGAGCTTGAAGCAGTTGAAAAACCTGATTTGTGGAGAGGTCATAATGGGGAACTCAGATATTTCCTTAAGGAATTTGACAGAAACACTTGCTGTTAAGACATTAGGACATCTTCGGACATTAGGACATCTTCAGAACGAGTGGATTTACAGGTCGAGAACTGGACATAAATAGGCACGAGAGAATGGTGGAGTGAGGCGAGGTACAATACGTGGACACTGCAGAGGGCCTATTGGCCCATCCGATGCAGCAACCACACACAGGCCCAAACATAGATTGGGAGATGGCTTCTTCAATAATGAATTGTAAAAATACTTATAACAGAAACATAATTGGATCTGCTTTGATACAGATCACAAAAGAAAGTAAATTGAACATTAGCAGCGGTTTATATAACTTAGATCCATTTTTAATAGATCAATTAAAGGGCGATTTAAGTAGGATCATTGGAACACATTTGTCTCACTAATTCATTGTAAATATTTACTATTTTTATGCTATGATAATCCATGTTTGGGCCTGTGTGTGGTTCCTGCATCGGAAAAATTCTTGTTTCAATTTTCCTCTGTGGTCTGACACTGACTATCTATCTATCTATCTATATATCTATCTATATATCTATCTATATATCTATATATATATATATATATATATATATATATATATATATATATATATATATATATATATATATGTCGTACTTAGTAGCCAGAATGCACTTCTCAGCCTACTATGCAAGGCCCGATTTGCCTAATAAGCCAAGTTTTCATGAATTAATATATTTTCTCTAATTTTTTTCTTATGAAAAGATAAAGCTACCCATTTCATTATATATGAGGTCAATTTTTTTTATTGGAGGTAAAATTAACGTAGATATATGACCGAACCTAACCAACCCTACCTAACCTAACCTATCTTTATAGGTTAGGTTGCGTTAGATAGCCGAAAAAGTTAGGTTAGGTAATCGAAAAACAATTATTTCATGAAAACTTGGCTTATTAGGCAAATCAGGCCTTGCATTGTAGGCTGAGAAGTGTGTTCTGGCTACTAGGTACGATATATATATATATATATATATATATATATATATATATATATATATATATATATATATATATATATATATATATATATATAAACAGATAATTAGTGAAAACAAAAAAAAATTAAATTATTTTACCTTGTACCTAGATCCACCAGGCCTGTTTGGAGCATGTTTAAGTACTTCAGAAATTTGAAAGGTCACGTCTTCCACCTTAACTTGCGGATGTGCGTTGATAGATGATTCTGTAAAATTAAGTTATTTATATAACAAATTCTGTATAACAATAATATTCTGTAAAATTAAAAGTAATTTACACATCAGATAAAACTCTCCAGAGATGGTGATACACAACATATAAAAGACAAGTTTCAGAACAAGATATGCATTTAGGAATAAGGTTCCGTACATGTAGGTAGCACATGAGAAAAAAAGTGGAAGGTGATCAAGTTTATATTAACATGTTAACGGCTTTATTGAGGCTTTGCAAGAATGAAAAAATATTACTAATATAATCTCACCGACCAATGAATTGTACGTTGTTTAAAAGTCAATTATTTACATTATTATTATTATTTAATACTAATGATATAAAAATGCATTTTGCAATCTACTATTTATGCAAGTATTAACCACAGGATCATGAAATAAACTGCAAAATACTGTAAAGGATAAACCAATTAAGTTTACATTTTCCCATAGCTAAGTCAGTCAGTTCTACAGTACTAGCAGCAGAGAACAATTATGACCAACCTCTATTAAATGAAACAATCTTAAGAGCAAGTGATAGAAATATAATCATTTATACTTAATGTACACTTAATTTGAACTTAAAATTTTTATTTTTTAGTGAATTTTAAATAAAAAAAAATTATTTAATTTTTTTGTTACTTACTTAAAATAACATTATATAGTTCTTGTTTTTCTAGAAATGCTAATTTCTTCTTTTGTCCTTTTAGGCTGTATAATGACCAAAGGCCGTTTGTTCCTATCTTCTTCATCATTCTTCGAACCGTAGTTGCACAATCAGACCCACGTACACTGGTTAAAAGCAACACCTAAAAGCAACAACAAAAATGTAGTACACTAGTAATTTTGATATATGTATGTATGTATGTATGTATGTATGTATGTATGTATGTATGTATGTGTATGTATGTGTATGTATACATATATATATATATATATATATATATATATATATATATATATATATATATATATATATATATATATATATATATATATATCTATATCTATATATATATCTATATATATATCTATATATATATCTATATATATATCTATATATATATATATATATATATATATATATATATATATATATATATATATATATATATATATATATATATATATATATATATATATATATGCGAACAAGCCTGAATGGCTATATATATTTTTATATATATATATATATATATTGGTGTATACTGGCAGCAGGTTTTCTTTCAAACATGTTTCATTGAATATGACCGCATATTCTGTATTTATTATTTTCTGGTTTAGGGCTTCTATCCCTCTAACTATTTTCTTAGCATCAGGGCTTAATTGAAATAGGAGTTCTCCAAAACTCATTTTCGTACTTTTAAGGTGAAGAAAAGAAGTGATTTACTATAGAGTGTATTACACTTATTTATATAATTTGCACGACGTTTCAAACCTCCATGGTTCATTCTCAAGTGAACAGATCTTACAATACTAGTTGATTTTATACCCGCACTGGGTCAGGTGATAATACAATGAAGGTGAAAACATGGGGGGATACATAAGGGATAAATGTGAGGTGAAACTAGTATTGCAAGATCTGTTCACTTGAGAATGAACCATGGAGGTTCGAAACGTCGTGCAAATTATATAAATAAGTGTAATACACTCTATAGTAAATCACTTCTTTTCTTCACCTTAAAAGTACGAAAATGAGTTTTGGAGAACTCCTATTTCAAATAAGCCCTGATGCTAAGAAAATAGTTAGAGGGATAGAAGCCCTAAACCAGAAAATAATAAATACAGAATATGCGGTCATATTCAATGAAACACACACATATATATATATATATATATATATATATATATATATATATATATAGATATATATATATATATATATATATATATATATATATATATATCATAACTTATGATAAGGCATCTTATCATAAATAACATCTCAACAAAAATCACATCATTCTAGGAGGTGATTTCAATATTGACCTGGGTCTACAAAATAACCCTCTAGTTGACTGTTTCCATAACAGCATGTAATCCTCTATGATAATCCCCACAATCACCAAGCACTAGACCAAAGTTCTCAAGTCAAGCCTAGCCTCGGGCCGGGCTTGGGGAGTAGAAGAACTCCCAGACCCCCATCAAGCAGATAAGTGTGTGTGTTATGAAGAGATACATCTCAACGACTAACAAAATTGGCAAGAGAAATATAGTCGTTGAAATGTAAGCCTCATCCTAACCATACACTCAAGACCTTGAGAAAGCACTCAGGAGAGTGTGAAAGACTCTGTGTTAATATTACATAATTTACAAATACGTAAGTGTTATATTTTATCCTATCCTATATAAACAAGATTATATCATTATTCTTATTATTTAGCAATTTTATCTTTTCTGCATGAACTATCAAAAAAATTTAATTAGAAAATTAGCAAATATCTGTAATATTTAAGATGAAAAATTGAAGGAAACATTACTGTTAAAATACCACTTACAAATTTTGTTCTGAAACTCGATTCCGCTAACTTCCTATTGAGAACATTAAGATCACCTTCTGCAGCAATAGGATTTGGTATTAGATCTTCTATGATCTTGTCTGTTTCTTTTGTAGTCAAAGTTGCTTTCAATATCTTCACATCACTTTTCAGTTCATTCACATCACTTTTCAGTTCATTCACATCACTTTTCAGTTCATTCACATCACTTTTCAGTTCATTCACTTCAGTGTATATGGCCTGCAACATGTTACCTGGAAATTTATACAGTATATAGAAAGTGTACATGCTATTATATTACATATCTTGAATGTACATTTAAAATAAAAGCATTATAAAGTATATTTTAAAATAACTGACACTGAGAAAGCACCCAAAAAGTAGGCTATGACTGATGTGATAGATAATGGGATAATTTCTTAGTAATTATGAAACTGCTTATATAATTGGAAGCAAATTCAGCAATCTAACCTGCTCAGTTTGCAGTCTACTTCAACATGAAACTTATGCCTATCACCCATAGGGTACATATAGGTTATAGGCTACATAATAAATTAATTAAACTTTCAAAACTTACTCATATTCTGCATCATTTCTTTCAAACTCCCATCGTTCTTGTCTGGTGACTTTGGGTCGAATAAATTCCTTGACCTTGGAGTCCTAACGACTGAAGTACTTGGCGTGACCAGCTCATTGTCTTTAAGATTGCAAGATTTAGCTATTAAAATCTAACTACTGTACTGTATAATCAACAAATTTCATGAGCTTTTACTACTGCATACTAATATTATAAGTTATACTATATGTCTACATCACATTTAAACTACCCAACATCAGAAAGAGGGTGAGCCAACATCAGAGAGGGGGGGGGGGTTATCATGGGAGAGAGGAGGGCCAACATGAGAAGAGAAGAAAAAAGAAAAGAAAGAAATAAATAAAGAAAAAGAAAGATAGAGAGACATACAGAGACAGACAGACACATACACACAGAATAAGAAGAGGTGACAGAACAAAATTAACAAAAATTTCAACATGAGAAAAGGGAGGTCAAAATGAGAGAGAGAATGAGGGTCAACATGAGAGAGTGGGTCAACATGATATATATTTTAAATAATTACTTATTACCTTCATGAAGAAATACTGATGGCGTCAACGGTGTATTGTGAAGTGTAGTCTTCACTGGAGACTGCTTTTGTAGGACTGTTCTATTAGCTGAAAAGTAGTTATGTTTATTTCAAACACTCGTTAACCAAATAATATTTTAAAGACTTTAATATAGTTTGAACTAACATGAGAGAGGTGGGGGTCAACATGAAATACACATTTTAAAAATTAACTTATTACCTTCATGAGGAAATACTGATGGCGTTGAAGGTGTATTGTGAAGTGTAGTCTTCACTGGAGACGGCTTTTGTAGGACTGTTCTATTAGCTGAAAAGGAGTTAATTAACTTAAGGTAAGGGACAAATTAACACGTAAGGTAAAGGTAAGATAAAGGACAAATTAACACGTAAGGGACAAACAAAAAGAAAAGTAATAACAAACCTGCTTGTTTCTAGTGACTAGATCAAAGGAAAACCAAAATTTCCCTGAACTGTGACAAGTGAAAAGCACCTGCTAGACAAAGTGGGAAAAGTTCACTAGACCCCATATGCACATAAAAGAATAATATACTTAATATTAAACAATTAGAAATAAACACATATTTCTATACAGAAATTCCAGATAAGCATAAAAATTACTCAAAGCTTCTAGTACTTCCAGAAGGAATTAAACAAAAAAAAAAAAAAAAAAAAACAGCAAGAACTAAGTTTAGAGCAGTTTTTAGTTTTTTTTAAACCAAAAGCATAAATAACCAAAGGAAGCATGGTTAAATATCAATTTAGAACTTTTAATGTTATTTACTACTAATCCTTACATTCACTTAATATACCAGAATAATATGGTATTTGCGGAGGACTTATTTCTTTTGAAGGTGTATTCTCATATGAAGATGGCGAACACTTCTTCTTGGATTGAGACGAGTGATGATTGCCTGAAATTATTTAAATTGTTTAATGTATTGAATGGCATTTTTCAAGTTGCAAATTTTTTTTAAATTACTGTAGTAGGTTATCAATGCTTACGTTTGTTATTCTCGGAATTCTCTTCTTCATATTTGAAGCATGGTTTCCTTTTTCGTTGTCGAGGATAGCCCATATCGTCTTCAGTTTCGACATTTGAAGTGTCTTCCGCAGCTAAGCATCTTCGTTTTGCAACGTCAAAATCATCTGTAATAATTGAATATAATTAGTAATATATCAGCGAGATATATATTTATCGTTACCTAGTAGAGTAGTGAACACTAAGAAATAACTTAAATCAGCTTCCTAAAGAGATGTTTAATAAAACAACGTACATGATTTGGAACTTATAACTGGGGCACAAAAGTCTTAAGTAGCTATGAGGAAACCCATCTTGTGATTAAAATATAATTATAATGCTGTTTTTGTCTGCAGTGTTAAAGTTATGGTGAATGAATGAATAGGTGTCTTGTATCTTAAATCTTAATAATTATAAATTTAATACCTACCAGTTGTTGATAGGATTGTTGATACGACATGCACTCGCCAATTTGTCGTGTCTGGCTTTTCGTGCTTTTGGGCACTAACTGTATGCCTGCTCCGTGGCCACCAGCACAATATGGTTTCCTGAAAAGTCAAAATAAACTGTTACATGCTAATTTTAGCACTAATTTGGAATATTTTTAAAGCAACTCAATATATGCAATTTTTTAGTTTCAAAGTAATGCTTACATCATCAGATTTTTTAATCCAGGTTGTGGAGATGATACCCACACTACGATCATTGAAGCCTACCACTGCATACCGCTTTTCAGATGTCATCTACAAAATTGAAAAATCTTATTAAGGGTTGTTCTCCCCAAAAAAAGAAATTAGCATAAAGTTGGTAATAGATTTACTTGATTATGTCAATCATAGATTAGCCACATTTGTAAATGATTTTCGGTTGGTATAAACAGTAGCTGCCATGTATGGACTAAAAGGCTTAATACAGTTTTATCTATTAATGTGCTCTCAAAATATTAATAATTTTCATGAAATACAGGGTAATGGGATTTTTAAACAGGTAAATATTGGTCAAAAGATAATAGCTTTAATAAAAAACAAAATTGTGAATCTCATTAACTTACAATATTAGTTCAAACTATTATTAAAGCATGGATACAGTATTTAAATACGTACTTGTCATAAGTCATGTAGTATTGACAGAAAAGTATTTGCGCTTTCTGTCTCGATCATCATACCTGTGCGGTTTAGTTTTCTTGCTGGAATCACCTTCATGGATGAATTCCTAGTAAGAACCTTAAATGCTCCAATTAATTTGGAGTTACAAGGTTTCTCAAAGAGAGGTATACTTCTCGAATATACCCTGCAAAGGAACATGCTGTCTCCATTTTCATCGGTGTCACTGACAGTGTCCAAAACTTGGCAGCAAGTTTCATTATTCAGCAAATAGGCATTGTTTGGTGCCTTGGTATATATTTTATGTTCTGTATTTGGTGTATAAATCCTTTGAGCATGCTGCATCTCTTTCAGCCTCTTTGCAATTTGAACAAGAGGGTTTTTACTTGATCGAACCATATTCTTAACCTGCTGCAGGTAATTTTCAAATGGAAATGCTGAACATCTGTCCAAACTACCAAACTCTTTGGCATCAGAGGATATGTGTGTTAGGCAGTGTACATTGTACACTAAAAAATCCTTACCATACAGCTCACGAGCCTTTAACACAAAGTACAGCAAAAGATCATGTGCATATTGGCTGTAATTTAACTGAATCAATTTAGGTGATACAAGAATAGAAATGGCTACACTCAGAGTCAGGAAATGGTCATACAATTCTTTGGGTAAGATTCCCTTCAGTACAATCTTACCGGTGTAGAGAAGGAGTTGCCTGTATTCAGTCGCTTTCCATCTATCAACCTCTGAAAGACTTCGAGGTTTACGTGCAAAGTGCATAGGCACAAATTTTGTTAGTTGAATTAGACGCTGACTAATTTCATCAACTTGGCGAGCACATAATTTTACGTTTTTATTTCGTATCCAGGCAAGAAGTAACCTTTTCATAACCCCAAGACATATCTGATGCATATAGTCTATGGGAAAAGTACTCACCATATTTATATTTAAGTCACAGAATGGTGATCTACCATGGTGATGTTGAGAATTAGATTGATTACGAAAATCTTCATCTGTTCTGAGTTGTAAATTTTTCACTTGTTGATAAGTCATTCTTCCATTCCAAACACCCTCTTGGGTACATCTATCACACCCAAAGTAGCCAGAGTGGAGTTTGATTGCCTTCACCATTGCTTTTGCTGGGGCATCACATATGACTCCTTTTAGTTTTACTGGCAATGTTTTGTCATCATTTTTAAATCCATAGTGCATAATTTTTTTCAAATCCTGAATGAATTCATTTAAAAAATCTAAATCACTAGGTTTAGAGCTTCCGTATGTGAGGACTACTGGGAAAACTCTTATAGGTTTGACATTATTGATAGCACAAAGAACAGGCCATAAACTTTCATTTTTACTTCTAAATATTGGCAAACCATCAATGTTGCAAATTAAAGATATTTCTGCCAAATCTCTTATTGTTGATTTAGGATACAGCCTTAAAGTTTTCAACATTTCCTCCTCTAACCCCAAGTAGATATACATCATGCCTGATTTAGTCTCAGTAGGTATATGTTTAACTGTATTCAGTAACGAACGAGCTGTTTTTGGCAAGTCAGCATGTCCCTGTTTTCTCAATTTTTTTAATAAATTATCAATGGCATTGTGTGTTATGCCATATTTATTAACCCATACTAACAATACATCTGATAATGATTTATCATCCTCATCACCACTGCTCTCTGACTCTGATGATATTGGGTCATGCTCATCAATCATGTCCCAAGTCCAATCTCTCTCTCTCTGACTTTCCAGAGATGATGCATCTTCATTGGCTCCACAACCAATATTAGGTTCTGAATTAGATGACAAAGCAGCATGGTCATCGTCTATGCTGTTTGTTGTAACATTGGCCAAAGGATCCTGATTCAACAACTGAATCTCAACCTCATCACTATTTTCATTTTTGCCACGCTGGGACGCCTGTTCTTTTAGGCGTCGCTTTTTGGCCCGTGACATACGCTGCCATCTTGTGTGGTATTCTCTTCTTTTTTCTATAATGTGTGCATACATTCTGAAGGAGAAAGGCCAAGTGCTACATTACCAATTACTATTACAAGATTATTAGTAAAGTACTGTACTGCAAAAAGCAAATAAAATGGGGTAAACTAAACTTTGAAAACAAATAATAATTAAAACAGGTAAATTAGTAAAATAACAAAGGCTTAAGCAGACATGACTCTGCTTAAGCCATGTAAAGCAGACAGATAAGATGGCAATATATAAGGGGAAAAAATTAAAAAGCTAGGATATAAAACTAATTGAGATCAAAAGCATAAATTACTCTAGGGGAAAAAATAACAAATGACTTCATAAAAAAATTATCCAATTGCCAACAGCAACTTGGTAGTACGAGTCTAAGTCTAAGAAACAAACAAAATTTAAATGCTGTTATCTGCAATGAAACAATACATACTATTGCACGTACCGAAACATTGATGAATGTAAAAAATAGAGAACTATTTGCTGAATGTCCCATAAATGGATTTAAACTATTTTACACAAAGCGGGGGGAGAAGCCATGTATGTTAGGGAATATTTGAAATGTAGTCTCGAAAAGTACACAACTGTGATAGGAAAATTAGGTCACATGGAGGAGTGGGTCTGTATACTATGGAAGACCTTGTATGCTCGGAGCTCCTTAACATTACAAATGAGGTGGTAGAGGTATTGGGATTAAAAATAGAGAAAATAAATTTAGTGATTATTCTAATATACAAACCGCCAGATGCAATGGCCGAGGAATTCACAGAACAGATAAACAAAATGGAGAACTCGATACCTCATATTATCTTCCTAGGTGACTTCAACTTGCCTAGTCTAAGATGGAGAATAGCAAACAATAATATTATACCAGGAAATTTATCGAGACCTAACCACTCAGCTTCCTGGCAATACGTTAGTAATGAATAAATATGATATATTTACTCATTATAATGTTGGTGCTGAATGTACAACACGAAAAAACATAATTTTAATCTGAAAAAGTATCTTTTTATAAAGAAATTAGACGAAAATAAAGAGCTGGTGACGCCAAATCAAGTCGACGATCCAAGCGTCGGTTAGGTTAAGTTAGGTCAACCTAACCTAACATATTATATTTATTCATTACTAACGTATTACCAGGAAGCTTTGTGAAGCTTGTGTAGCTTGTGGTAGCTTGTGGTAATTAGACAGACCCTCATTTTAACAGAAACTTGGCTAAGTAAAGACTATACCCAACTCTACAACTTAGCTGGTTATAAAGGCATTCATAATTGCAGGCCTAGTAAAAAAGGAGGTGTTATACCAAAACAGATGCAGAACTAGGAAACAGGATTTCTTCAACAGAAATTTTGAAATTGTTCACAATTTTTGTTAGACCAAAGTTGGAGTATGCAGCAGTTGTATGGTGCCCATATCTTAGAAAGCATATCAACAAACTGGAAACGGTGCAGAGACATGCCACTAACTGGCATTAACTAAATGCCAAAAAATATGCCAAATATACTACATAAATATACATACTACACATGCACAATAATTGTCCTGGGACCTCTGATATTCATAATATATATATATATATATATATATATATATATATATATATAGGGCCATCAACACACCTCCAGCTAGGGCCACCAACACACCTCCAGGGCCACCAACACACCTCCAGGGCCACCAACACACCTCCAGGGCCACCAACACACCTCCAGGGCAACCAACACACCTCCAGGGCCACCAACACACCTCCAGGGCCATCAACACGCCTCCAGGGCCATCAACACAACACCACCATCAACACACCTCCAGCCAGGGCCACCAACACACCTCCAGGGCCACCAACACACCTCCAGGGCCACCAACACACCTCCAGGGCCATCAACACGCCTCCAGGGCCATCAACACAACACCACCATCAACACACCTCCAGCCAGGGCCACCAACACACCTCCAGGGCCACCAACACACCTCCAGGGCCACCAACACACCTCCAGGGCCATCAACACGCCTCCAGGGCCATCAACACAACACCACCATCAACACACCTCCAGCCAGGACTACCAACACACCTCCAGGGCCACCAACACACCTCCAGGGCCACCAACACACCTCCAGGGCCATCAACACGCCTCCAGGGCCATCAACACAACACCACCATCAATACACCTCCAGCCAGGGCCACCAACACACCTCCAGGGCCACCAACACACCTCCAGGGCAACCAACACACCTCCAGGGCCACCAACACACCTCCAGGGCCATCAACACGCCTCCAGGGCCATCAACACAACACCACCATCAACACACCTCCAGCCAGGGCCACCAACACACCTCCAGGGCCACCAACACACCTCCAGGGCCACCAACACACATCCAGGGCCATCAACACGCCTCCAGGGCCATCAACACAACACCACCATCAACACACCTCCAGCCAGGGCCACCAACACACCTCCAGGGCCACCAACACACCTCCAGGGCCACCAACACACATCCAGGGCCATCAACACGCCTCCAGGGCCATCAACACAACACCACCATCAACACACCTCCAGCCAGGGCCACCAACACACCTCCAGGGCCACCAACACACCTCCAGGGCCACCAACACACCTCCAGGGCCATCAACACGCCTCCAGGGCCATCAACACAACACCACCATCAACACACCTCCAGCCAGGACCACCAACACACCTCCAGGGCCACCAACACACCTCCAGGGCCACCAACACACCTCCAGGGCCATCAACACGCCTCCAGGGCCATCAACACAACACCACCATCAATACACCTCCAGCCAGGGCCACCAACACACCTCCAGGGCCACCAACACACCTCCAGGGCCACCAACACACCTCCAGGGGGTCCATAGAATTACCCCAATCATCCCAAATCAGGCCAAAACTACCCAAAACGTATTAGCATTACGTAAGTAATGAAGAAATATGGTATATTTACTTACTATAATGTTGGTGCTACACGTAGAACATGATCAAACCTATTTTTTCTCTGAAATAATCTAATTTCATAACGAAATGAGACGTAAATATGTGAGAGGTGACGCCATAGGAAGTCGACGGTCCAAGCGACAATTGTGTGGAGCGACTTATCCAAGATATATGGTCGCCTGGAGAGTGTTTGCTGCCATAACAGCCTCCTGTACACAGTGATCCAGTCGTCGTATTTCATGGCTCAAATTGTCGCAAATTTAATTGGTAATATTAACAAGTAGAATGTGTATTTATAATAATATTTTTCATAAACAGCCACAAAATATTTAATATTTATTAAAAAAAAGTGTCTGGAAGTTAAATCAATTCCACATGACAATAAATTTGTTATATAGATACTAGCGTTATTCGTTGGTATGCGTTCGCTATTTAAACTACTCCAGTCCTTTTCGTTCATAGAACACCGAACCCTACACGCTCTCTGATATATTGCTTAATTAACAAATATTCACAAATAAAGATTATATTTATATATGTTATCAGAAAGGCAGATATAAAATAGTTTGTGTTAATGCATCACAGAGATTATACCTTATTAGAGAGGAAAAATATTCATATTTTAAACAAGGCTTCTTGGCCGACGCTCTCCCTTTCGATGGGAACTATGACCTTTTGAAAATCAATGTTAATTGAATCTATATATTATAAAAAACGAAGTTTTTTATGTCATCAGAAAGACATATAAGCTGCATGTTAATACTTTGGTATAAATATAACTGAAGTGAAAGTGAAGATATATGCCTTTTTATAGTTACTTGATGGCTCGCTCAGGGAGTGTGAAGGCCTGCACACAAGCCAATCAACATGTATGTATTATTGTACATGTATGTATGATTATGTGTACATGTATATATAACATTAATAAGAGGAAATGAAGATGAAGAAATGATAAAAAGAATGGCAATAGTGGATAGTAGTAACACACTTAAGAATTATTCAGTAATAAATACAAACTCGTCCTTCACCTATGATAAAGGAAAGTCAACTTGGAAGGATTCAATTTACATGAGATTAAGATTAGGATACAAATATATCTGGCAATACGGAGTTGATGTCAGTGAAAAAGATAAGGAGTGTAAATTATGTAGTATGCCGCACGCCCACACCTTAGAACATTATGTATTATAGTGTCAACTTATTGATAACTATAGAAATAAGGAAATAAGTAATGTACCACATCAAATTGTTTGTATGTGTGATAATGGTATGATAGACAGTATACTTAGGAGCTACAAAAATTTTGCCCCAAGAGTGTAACAATTGTATGCTGTACTTACTATATTAACCTGCAATGTTAAATGGGATTCTTGTAATGTTAATTGTCTATTTGTACTTACTGAATTTGTGCGCCCCTTGAGGGACTTGAAGTAGAGGGGGTAGAAATAGCCTAAGTTACTCTATCCCTTTGAGATGTATTTTTTTCTTGTCTCAATAAACATACTTGAACTTGAACTATAAATATTTTTGGCTTCCTGACCATAAAGTTACCGCCGCAGTCGAGGGTAAGAGACCGGATGTACCCCATATACAAGCCGCACTTGCTATTAGTTCATAAAAGCTGACAACTTACCCAGATAAACATTACTTCCTAATTATATATATATATGCAAATAATACAATTAAAATGTTTAAAACATGATTATATATATGTATCATGTGGACAGTTTTTAATGTAATTTTTTCTCCTGATATTCGGGTTCTTTATTATGCTTCATCTTGAGGCAAAGCCCAATACCTTACGCCATATTGATGCTCTGTCCACAGATCATTCTCTCTCTCTCTCTCTCTCAAATCATATACATTGATGGTTTCCTACACCGCCACACGGGTGCAGCTGCAAGTGCAGTTGCCTCTACCCATCAGACAGAACTATTTGCCTTGCTTGTTACACTAAAATGTGTACAAGTGTGTGTGTCTATGTATGTATTAACACGATATACTGAACGGGGTGAGAATAGCTTGAGCTACCTCATCCATTTGTGTGTATTTTACCTCAATAAACTTATTTCAATTTCAATTTCAATTCAAGTCTCCAAACTTGATGCATTAATTGTAAGTGATTTTCTACCATCCTGCATTAATTGTAAGTGATTTCTATCATGCTTAATTGCGCGCAACTCTTTAAGACACAATTGTAACATAACCGTGTCTGAAGCTAGACAGAAAACACAACATTATTAGTGATGGTAACATAAGCCATTTCATGTGAATTCCATCTTCGTTGACCTCCGAAACTTGAAGAATGGTCCAGAAAATAGCTACTAAAGTTTAAGTCAAGTGTGAAGATACTTTAGTTGATACTTAGATACTTCCAATAAGTGTAAACATAAGTGCTGACGATGCTACCTTTGAGTGTATAAAGGTTCCTGCAAATGTTGAATTTTCTGAGGACAAGACGGCTGCAGAAATCCTTAAAAGTTGTGGACGACAAACGATAAACAGCCGTATGCCAGTTCGTGTTAAAGGGGATGGGAATTGTTTATTCAATGCCATCTCACTTGCTGTGTGTGGGGACGAGACAAGATCAGGAGAAATTAGAGCAAGAACTACTATTGAAATAATAGACCAATGCGACTGGTATATGTCACAGCATGATAATACGGATTTAAACCTGGTGTCTCCTGATTTCAATGAAGTTTGTCTGTATTCTGCCATCCCTGGAAAAGATTCATCAGTTATGACAATGTATGCAGCAAGTTCTGTTGTAAACAGAGAAATAATATCTGTATATCCGTCTGTCAACGGCATGCTTGACAAATGTATAGGTATTCTCAATACCAAAATTATCCCTCGGTGTGAGGGATACAGGCAGGATCCCATTTATATTATGTGGAGCGGCAATCTCAAGGAAGGGGATAAATCATGGACACCTAACCATTTTGTTCCATTAATGTCCTTGCCTCCACTGGGTCACATATCCATAAACAGTACCCAGTTACTAAGCACTATTACATCCACACCTCTAAGTTTGTGTCAATCACCATTATCTGTACCCCCTATGTATACATCAACTCCAGTCGGAAAGGATTTTACTACTTTTGTGTCCAAAATACAGTATGACTTTAAGGAGACACACACTTTGTTAAAAAAACCTCAATTGTCGACTGATAACGATAGCGAAAGCTCTGGCAAGCTTCGCAATGGAAAATTTTTAGCTGTAGAAGAAGTCTATTGGCATTTGCGAGAGAACAAGGTGTTTAAAAGTGTCCCAAATGGGCCTAAAGAAGATACATTTTATGTGGTTGACAATTCACATAATCTTACTAAGGGCGCCAAAACACGGTCGACCTTTCCAGACGACTGTGGAGTGTGGAACAGTGCCAGAGGTACTACCGTGAACTCCTTATTCATATGGGATAATAATAATCGTTTGAGGATAATATATTTGAGAAATGAGATATTTTGTAAAAGAGTATTATCAAAAGGGAAAACGCAGTGGGTTCCCTTAGAACCTCAGCCCTCCCCAGATACTCTCATCACAATGCACCGTTATTACACAGTCCTCAAAGGGCAGGAAAGCTTTAAGAAAAGAGTAACTGTTATTAAAGAGCTGGAGTCTGTAGCTATTGTAGAATACTGTGGCAAGCAAACAGGAGAGACGATGCATGGAAATTCACAAAACAACATTCCATATGTTCGGACCAGGCCTGAAGTTTTAGAAAATATAGGCAAGATGGTTAAGATCCAACCTCCACGAGAGGTTTATCAAAATCTGCTTATGGAAGAATCATGTTTAGCCCCAAGAGACTTCCAACAGGTAAGGAGTAAAAAATATCATGACAAGATAAAGGAACGCAAACCTATTCATAGGCACAATGTTGCTGATGACGTTTTACATGTAATTAGCATGATTAATACCCATGATTATGTAAAGAAGATAATTATTAAGCCGAACAAAGTCCCCTGTGTGGTACTGTATTCCAAGGAACAACTTGAAGATCTCAAGCAACATTTGTGTGCTGCAGGAATGGAAAACCCTAATGTTATCGGTGTTGACAGGACTTTCAATCTTGGCCCTTGTTATTTAACAACACTTGTGTACAAGAACACTACTGTAGTAACAAAAGAAAAATCAAGCAACCCTATATTCCTCGGGCCCATGTATTTACACTGGGATGGTGAATACGAGACTTACTTATCATTTTTCTCCCACCTAAGAGGCAAACTCGATAACTGTATTAACAACTCGAATGTAATGATTGGTAGTGATCAGGAAATCGCGTTAAGAAAGGCACTTATGTGTTGTTTTCCGAAGGCAACATTGTTATTGTGTAGTAACCATCTGAAAGAAAATGTTCGCCACTATTTAACGGATAATATAGGATGCACGAACACCGATAGGATTCGTATCCAAAAGAAAATATTTGGTACAAATGGGTTAGAAGTGTTTGTGAGGATCAGTTTGAAAGGGGAATCAACAATCTCATATTTTACTTTTACAAATACCCAAAGTTCAAAGATTATTTTGATAGTCGTTTGAAATCTTCTTTATGGAATTATGTGTGTGTACCTCACGCAAAAGCCAAAATGGACACGTTATGGACTAATAACAATTGTGAGTCACTAAACCATATCCTGAAACTGACTATTGATTGGAAACCCCAAAAACTGCCAGAATTAATTGAAAAAATTTGCAATGTTTCAACGCTCCAAATGCTAGATCTGAGGAGAGCATTACACGGAGAAGGCAATTATATAATATCATCCAATTTAGATAAGTACCTGGTTCCTAAGGAAGTTTGGGACCAAAAAACTAAAGATGAAAAGAGAAATTACTTATGGTGCTTTATATCAAGAAAACCTTATAATGAAAATACTAAAATGTATGACAAAAACAAAATTTTTTCAATCCCAAAAACATTTGGAATTGCCAAAAAACCATATCAGCGTAAGCGCCCCCGAAGTGAAAGAGCAGTTTAATGCTATATAATAAATGTGTTTTGGAAATAGTAGCTGACGATTTTGTGTTGATATTGCATATCTCTTACCTAATTTGTATTATGAAATATGACATGATAGTGCGTTACAGACTTCAGTTAGGAAATAATTGGACTTGTAATGTGATTACTGATCCATCTGTATCCCAGTCATTTTACTATGTTAATTTTATGTAATTTATTCTTAAGCTTAATAACATTATTTAAATGTGCTAAATTTCCATTTATATATATATATATATATATATATATATATATATATATATATATATATATATATATTTCTGTATGTTTGGTGTATACTTTGCGGCCCCGACATACAAAGTGAATACCATGTATATATAGTGCCATAGTGAAATATACATCTCAAAGTGCCAACTCCGATACTCAGTGCCATACACACCACAAAGTGTCAACCCCAGTTTATAGTGTCATACATATAACAAAGTGCCAACCCCATATTCTCAGTGTCATACATACCCTGGTGTACATATATGTGAATGTATATTGTGTGTCATGTGTATAGCCCACTCGATACCACGCCTCCCCCCCCAAACCGACCCCATCCCCCCCCCCCCGCACCTCACTACCTGAGCTGACCCTCGCCCCACCGGCCTCCACACCCAGCCGCGGCCTCCACACCCAGCCGCGGCCTCCACACCCAGCTGATGCCTCCACACCCAGCCGCGGCCTCCACACCCAGCTGATGCCGCCACACCCAGCCGCGGCCTCCACACCCAGCTGATGCCTCCACACCCAGCCGCGGCCTCCACACCCAGCTGATGCCTCCACACCCGGCCGCGGCCTCCACACCCAGCTGATGCCGCCACACCCAGCTGATGCCTCCACACCCAGTTGATGCCTCCACACCCAGCCGCAGCCTCCACACCCAGTTGCTGGCTCCACACCCAGTTGCTGGCTCCACACCCAGTTGATGCCTCCACACCCAGTTGCTGGCTCCACACCCAGTTGATGCCTCCACACCCAGTTGCTGGCTCCACACCCAGTTGTTGGCTCCACACCCAGTTGCTTGGCCATGACCCAGTGTGTTTGCCCCCCTCTATAGAATAATGCACAGTTTAACTCGGCCAACCGAGTTGAAATGGAAGGGGTCCCAGCGGTCGGGCAGGACTCCACAAGCCTTGAGGTGCCAACAACTGCTCCTAAAAGAGGTTTTTGCCGAGTATGCAACAAAAACACCGCCATAAACTCCATCGGTGGTGTTATCCGCTTTCACACCTTCAACGAGGAAAGATGCAGTGGTTCCCACCAGCTTCCGAAGGGAAGCAATGGCCAGCTGCCATTAACAGTTAGGGAAGAGACTCCCATTAACCTAATCTCATCTGAGAACCTCACCCAAGCGATCATAGCGACGTCTGCTAGAACATTACCACACATCCCAAAAGCAGCCCGCCCAAATGCAGCAGCCAAACTTTGTAATCTTCTGAAAAGGGTCAATGATGCACCGGAAAACATTCAAGCGTGGCATAATGTCCTTCTGTTTGGCAATGTATGCCTCACCGTCCCTCCAAGGAGGGACAAATCACTTGCTTCCTCGGTCCTGAGGGCGATAAATGAATACCCAAGGGGGGACAACCTAGTTCGCCTGCCTCTCCGAGCAAAACACATCCACCGCAGAAATGGTAACAACAACATACCGGAAACGTACAAAATCAGAGCACAAATCACCAAGAAAATTGAAGAGGGAAATACCGCAAGTGCTATTAGAGTCCTCACCAGTGACGAGAAAATTGCTCCTCGAAACTCAGCCACAGCACGGGCCCTGCAAAGCAAGCACCCACCCAGAGCCCCTCAAGGCGACAACATCGTTCCGCCATCAGCCGACACCATTTCAGACCCATTAACCGTTGGTGAATCTGAGGTCTACAAAGCAGCCCTTTCTTTTCCACCTGGGTCAGCAGGCGGCTTTACAGGGTTAAAACCTCAACATATCAAGCAAATGTTAAATCCTGCGGTTGGTGATGCTGCACAAGATCTTCTTATGGAACTCACAAGGTTCGTCAACATGTGTCTGGCTGGTGAGATACCTGAGGTCATCAGGCCTCTCTTTTTTGGTGCCTCCCTCTGTGCTCTCAAAAAGAAGGACGAAGGAATCAGGCCAATCGCTGTTGGCAACACTCTCCGACGCCTGATTGCCAAGGCTGCTACGAGGGTTGTCAGCCAGCAAGCGGCTGAATTGCTGAAACCAATCCAGCTAGGATTTGGAATCCCCCAAGGCTGTGAAGCGGCTGCCCATGCAGCACGAGCATACATCACAAACATTTCTGATGAAAAGGCCCTGCTCAAACTGGACTTTAAGAATGCCTTCAACATGGTAAGAAGAGATGCAGTACTTTGTGCCGTACATCGCCATTTCCGGCCCCTCTACCCGTTCATACTCTCGTGCTACAGTGGCGAGTCAAAACTGCTCTTTGGTGAACATGAAATCAGATCATGTGAAGGTGTTCAGCAAGGTGATCCTCTTGCTCCCCTTCTTTTCTGCTTAGTCTTAAAAGAAATCACCGAAAGCTTGTCCAGCGAGTTCAACATCTGGTTTTTGGATGATGGCACTATAGCTGGCACCGTAGACCACCTCTTGTCAGATATCAGGAAAATAAGGGAGCAAGAAGTAAGCCTGGGTCTCGTCCTGAACCCTTCCAAGTGTGAAGTAGTCTCCTCCAACCCAGACATCGTAGCTAGAATAAGGTCTGCCTTGCCTGGAGCCCATGTCATTAGGGCCGAGAACAGCACCCTCCTTGGAGCTCCCCTCGGGTCTAACGCCATTGAGGAGATCCTCGACAAGAAAATCGCAGACCTTAGGAGGATGGAAGACAGAATAGGTGACATCGATGCCCACGATGCTTTTTATCTCCTCACCAAATGCCTATCCCTTCCGAGGCTAACCTACTTTCTGAGGTGCGCCCCATCTTACAACAACCCAAAGCTTGACGAGTATGACCTCCTACTGAAGACCATGCTGGAAAAAGTTGTTAACCTCTCTCTCAACGAATGCCAGTGGAAACAAGCCACTCTTCCTGTCAGGCTCGGTGGCTTGGGTGTCCGCACCGCCACCCAAATTGCAGTCCCAGCCTTCCTGTCTTCCTCCTCAGCATCAGATGACCTGGTTAAGGAAATTCTACCTGACACCCTGAGTGATGTAGCGGGGATACAGGACCCCCACTACACGGAATGTGACACGAAATGGGGTGCCATGACAGACCCAGCACTCAGACCAGCCATGCCGAAAGCCAAGAAACAATCCAGTTGGGACAGCCCCATTGTAGACAAAGAAGCCACAGCTTTGCTGGAGGCAGCAACAACCCCCAGTGATCGTGCACGCCTCACAGCTGTGCAGGCTCCCCATGCAGGGGACTTCCTTCTGGCAGTCCCTATGTCTGCGACAGGCACACGTCTTGATCCGCAGGAGCTCCGTATTGCAGTCGCTCTCCGCCTTGCTGCCCCTATCCACACTGTTCACAGGTGTATTTGCGGCGAGGCAGATGCTGACGAATATGGATTGCATGGCCTGCACTGTGGAAAATCGGGTGGTTGGCACACTAGACACGACGAAGTCAACGACATCATTAAAAGAAGCCTTGCCTCTGCTCAGTGTCCAGCGGAGAGAGAGCCCCGCAACCTACTGAACCGTGACTCTGTTAGCTTTGCCGGCCGACCAGACGGAATCACACTGCGTCCGTGGAAGGGTGGCAGGCAGTTAGCATGGGACTATACTTGCGTATCCACCCTGGCAACGACATACATCACCCTCTCTGCCGGCACGGCAGGAGCCGCAGCGACACACAGAGAAAAACAAAAGTCAGTCAAGTACAGGCAATTAGATCAAAGGTACAATTTCGTTCCAATAGGGTCTGAGACCCTAGGCCCATGGGGTGAGAGTGCAAGAAGGTTTCTTAAGGATCTTGGTTCCAAGCTCATTGACACCACAAGAGACCCTAGAGCAGCAAGTTTTCTCTTTCAGCGCCTCAGTGTCGCGATCCAGAGGGGAAATGCCCGCTGCATCCTCGGTTCCTGCCCGGCGTCGGAGGAGTTCGAGGAAATCTACAGCCTCTAGGAAGCGAACTTTTTCTTGTGTCCTCTTAATGTTCATTTTTTGTATAAAATCAGATATGTAACTGTATAACCTTGCATAATAAAGTGTACATCATAATAATAAAAAAAAAGGGGGTGGTAGGAGAAGTGAACACTCTTTCGTATTCAGAGTTAAATGTCAAGTTTTTCCCTGAGTGCTCTGTGTTCCCTTCTCTGAGGCTGTGGGTCCCTATAATTACACCAGTGGTGGTACCCCCCTTATATATATATATATATATATATATATATATATATATTATGTTTCCAAATTTCTGATGATATACAACATATTGTGGTTTATAATTAAGTTCTTAGTAATAGTGATCCTGCATCAAAATTAACAATGTTCAAATTCGGTTTTGTATGTTAAAATTAACTACATTTTTATGTTAATTTCTTTCTGTAAATAATGATGATAAAGTGCAATAAAGGTATGATTGAGACAATGTTAAATCGTTAAATCCTAAATATATCTTGAGTCTTATACTTGAAATATTAAATGAACATATAATGTGTAGTGTAGTGTTTCAATTATTATTAAGAGGGAAGGGTTGGGGGTAATGGTTCATATGTCCACATTCGAATGCCCCTCTTCCCAGGACTGGGGGTGCGGGAGTGTACAATAAACTATACCCACCTCCGGCAGCAGCTTGTCGAAGGCGGAAGTGGAGTCTAGGCCGTTTGTCATGAAAATTATAGTGTGATGGCTCTTATTTTTATTATGGGTACATAATAAGATTATGCCTTTATTCTTAATTTATATTACAATGCTGGTAAAATACACTTCTTGATGAGTATGGAGTACAAATGAACTCATTGTGTACCCTATACTCACAGGATGAGTATAGGGTACACAATAAACTACCACTCACATCATGGGTATGGGTTGCACAAGAAACTATCGGAGAGCAGAGTATGGAAAGCAAAGTAAACAAAGATTCACACGATGAGAAAGGGTTCCACAATGTCCTATGACTCACAGGATGAGTATGAGGTGCATAATAAATTACCATTCATAGGATGAGTATGGGTTTCACAATAAACTAAAGGTAACAGGATGAGCATGGGTTGCACAAACTATTGGTAACAGGATGGGTATGGGTTGCACAATAAATTACTGTGCTAGGATGAGTGTGAGTAGGATATATATATAAACATATTGTGGTTTATAATTAAGTTCTTAATAGTGATCCTATCCTGCATCATAATTTACATAATATATATATATATATATATATATATATATATATATATATATATATATATATATATATATATATATATGTATATATATATAATTAGGAAGTAATGTTTACTTGGATAAGTTGTCAGCTTATATGAACTAATAGCTAGTGTGGCTTGTATATGGGGTACATCCGGTGTCTTACCCTCGACGGTACCCTCCTTACCCTTATCCGCGGCGGTACCTTTATGGTCAGGAAGCCACGGATATTTACAATGGGGCTCGGTCAGTCAATATGATTCCTTTGACATCACTAAACTAACTCTTATGTATTCTGTTCTCGTATTGACAATTTGAATGACATCAAGAATATTTTGAATATCTTCTGATATAGATGGTGCTGTAGTTGATTGTTGTTCATGACAAGTCCAATGGGTCATTAGCATCGCTCAGATTAGTGGGAAGAAATTCTTGCTGCAACAATGTGTGTTCTCAGAGCTAACTAGGGTAACTAAAATACTTATTTCCTAAATAAATACTTTAATTGTAAATATTTGAAAATATATGGTATGTATCAGAATTTCTGACGATATAAAACATATTGTGGTTTATAATTAAGTTCTTAATAGTGATCCTATCCTGCATCATAATTTACATAATATCTACTTCTGTTTTGTGTATTAAAATGACTACTTTTTATGTTAATTTCTTTCTGTAAATGATGATGATGATGATAAAGTTCAGTAAATGTAAGTAAGAACATAAGAATGAAGGTAACTGCAAAAGACTTATTGGCCCATACGAGGCAGCTCCTCGTATGGAGCTGCCTTTGATAAGTAATTACCAAAGAAGGCACCAAGCCGGGAAGGCTGTGAAGCACAATCAAATAAGTCAACTGCTCCTGAAGAGGACGGTATTACTTACAGTTTACTGAGAATAGTCTCACAAGTACCAGGTAATCCACTTTTAGTGTTGTACAGAATGAGTTTAAGTGAAGGAGTATTACCTGAGGATTGGACAGTGTCATTGTTCCCATCCCCAAAGCACACTCAGATAATTATAGACCCATATCTCTAACATAATTTTGTCTATTAGCACAGTTTTCGGCGTGAATGCATTTTGGTTCTACAAGGTAGCCAACTCCATCAAAATATTAAATGTGTACCCAACTCAATTAACGATTAATCAACCAATTACTCCATGGGATAACTTGGATCTAGCAGTTGATTTTGTAAATGCACCCAAGAAAGATAATGTACACTCTACATTATTAAAACAGTTAACACTGTGAAGCATCACTGAAAGTACTCAGAGTATGGGTAACGATGTGTATCAGTGCTATACCGACGGTTCTGTAGAAGGTGGACGATGTACCGGATGTGCATGTAATATATTTGAACAATCTTCTCTCTTACATACATGAATGAAGCGCTATGCTAAACTGTGTAATTACTATTTGAGTACTGGAACACTTGATGATATATTGAACTTGTACCCTAGATTGACGATGTAACGTATCAATTATACAATGAATGTATGTGATGTAACTCTATAACCTGAGCTTGTGAAAGCACCTTAATCACCTTCAGTGATTAAGTGCTTAATTGCACACTAGTTTCTCTATCAGTTATCTCACCTTGTCAGAGTAAAAGAGACAAATATATGTGTATGTATGTGTTCAGAATTCAATTTCACCTTTGTAAATGCACGTTAATGACACTATGTAAAAGACACATCGAACACTTTATGTAGGGCATACGTAAATCTGTGTATTTATGTATTTACGTATGTAGCTATGTAGCTTAGCCTAGCATTTTTTCAGTGCGGTCTGCTGCATGATGCGAGGAGGACGTGTTGCTCCGCATCTTCGTGTTTGCACGTGGCTGCTGCAGCTAGATGTTGTGAATTTGTTCTCGACTGTTGCAGTGATACAGTGCCTTTGTGTATCGAGGAAATGGCTGAGGCGGTCTGCCTAGGTGATGGAAGATCCTGTACTGGGCCTGGAGAGTGTGACAGTGGGGATGGCAGACAGGATGATACTAGGCCGTATCAAGCAGTAGTAAACAGATATAAACGGAGAAATATTCAAAGACAGCGAGACGAAGACAGTGAGGAGGAAATAACAAAGAGACCAAAAAATGAAGACATGCTCAGCAGGACGCGGGAGATGCAGACTAATGGAAGGAAGAGGCTGTTGTTCCCTACAGCATGTCAACTGAATTTCCATCAAAAGCTGGAGTGGACGGTTCGTTTGGCTAAGGAGTTTTTTGAATATGAACCACTATTCAAGGAGGGTCTTCACCGGCCCTATATAACAGTTGGGACAGAGGAGGCCGTGGAACACCTAACGAAGGATGGGTTTGAGAATATTGTGATGGTTACTCCGGAAAAAGGTATGATGTACACCAAGGTCATAGTGTTTAAGTATCCAACTTATTTGGATCCTGATTATCTATTGCTCAACAATGATAGTGTTGTTTGGGCAAAGAGGAACAGTGTTCGTGGTGAAAAACAAAGCCAGGTTGTTGCCTTGGTAAAGGGTGAGGCTCCAGAAAGAATTTTTGTGCAAGGACTAGGCTACAGGAAAGTTGTAAAATACATTGAGGAGCCCATATTATGCATGAAGTGTTCTCGTTGGGGACATATGGCTTGGAAATGCCAGTTTGACTCCAGGTGTCGGTACTGTGGTAAGAAACACGACTCTCGAGAGTGTAGAGTCAAGATTAAAAACGGTGAAAAAATCGTCCCATCTTGTTGCAATTGTCGAGGAAGCCACAATGCTGGTTCCTATCTATGTCGCATGAAGCCTCATCTGAGAGACTCGAGGACGGGTGCTACAAGCAGGATAGATGTATCCTCGAAGGAAGGAAAGATTGTGCAGCAGGAACATGGAGGAAACAGTTGGAAGCCAATGACAGCGCCTATGAACAATGTGTGGGAGAAAGGAACAGAGACAATTAAGGCGAGCTTAGGGAAAGTAGGAAATGCAGCTGAAAAAATTAAACCTTGTGGAAACAAGGTTCAGGTCAATATAGTGAACTCTGAGGTTGGTACTCAAATATTGGAATATCTAAAAAAACTAGAAAAGAGGATTGAGGCATTAGAAAAATTAACTATGGGGGGTAGACGGGGTGAAGATGGTGGTGAAACAGGACGTGAAGTGGAAAGTGAAACAGGACGTGAAATGGAAAGTGAAACAGGACGTGAAATGGAAAGTGAAACAGGACGTGAAATGGAAAGCCAAACAGGACGTGAAATGGAAAGCCAAACAGGACGTGAAATGGAAAGCCAAACAGGACGTGAAATGAAAAGCCAAACAGGACGTGAAATGGAAAGTGAAACAGGACGTGAAATGGAAAGTGAAACAGGACGTGAAATGGAAAGTCAAACAGGACGTGAAATGGAAAGTGAAATAGGACGTGAAGTGGAAAGTGAAACAGGACGTGAAATGTGCGTTGAAGAAAGTAAGGAAGAACATGACGTATTGATGATAGAGGATAGTCAGGAAAATGAACTTTCTAGTAGTGTTAGCGTTCAACCTTCTGTAGTGACAAATGTCGAAACAAAGGTTAAAGTAAAACGGTATAGAGAAATAAGAAAGAAATTAGATATGAATAAGATCACCTTTGATGCTAGTAGCTGTTGTGCAAATGAGGAGAAAGCAGAAATGTTACAGTGTTGGGAGAGTCTGTCTGAGAAAATCTCGTATCTCATGGAATGTGACAGACAGGGCAAAGGTAGTTTTATTAAATCATGGATGAAAGTAGAGTGAGAATATTATCTTGGAGCGTTAATGGGTTAAAATCTAGTGCGGTGGATGTACACTATTATACTCTTAGATAGTACTATATTAACCTGATATGTTACATGGGATTCTTGTATTTGTACTCACTGAATTTGTGCGCCCCTTGAGGGACTTGAAGTATGGGAAGGGGTAGAAATAGCCTAAGCTAATCTTTGATTTTTTTTTTTTTTTTTTTTTTTTTTTTTTAACTTGTCTCAATAAACCTACTTGAACTTGGAAGACCATTATGTATTAAAGTGTCAAATTATGGATAACCATAGAAATAAGGAAATAAGTAGTGTACCACTTCAAATTGTTTGGATGTGTGATAATGATATGATAGACAGAATACTTAGGAACTACAAGAATTTTGCCCCAATGATTGTAACACTTACTATATTAATATGCAATGTTAAATGTTGTATTGTGATTTGTGTATCTGTACTCACTGAATTTGTGCGCCCCTTGAGGGACTTGAAGTAGAGGGGGGTAGAAATAGCCTAAGCTACTCTATCCCTTTGAGATGTATTTTTTTCTTGTCTCAATAAACATACTTGAACTTGAACTTGAACCTAGCATTTTAAAAACACTACAATCACCTTATGTGGTTGATTGTTCAATAAATCCCTGAACTATATGTTTAACAAATCTCTAACCCTATCAATGGAGTTAGTTTAGTTCTTATATTATGCACCCTATACCCATCTTGTGGGCGGTAGTGGAAAGGGTTAGAGTCCATGGCGGACTGAAGAAAATGTATATATGATGGTTAGCATTGTTAATGTGTGGCCACGTCTGTGGTAGAAAATAATACAAAAAAATCAAATAAAGGTATTATTGAAACTTTATAGGAAAACATTAAATCCTAAATATATCTTTAATATTATACTTGAAATATGGTATACTTTGCTCTCTCCATCGTACTTCTGCACCTGCTGGCAAGTGGTTCGGTGCAGTGTGCAGGTGATGTTCATTACTGGGTGAGCTGGCAAGTGGTGCTCACCTGCCAGCTCACCCAACGAAAATTTGGTTTTTAATACACTTACACATTTATTGGGTCTTTCCTTCACCTTCATTCAAGCACTAGGGTATTACAGTAAGTGTTTTAATTATAATATTTATTAACGTTATTATTTTTAATTTTTATTATTATTAGTATTATTATTAACAGGAGAGGATCGAGTGTGTGTGTGTGGGGGGGGGGGGGGGGAATAATGGTACACATGTCCACATCCCAATGCCCGCCCTTCCAGGACTGGGGGTGCGGGGGTGTACAATAAACTATACCCACATCCGGCGGCAGCTTGTCGAAGGCGGAAGTGTAGCCTAGAGAATTTGTCATGATAATTAGTGATGACTCTTATTTTGATTATGGGTCTGTAATCCAGTTAAGCTTTTATTCTTAATTTATATTACAATGCTGGTAAAATACACTTCTTGATGATGAGTATGGAGTACAAATGAACTCATTGTGTACCCAAGTTCAAGTTCAAGTATGTTTATTGAGATAAGCAATAAATAAATCTCAAAGGGATAGAGTAGCTTAGGCTATGTCAACCCCCCTCTAATTCAAGTCCCTCAAGGGGCGCACAAATACTGTGACTACAAATAGACAAATAACATTACAAGAATCCAAACAAGAATTGTGAACCCTATACTCACAGGATGAATATAGGGTACACAATAAACTACCACTCACATCATGGGTATGGGTTGCACAAGAAACTATCGCGCAGAGGATGAATATGGAGAGCAAAGTAAACAAAGATTCACACGATGAGAAAGGGTTGCGCAATGTCCTATGACTCACAGAATGAGTATTAGCTGCACAATAAACTACAGGTCACAGGATAAGTATGGGTTGCACAATAAATTACAGGTCACAGGATGGGTATGGGCTGCACAAACTACCGGTAACAGGATGAGTATGGGATGCACAATAAATTACGGGTCACAGGATGAGTATGGGTTGCACAAACTACTGGTAACAAGATGAGTATGGGATGCACAATAAATTACCGCACAGAGGATGAGTATAGGGTGCACAAACTGCGAGGGCAGCGGCGAGGGCAGGCGGAGTGAGGCGGAGCCCCGTTGTTCGCCCGTATTTATACGACCCCAAACTGCCCGCGCAAAACCGCGGGACGCCCTGCGCAATTGTTTCTTTCTCCCCCGCCAGAAACATCCCCGCTTGTGATGCAAGCAGTGACCATTTTATTTAACCATAACTTTACATTCATTTAATATTTATATTAAGATATGTTTTCCTTGAAATGTAGTTACATTATCGTCTACATGGCTTTATTCTGACATAAAGACCTATGGCGTTACTTTGCATATATGCAAAGTAATTATAAAATTGATTGGCTTGTGTGGAGGCCTTCTCACTCCCTGAGCGAGCCATCAAGTAACTATAAAAAGGCATATATCTTAACTTTCAATTCAGTTATATTTATGCCAAAGTATTAACATGCAGCTTATATTTATGTCTTTATGATGACATAGAAAACTTCGTTTATTACAATATCTAGATTAAATTAACATTGATCTTCGGAAGGTCATAGTTCCCATATCGGTAAGGAGAGCGTCGGCCATGAAGCCTTGTTTAAAGTATGAATATTTTTCCTCTCTAATAAGGTATAATCTCTGTGATGGATTCACAAAAACTATTTTATATCTGCCTTTCTGATAACATATACAAATATAATCTTTATTTGTGAATATTTGTTAATTAAGCAATATATCAGAGGGCGTGTAGGGTTCGGTGTTCAATGAACGAAAAGGACTGGATCACTGTGTACAGGAGGCTGATATGGCAGCAAACACTCTCCTGGCGACCATATTTCTTGGATAAGTCGCTCCACACAATTGTCGCTTGGACCGTCGACTTCCTATGGCGTCACCTCTCACATATTTACGTCTCATTTCGTTATGAAATTAGATTATTTCAGAGAAAAACTATGTTTGATCATGTTCTACGTGTAGCACCAACATTATAGTAAGTAAATATACCATATTTCTTCATTACTTACGTAATGCTAATACGTTTTGGGTAGTTTTGGCCTGATTTGGGTGATTGGGGTAATTCTATGGACCGCCTCCAGGGCCATCAACACAACACCACCATCAACATACCTCCAGCCAGGACCATCAACACACCATCCAGCCTACCACCACAAGCTTATATATATACTACACATGTCTAAGAGCAAATAAAAGAAAACAGTTACCTTAACTATTGAAGATGCAGCAGGATTTTGTGGATAAGCCAACAGCAGTCCCTCTCGACACGGTTTTAAAATGGCGGCGACTACCACAACATGCAACGAGCCTAAAGAATGTCCAGCGCTAGCATTATTTAAACGCTATTATATATTATCAAGCAATACGGAAATCTAAAATAAAAAAAATGATACAAATAATTGTATTAAATATTTATTTGCAATTACAATACCTCGGGAATATATTTTTGCGTTAGCAAAACATATTAAGTTTGTATTTAGTTTAACTCATTTAAATTCTTTACAAATAATAACCTGATTTTACCTGATGGCCACTAACATTAATGTTTTATGTTGATACATTTCATACCCTTATTATTTCAATTTCTTTCTTTATTATGCACCCCATACCCATCCCGTGGGCGGTGGTGTAAAGGATTACAGAGGCACATAATGGGTTCAGGAACTGAACTCTCTAGTTTGTTTAGCTAAGCAAATAACAATTTTTGACGCTAGTTACAAAATCATTAATGTTATATATACATGTACACACTGTCATACATACATGTACATATATATATATATATACGTATACATATATACATACACATACATATTTATAATCACCCACACAAATACACACATCAATAATCTCTGTGTCACTTATTTTATACATGTTCTTGTAGAACATTCTATTGCGAACACATTGGGCGCTGCCCAATAAACTCGCCCCTCGGGGCAAAATTTTTTTTTTTTTTTTAATCTTGGTGGAACATAAAATGGCCGCCTGTGTTTATGCTGTCGTCAGATGGCGCTGTGACGTCACAGATGAGGGAAGCACGTACTGCGCATTAATGCCTCGATCCCTCGTTATTTATTTATTTTATTTATTTATATATATACAAGAACGTACATTGGGGGTTAAGAGACAACATAGAGCTTAAGTTAGAATTATAATCTTGTAAAACCACTAGCTTGCATATATAGCGTTTCGGGCAAGTCCTTAAACTAATCTTTGAGCAAATTCTTAAACAGAGTTTTAGAGAAATAATTAAATGTAAAATTGATAAAAAGTGTTTAACAGGTACATTACAGCTTTACTTTACAAGTACAGATGATTTTAAGTAGGATAATTACAGTAAAATTGTCAAAAAATTGTTTACAGGTACGATGCAAGAATTTTCGACACAAAAGCAGATCAGAACAATACACAATAATGAACAAGGAATCCTAAGTACAATTAGGAAAACATCTCAGGGTTATACATTGGATTACTGAAGCACAATATGAGGATCATTACAAATAGTAATGCAGTAGAATATGCACTCATATTCTATTATTAAGTTAATATTAAGTTCCTTCCTCATGTTAAGTATCTTTGTGGTACTAGGGACATCCAAGGATTATCTTCAAGGCTTCGTTCTACAAGTTTTCAAGCCCTTTAAGCTTTCTTTCAGTCATCAAGGCAAGCAGAGATGCAACATAATCCACTACCTCCTCTATGAACTGGCGTTACTCTTGCGTTTTTAAGGATATCAGGGAAGGTATGACACTCAAGGGATTTGTTGAACAGCAGAGCTATAGGTGGTGCAAGGGCATATGGGAGGCGCTCTTGTATACAATGGATGGGATTTCACTGATGTTCCCAGCTTTGGTTTTTAGTGAATGTATGATGGACACAACATCTGACGGGCTGACTGGTGAGAGGAGAAGAGAGTTTGGATAGCTGCCTGAGAGATATGTGTTGATATGTGTCTGACTCTGTGGGATTTTACTTGCAAGGTTAGCACCAATCGATGAAAAGAAGCTATTAAATTCATTCGCCATTTCTAAGTCAGATGACAGTGTAAGGCCATCCTTAGAGAGTGTTATCTGGTTGTGGGAGTGTTGTTTAGTTCCCAGGATGTTAGAGATGGTATTCCATGTGCTTTTCATGTTGCCTTTTGCTTCTTTGAATCTAGTCTCATAGTATGAAAGTTTTGCTTTTCTTATGATACTGGTAAGCACTGACGAGTACCTTTTAACTACTTCCATTGGAATTAGGCCACTCCTAAATTTCTTTTCGTATTCATGTTTTTTGTTGATTGATTTAATTATGCCACTTGTGAGCCACGGGTTATTTTTTCTTTTATCAGTTACTTGTTTGGTAAGGAGGGGACAGTGAGTGTTGTAGAGGCTTAGAGTTTTGTAGAGAAAGAGGTTAGTTGATGAGTTTATATCCTGTGAATTATTAAATTCAGATTCCCAGTTAATATTGTGAAGTGCATTAGAGAGATTGCCTAAAGCTGATTCACTATTTAGCCTGAATGAAAGTTTTTTGGTTTCTGGTGGTGATGTGTCAATGTTTGCTATGAGGAAAGTAGGATAGTGGTCAGTTGTTCTGTCATAAATTACCCCAGATGTAAGGGGAGCTGTTATATTAGTCCAAAGGTGATCCAGGGTAGTGGCAGATGTTTGAGTGACTCGGGTGGGCTTGGTGATTGTGGGGATTAGCATACAGGAGTGCATGCTGTTACGGAAATAGTCAACTTGAGGGTTGTTTTCAACATTCAATAAAGAAATTCTGGAGGGCTTCTGTGCAAGGGTTAGGATGAGCTAGCCTAAGCATTTTTATACCAATTTGACAGTTATTTTCAGTAACACGATAAACAACGCTCGGAATATTAAGTTCCTTTCTCATATTAAGTATCTTTGTGGTACGAGGGCACCCAAGGATTATCCTCACGGCTTCGTTCTGCAATTTTTCAAGCCCTCCAAGCTTTCTTTCAGGATGCCTTAAAGTTAGTTTAGTTCATTTATTATGCACCCCATACCCATCTTGTGGGCGGTAGTGGAAAGGGTTACAGAGGCACATAATGGGCTCAGGGACTGAACCCCACAATTCATTTAGCTAAGCAAGTTACAATCTTGATGAGCTAGTTACAAAATTCAGTATAAGTCGTCACATCAACAATGGGTTCGAGATCGATCACAAGTACAGTTTCTAAATTAAGCAACTGACATATGTGGAGAGCTAGTGTCACAATTGATATGTTTGTCCGGCACACCGCCCCCCATCCAGTGGGCAGCGGTGGATAGGTTACAATCACTTTGTTACTACTTACAGTTAGCAAACTGGGGATATTTGGCTAAAATTTCTGGTACCAGATAATTTTGAATGAAATATTGACACATCGTTGGTACATTGGTTATAAAATTGTCTCTGAATTCACTATCACATAGTGACGGAGGGTGTGCGAATAATTTTGTTGACAGTTAACATTTGGTCAGGTCTACATCGGCAGATAATGAGAATTCCCAGAAATACTTGTAACCGAGTCTAAGCCGAGCAGTATAGTAACATCTAGAAGTCTGCTAATTTTTTTTTTTTATTTTTTTTTTTTTTTTGAGATATATACAAGAGTTGTTACATTCTTGTACAGCCACTAGTACGCGTAGCGTTTCGGCAAGTCCTTAATCCTATGGTCCCTGGAATACGATCCCCTGCCGCGAAGAATCGTTTTTTCATCCAAGTACACATTTTACTGTTGCGTTAAACAGAGGCTACAGTTAAGGAATTGCGCCCAGTAAATCCTCCCCGGCCAGGATACGAACCCATGACATAGCGCTCGCGGAACGCCAGGCGAGTGTCTTACCACTGCACCACGGAGACTGCTAAATTGGATGGACTGCTAAATTGTTATTGGATGAACCATAGATGTGTCGCTCCTCTTGCATAATAGTATTGAACGAAAGTTAATCTCCCCAAACAATTTCGCGTTTTGGGCAAGTTACCCCTCCACTCTCTCCATATTTTTTTGGACATTCCCTGGTAGTGCCCGGAAATACTGAAAAGTGTATACTCTTTTCAACTTTGTCACCTTAATTCTCGTCCTATGTCTTTCATTTTGGTATCAATGCGTTCGCAATAGAATTCCCAACAGAACTATGTGAATATAATGTCAAAGACAGCAGCGCGCTCCACCCGCCGACAAGATGAATGTAGGCCAAGGGTACCAGAAAAAGAAAGCTGAGCGTGATAATACTGAAAAGTGTATACCCTTTTCAACTTTGTTACCTCAATTCTCATCCTAGGTTTTTCAATTTAGCATCAATGTGTTCGCAATAGAATTCTCTACAGGACTAAAGGCATATAAACTCCAAAAGCCCGGCTTACCATCCGCAACAAACAGAGAAAGCGAGAGCGTGTTACCAGGGAGCGCACAAGAGCGATAAAATGTATACACTCTTTTCATTCTGGTCACCTCAATTGTCATCCTAGGTCTTTCATTTTGGTATCAATGTGTTCGCAATAGAATTTCCAACTGGAATTTATGCATGAAATGTCAAAAACAGCAGCGTGCTCCACCCGCTGACGTGATGAAAGCACGGCGGACCATCCACACAAAACAGAGAAAGTGAGAGAAAGTAACCTGGGAGCACTCTAGTGCAATGTAATGTGAATATACTTTTCACTTTGGTTACCTCAATTCTCGTCATATGTCTTTCATTTTGGTATCAATGTGTTCGCAATTGTATCTGCTGGCATTTTACCCTTTGCTTGGATCTGAAGGGTTTTAGGCTCACCACGATGCAATCTGATAGTACCACACGTGTATATACCTATCTTCAAGCAGCAATTCACTCATTCAAACCGACTTATAATAGTTATCCATATATAAATGGTAATCTTTGTTCTACCTGTTAACCTGTCATATGAAGAAAGATTGTCAAAGCTTATATTACATTCTCTAGAAAAGCAAAGAATTAGGAGTGACATATGGTAGAGGTGCACAATGGGATGAATGGACATAACAAAGGGGACATTAATGGGGTATTAAAAGTAGCAACACAAGACAGAACTCGAAACAAAGTGTAAAAATTGGAAAAATTTAGATTTAGGAAAGAACTGCATGAGTAAATACACTGGGTTTGTACCTTAAGGTTCATGTATGCAATATTACAGAGTTCCAGTTAACTCCCATGCATGCAATTAATTTATGTTATGTTTATGTTTTTTATGTTAAAATGTTTTTGTTGATTTGTTTGTATATTTTCATAAGTAAAGCATGCTTACCGTCTTATTCCAAGTTTTATGATAACTTTACAATGTTTAAAACATAAAGTTCAATATATATTCTGGTTTTCATACAGGAATTATACGTTAATATAACATCATAATAACGTAATGATGTCGTGTAAATAACGTTATACTGACGTCATATAAATGTTATATTTATGTTATAAGAACGTAAATTGGATAGCTTTACAGAAAGTAAACAAAAAAAACTAAATGTTGACTGAAAATTATTTATTCTTAAATATAAAGCATGAAAACATTATAATACCATAGCATTTACTATTATTTTTAAATTTATACATAAATCTTAAAAAACTGTGTCATAAGAATATATGTTTTTAGTTATATCCTTTGGTTTTAAGAATGTCAGATATACGTATTTATGTCAAAAGTTACAGTATTACCTTTGTGGAACCATTTAAAAACGTCCACAAACGTTCTGTGTTTGCTGGGTATAGTTTGCACCTTGTTATTCTAATAATGGATAAATAATTCTAATAATGGAAGCGCTAATTATATGAACAAGTGCCATGTATTTATTCAGACGAGAACAACAGCGAACACAAACCAGCGCATATACGAACGGAATGGTTTGCATGTACAAACTTCTCAGTGAACGAAGTTGTTTCTAGCCCGGTATCCGAAATTGCAGTATATGACTTGACCAGTCCCCTTTAGGGATACCCGCTGGTGATGTCCAGCACGAGCATTAAGGGAAAACCTTGACACAAACTGCACCTGTCATAAAGAAGAAGCACCACCATTGACCGCCAAGTTCTCACATCAAGTCTAACTCTAAGAAACAACACTCAAGCCTTGACGCTTCTCCCAACATATGGGGGAGAAAACCTTCACACAAACTGCACCTGTCATAAAGAAGATGAAGACTCACCAGTGTCCACAGTGTCCGAAGGTATTCACAAGTCCTTCACATGTGAAGACTCACATGTTAGTGCATTCAGGTGACAAATCTCATGAGTGTCCAGAGTGTGGGAAGAGATTCAGTCGGCGTGGAAGTATGAAGACTCACAAGATGGTGCATGCGGATCAGAGACCTTTTCAATGTGCCGAGTGTGGCAAAAAATTTAGAGAACGTTGAACTATAATAAGGCACATGTTGGTGCATTCAGGTGACAATCCTCATGAATGTCCAGAGTGTGGAAAGAGATTCAGGCAGCGTGGAAGTATGAAGACTCACAGGATGGTGCATGCGGATCACAGACCTTTTCAATGTGCCGAGTGTGGTAAAAGATTTAGAGAACGTGGAACTATAATAAGGCACATGTTAGTGCATTCAGGTGACAAACTTCACGAGTGTCCAGAGTGTGGGAAGAGATTCAGTCAGCTTGGACATATGAAGAGGCATAAGATGATACATGCAGATAATAGGCTAAACACTTTGAGCGTGAAAGATAATTAAGAGAATGTTGAAGGATAATGAGGCACATAATGGTATATTAACATACCTTTAATCTAACAGTGTGCTATCACAATGTCAGTTGGATGTTCTTCAGAGGTAATTATATTTTGCTTGAAAAATACACTTCACGATGAAAAGGTAAAGATTTGAAGATATTTTATTATATTGTTCTTTTATGAAAGTTAGATGACCAAGCAAGAACTGGAGAAGCTGTCACTAGGAAAACTCAAAATTGCTTATAAGTACTGTATAGAAATATCTCTTTAATTTAGCAAAGGTAAAACAAAGCTTTAAATGTTTTCCTTCATATTTATGTAAATAATGTGCTTCCTTTTTTGGCTTCCAGTGGAAATTTATTTAAAATGTAATATACTCTGTAGCTAAGTTATGGATATTTTTGTTGTAATATTATTTAGCATTGGAGTTGGTGAAGAAGACAATCTGAGACGTACTTAAGGTGAGACCATTTGATTGGTAGGGAAATGTATATTTATCAAGGAATTTTCTCATCAGATTCATATGCAAACTGATGTCCATTTTTTATTTTTTGTTTAGGCCTATTTATGAGTTCTATTCTTGATAATAAATATTTCACCAAAGAGTATATTGAAGGCTGATTGGCATTTATAGCTGTCAGTCAAGTTAATATGAAATTTAAATTTATATTACTCCAGAAATTTATCACTATAAATTTACCAGAAATTTATTACTCTAGCCTAACTTTATCAGTTATGCTGTAATTGTCTGGGAAATAATATTTTACCCGATTTACCTTGTAACAAACTAGGCTGGTTGTAAGAATTATCCAGAGTGGTTTATCGACAAAAGAGAATGGGAAGCTGGGCCCGCGTGGTGACCCGGGACCTGACCCCTAGGGAATTCGCGGTGAAAATAATCGACGCCTTGTTCATAGCTTCGTATAATGAACCATCCTATATAGTATTCAGTAATTTAGAGAAATTAGCCTTTATTCATTTTGTATTAAAATTGTATTGTATAATAGTACTGGGTACAATATCAAGAGTATTCTAATTATTGAGTTAAGTCACCATCAGTGACGTCACGAATCAGATCTAAGTTGTAAGGCGCGAGTGACCGGCGGTCATAGGTCATCAGAGTTGACATGTCCACTATTTCTCCAAGTTCAAATAACCATTTTGGTGATCGGGAACAGCTCTGCCGTTAGATGCTTGTGTAATTTAACTTCAGTAAAATAATTCAACCAGTCTGGATCAATTAAGTACAACAGAGGTTAATTGTTATAACTTAAACCTGGCTAAGTAACTGGGTAAGCGATGCGGAACAATACAATGCTCTAGTCTGGGGAAGACCAGACGAGGAGAGATCAGTGTGGACTCCAGATCTACTGGGAGAGGTCAACCATCTTACCTCTCCCAAGACCAGCCCCCAACATCTAGCGGGTCGCCCAAGGTAGAGTTGCTTTATGAGTTTCTTTATAGGGATAGTCAATTCATTGCCGTTCAGGTCAAGTAGGGAGTGTTAAAGTGACAGGGAGTGAACATCTTTAGATTTTGTTTTAGTTTTTCTTTTAATAAATTAATTAGTTAATATTTTGCATTTTTATTATTTCCATGTGTTTATGTGAACTTGTCCTGGTCACGTGGTCCACACGAGGCAGAGTTGGATTGGGCGCCGACTCTAACATCGAGTCGGAATTCATCATTCCTGTGTAATTAATTCCACACTCTAAGTTTCCAAGGTCATCGGTTACTAGTGGGGATCAAGCCCCAAGGTTGATTAATTAGCATGATCGATCCAGACCTTGATCATTGCTTAGAGTTACTGGTCTGGTGGTGGCGGCGGAGGCGACTCTAGGGTTTTGCTCAAAGTCTATGTCACGTCATACGGGTTGTAGAATCCTAAGTCGGTCAATCGTCTTAGGACCACTTTTGGAGTCGGCTTTAGTAAAAGTTTTGGAGTCCCTTGTAGAGAATAAAAAGTAAGAATACGGGTAGAGGGGGAGTAGAAGGAAAGGCAATTCAAGAAACCCTCCCCGTGTTACAATGGTGCACAGCGGTGGTTTCAACAATTTTGGTTGAAATTGTTGAAAGGCTCACGCGTCTAGCCATTCGAACACATGCGTGGATGCTAAGGAGACAGCCGCGGGCCTGGATTAGTCGTGCGCCTCACAACAGTGTGTTTGAGTGGGGATTGGCGAATCTTGGGTTCATGCGGGCTGATACGATTAAGGTTTAGTTAGTAAGATTAGGCTGTTAAGATTTATTGAAAAGGAGACCGCTCCGAGTTGATTGGACTGGGTACCATACTCGACCCATTGTAATTAATTCAGAGGTGTTGGGAGCCGCCATACTCTCAACAGCAGTTCCTTGTGGGCTGTCTGGGCGGATATATCTGTGGGACGCCAGGAGATAGATCCGAGGGCGTTGTTAGACGACCCAAAACGCTATGGAAAACGTAAATCCGTGAAGGGCGTTGCGGCCTCCGAGGGACGGACTAGTAACCTACCTAGCAGCGATTCAACAACTAAGTGATCGCACACTTAGTGGAGGTTGAGTCGTCCCTAGTCGTAATTGTTGCTGAAAGCTGCGTGTCGCTCTGTTAGAACCTAGATGGTCGAGACCCCTAGGCTAGGTGTGGTACGGCGAGCCGGTAGGAGCAATTATAAGATTAAGTCGAGTGTATTTTTGAATTAAGTATACTTAAATTTATAAAGTATTTCCGTTTATTTGCGTTGTTCTAGAGATTAATTTTTTTTCCTTAAATTCAATCCCCGGTTAAAAAATTTTCCCAAGTGTTAGTATTTTCTTGTATATTAGGCTAAGTCCAGCTTGGGCTAGAATCTGACTTTTTGGCGAAAATTCGAATTTTCATGTTTCGTGTATATTCTGGGGCCAGTATTACCCTCTAGTGCACGCAAGGGACGTAATTCTGTTCTGAAGCATTAAAAAGTGATAAGTACATTTTTGCCGAATTAAGTTATTTTTCGAGAAAATCGTGTTGTAATTTTGTCAGAGTCCACTTGAGGTGAAAATCTCGGATTTTGACGAAAATTCGAATTAGTGAGTGTTGGAACCGCCCGATGTGTCAGCATTGTTCTGTATGCAACGTCAGTAGTAAATACTAACTTATTTATATCTGGGAACGAGAAAACCCAATTTTTTGTGAATTAAAGGAGTTTGTGATATTTGGGGTGATAGAATTTTTCCCTCGGAGTCAGAAAATTGGCAGAGTCCAGCATTTGAGTGAAAACGCAGTTTTTTGATAAAAATTCAATTTTTTGGTAAGCAAATATATGTCCTGGGTGTCTATATTAATCGCTAGAGCGGTTTATTAACGTAAAACTAGTTATTTTCCTTCAGAACAAAAATTTTGATTTTTCAGCGTTTAAGCGAAAAAGCGCGGGACTTAGTTTTTTTCAGCGCACCTGGCCCCGCTCCACCAGTCATCAGGGGCTACGCTGCTCACTTCAAGTGCGTTTAGTATTCAAATACAGTAAATATTCTTTATTAATCCATCACGAGTGCTGTGCGTTAGTTGCGTTATCAGTTAAATTGTTTTATATAAATTAGATTCCTTAATTTTTTTAACGTACAGGACTTAGGTTTCAGCAATAGAAATGCGGGATATTTCACGGTCAGACACGAGTGCGGGGCAGACACTCATTCATTGGATTCACTTCAGCGATTCTCTCGATAAATCGGTGTATTTCCTACTTTGAGAATTTAGTAGTTTTCTCTTGGAAAAAGAGTTGTGATTTTTTTCATATTGTATAAGGTTACGGTTGTAGTGAGTCCGGGTCGAGGGTGTACTAAAAGGTAGTTACAAGAGACATGGCACACCAGGAATCACAGAAAATGTTTAACCCAGACAGTGACGAGTCAGTAGGGACCAGTGGGAGTGGAAGTGTAGAGGACAGCACCTCTTCCGACACCACTGGGAACCGCTCAGGTACACCTCATCCACCACTACAACAACCCCAACCCCACCTTCCATACCAACCCCATCCTCAATTCCCATACCAACCCCATCCTCAATTCCCATACCAACCCTTCCCCCAACCCCAGGCTACTCCATACCCATTCCAACCCCAGGCCACCCCATACCCATTCCAACCCCAGGCCACCCCATACCCATTGCAACCCCAGGCCACCCCATACCCATTCCAACCCCAGGCCACCCCATACCCATTCCAACCCCAGGCCACCCCATACCCATTCCAACCCCAGGCCACCCCATACCCATTCCAACCCCAGGCCACCCCATACCCATTCCAACCCCAGGCCACCCCATACCCATTGCAACCTCAGGCCACCCACCCCACACCTCAACCCCAACCTCAATCCACACCCCAACCTGAGGCCACCCATACCATACCTCAGCCCCAACCCCAACCCCAGGCCACCCACACCGTACCTCCACCCGAACCCCAACCTCAACCCAGTTCCCAACCCCCAGGACCCACCCACTGCCAGTAGCCCCGCGTCATATAAACCGGGAATTGTGAGTCTGATTCCCGAGTTGACTCTGCCGACACTCAGAGGTAAGGAGTTGCCGCTTATTAAGGTGGAACGCAACCGCCGAGTGGAAGACTGGCTTTGTGAGATTAGCTCGATGCTGGAGGCTGTCCCAGAGGATAGTTCGAAAATTACTCTTGCTATGGGGGCTTGTGTGGACGTAGCCGGTCCACTGGCGAGACTGACAGAGTTTCAGCACCTGACGACTTGGCCACAGTTTGTCCAAGCGATTAGGGACAGATTCAAGGACAAGGTGTCGGAGGATGAGGCTCATTTTTATCTCCAGTCACTTAAGAGGGATGACCGCAGCACTGTCAAGGATTTCGGGTCAATATTAAAGAGCAGGGTTGACGACCTCACTAAGGAACTGGGGTTAGACTCGAGTCAGGCAGAGCGATTCGCTAAACAATTGTTCTGCAAAACGTTACCTTCTGATATGGGGCCATTGTTACTTGCGGGGGGGAGCGGGTGAGAGTTATAAAGACCTAGTCCAACAGGCCGCCACGGCCCTAGACAGGCAGACGCTCACAGGGACATCGGGCACTCGGTTGTCGCCATACGTAGAGGCGGTAAGTAAAGGCGAGGGAGCCAAGTCGAGTCACTGTGGCGCGGGTTCATCAGGCGGGAAGCAGCCCTCAGCTGCAAGTTCGAGCCACCCTGCGCGGGGTAACAACAGAGATCCGCGGAGGTGTTACTCCTGCGGGATGCGTGGGCATATACAGAGGGACTGTAAAGTCACTATTACGAAAGCATGAAAGCAGGCTCCTAGTGATGGGAGGCCTACTTTTGAGGTGAAAGTGGAAGGTGTGAGATTGACAGCTTTTGTTGATACAGGAAGCCAGGCAATGGCAATTAAAAAGTCAGCCTTCAGCAGTTTTAAGTATGCACGTCTTAAACGTTGCGCAAAGACATTAACAGCGGTCAATGGGGAAAAGATTGAGATCGTAGGTCAAGGTACAGTTAATTTTGAGATTGATGGGGAATTGCAGCCTCACACATGTACAATCGTAGAGAACCTTGATTTTCCTGGTCACATCTTAATGGGAACTGATTTTCTGTCGCGATTTGATTATTCCTTGTCTGCTCAGAAAGGGGCTAGGAACTGCAGGTTGCAGTTGGGACAGACTTCCTACCCAGTGGAGATGATCGACCATCCCCCAGTTGTAGCTTCAATTAAGAGGAAGCTGAAATATAATGCGCAGTATCCAAAATTGATTTTTAAGTCTCTTCCAGACACAGTTAAGAGGTCATGCGCCTTGCATGCATTGATCAAACAGAGTTGCCCACCACATTCTGTTAAATTTATTAAAGTAGCCGTGAGACGTCACATCCAACCAGGTACCACCCTTCAGGTGGCTGGGAGATGTGACAGCTTATTAATTCCTCATCACTTAATTGTAGTGCTCGATAAAGGTGCACTCATTCCAGTTGTCAATCTTTCACACAAGACGTTTCGCTTCAGGGCAGGTGATAGGGTATCTCAGGGAACCATGGTGGCGGACACAGAAATCTTTCACCATGAGTCAGCTGAGACGCTGACCGTCACTGCACAATGTAGTGCACTGAACATGTTGAATTCTAAAACACCATCCAAAGTAAAATACGAGACGAGAGATGTTGCACAGAATATCGAAGTAGAAAAATTAATATCAGGACTTGATTTGCAACATGTTACACAGGCGGATAGGAAGGCACTGAGAGGAGTTTTACGAAAATTCCCGAAATTGTTTGCGACAGAGGATGACCAGATTGGTCTCCTTGATAAGATCGAGCACACCATTCCAACTGGTGATCATTTGCCTGTGTACACGAGACAGTGGAGGTTGCCGCAACAGGCAAAGAATGTTATCAGGGAGGAGTGCCAGAAAATGTTGAGACAGGGCGTGATAGAGCCTAGTACGTCACCGTGGCTCTCTCCTGTTGTGCTAGGTCGGAAACCGGACGGTAGTTATCGTTTCTGTGTTGACTACCAGAAGGTGAACGAACTAACTAAGGGTGATGTGTATCCGTTGCCCCGAATACGGGAGATAATAGATCAATTTGGTGCTGCTAAGTATTTCTCAACTCTTGACGCAAAATCGGCGTATTGGGCGATTCCGGTGGCAGAACAGGATAGGGAAAAAACAGCATTCTCGGATGGTAGGCACACTTATCAATTCCGTAGGATGCCGTTTGGTTTGAAGACAGCGCCTTCGTCGTTTCAGAGGGCCATCAACTTCATTCTTAGTCCGGTACTGGGTAGGCATTCTTCAGCGTACCTGGATGACGTGGTGATATATTCCAGGACGTTTGAGGAACACCTACGGGACTTGACTGAGACTTTGAAGTTGTTAGATCAGGCAGGTTTCAGGCTGAATGTTCAGAAGTGCACCCTGGCGGCTCAGAAATTAAAATTTCTGGGGTTCCAGGTGTGCCCAGACGGTATCCGACCTGACCCAGATTCTTGCCGCGCCATTGCTGACATGCCTACTCCAAGGACAGCAAAGGACGTGCGTAGGTTTTTGGGGGCGGCCGGATATTTTCGTCGTCATATTGAAGGTTTCGCTGGCATTTCGGCACCCCTGACTGATCTGACAAAGAAAAATGCGAAGTTTATGTGGAAATCTGAACATGACGAGGCCTATCGCAAACTAAAAGACAAACTAATCACGACACCGGTATTGGCTATTCCTGATTTTGAGGAAGAGTGGGAAGTGCACACTGACGCCAGCGGTATTGCTATTGGCGGGTGCTTAATTCAGCGAGATGCGGATAATTTACCCCATCCGGTAGCCTATTTCAGTAGGAAGGTCAAAGGACCTGAAGTTCGTTATTCAGCTACGGATCGGGAGGCACTGGCAGTAGTAGAATCAGTTAGGTATTTCGAGCCTTACCTATTTCAGCGGCATTTTGTAATCAACACAGACCATCGAGCGTTAACACACATATTTAAAAAGCGAACGAAATGCCCACGAATGTCACGCTGGTCTCACAAACTTTCGGCCCACTCGTTCCAGATCTTGTACAAGCCTGGTCCAGCACATGTTGTGCCAGACACACTAAGTAGAAATATAGCGGCAGTTCAGATTAATGAAAATATTGAAACCATTCCATCAGATAAAATGAGAGAATACCAGATGAGCGAGCCTAGATGGAAAGAAATTATTGAGTATTTAGAAGGAGGAAAATACCCGAAGAAGAAAAAGAAGTTACCTATTCATGATTTTGAAATGAAACAGGGCGTCCTGTATTATGTGAATAGCCAGAATGTTAGGGCAGTATTTCAACTAGTTATTCCGGACGCGTTGCGGTCATCAGCATTAAAGCTTGCGCATGCTTCAAAAATTGCAGGGCATCCGGGGATCTTTAAAACGCACTTAAAAGCAAAGTCTCTATTTTATTTCCCAGGATTACTTTCTGAAGTAATCAATTTCGTGAAGTCGTGCCCTCATTGCCAGAGGAGGAAAGGCACCCTTAAGGTACAAGCCCCACTTCAGGAATTTCCTGAAATTCGTGAGCCATTAGATCGTGTGGGGGCCGATTTGATTGATTTACACCACAGTCATTCAGGTAACAGATACGTGTTGGTGCTAGTTGACCATCTGTCTAGATACACTACACTAGTTGCATTACCTCAGAAGGATTCTCGTACGGTTGCAGATGCGTTCTTGCGTAGGTTCGTTACTGTATTCGGACCTCCTAAAGTTTTAGTCTCTGACCGGGGTCAAGAATTCAATGGGAATATATTTAGAGAAGTTTGTAAGATTTTAGAGACAACTTCGGCTTTTACAACAGCCTACCACCCACAAGCAAACGGAATGACGGAACGGACTAATCGTTCAGTCAAGGATATGCTTGCAATCCTTGCTGAACATGACGCAAACACCTGGGATGAACACCTACCCTATGTCCAGTTCGCCTTGAATACTGCCATCCACCAATCAATTAACACCCAACCACTTCATTTGTTTACTGGTAATTCATGCAATTTCCCCTCAGGTCTGCTTAACAGACATAATGTTGCATACGGGGAGGACTATCCTTCAGAGGTCCTTGGAAAAATGAGAAATGCATGGAATATTGCAGCTGAAGCGTCCAAGAAGGCACGGACTCGGTATGCTCATTTTTATGACAAGAAAGTGCGCCCTCTTGAGTTGACGGAAGGAAGCCTCGTATTGAGAGTGAATGAGGCTGCGCCCGCTAATCAGAGTAGGAAACTAGCTCCGAGGTGGCGAGGACCATATAGAGTAATTAAAAGGGCGGGGCCGGTTAATCTTGTTATAAAGGGAGTATTCGAGGACCAGGTGGAAAGGACAATTCATGTAAATAAATTGAAACATTATCAAGCTAGAGAGGAATTAGAACTGCCTTCAGCGGGTCTAGTTCCTGACTCAGCAGTGCTGACTCATGGCTTCACCGACGAGTCAGGGGATGAGGATGACCCTCTATCATCGCTCATCAGTAGTCAGGTGCAGTCTCGCCACCCTATGGTAACGAGATCTCCCGCTATACAGTAAAGTAACTTCCCTAGTTAGTATAATTTAGTATTCATTAGATTTTCCTGTGAAGGCAATGAGGTGTACTGTCTCTATACTTAACTCAGGTAGCAGCTTTTACCGTGCTCTGGGGTTCCACCTCCACCAAACCCAGAGTATATCTATGCTTCCGCTGTGTTGTGTCTGTCTGTTCCCAGGTCTGATTGGTACACCGACCCAGTTGTTCCAGCCACACGTAAACCCTTGTCTGTAAAGACCGAGGGGGGAGGCACGTTACACAAAGCCCTCCCCCCACCAGACCCAGTAACCCATACATCAGTTACTTTGGGGATGAGTGACTGTCCAAGAGTCACCCGGCCGACGCCTCACGTCACTAACGAGGTTGTCAGGGCCAGCGAGCTGTCCACATTATAGCAGTCACCGGAGGTGCCATACAACGCCGGGGTAGCTGTCTCGAGATCACCACTACCCACCTGCTGCATCATCAAGACTGCAGCCATTCCAGCAGTGTTGGAGGAGAGGTCAAGAAATGGAAAGCACGTAGCAGTACTCAAGAATTTCGCCGGAAGATTAATGATTACGTCATCTGAAGTAACAAGAAAGCAGAACTAAGGCGGTCACAGGTGGAAGGCACGGTTTCCCTACAGAGTACCGGGACTCGCCAATAGAAGGTCGCAAAATTGTCTCCTTTGGCCTAAAGTCGGCGGTATGAGGGTATACACAGTTGGTGTTTACGGCCTAGTAACCTGGTGACATCAAGAAACGCCGGAGATGACATGAGCAATGATGGAAGACGAGATTCACCTGTTCTGCAAACAAGCAACCCGCCTCTACGACCTTCTGACACGACTCCTGCTAAGAGACACCATTGGTACATCCAGTCCTGCTCTGCTGTGGTCATCTGCGACAAGTTTAACATCAAGACTGCCATGTGAACTGTGATTGATACGAAGGCGTGTGGACTGTCGAGAGCAAGATTAATGGCCGAAGTAACAGTATTCTACAGCTGTCACTTGGCACTCCGCTCTATTACACTCTGTCGTCATTCAGGAGTACCGGATGGGGGTACAAGAGGACCAGGTATTGATGTCTACACATGGGAAGAAGCAAGATCGACACCGTCATCGTCAGCGACTACATTCAGCATCCAGCAGCATCGATTTTTTTTTCTCGTTTACTCAATATGAACAATTGATACAAACAACAAAGTGGCTCTGAACATCTGTGTAAAGAATATCTGGACACTTTTGTTTAAATGTTGAAAAACAGAGTTAGAATCACAATACTTTTTAAATGTTGAAAAACAGATTTAAAATAATTATGGTATAATGATATATGAAAATTTTACTCTATAAATTGGTCAGTAATCAAAATCGAAGCCCCTGTGACATTGTTTAAGCCCAGAACAAACGGTTATGGAAAATTATGTTGTTGTACTATTTTTTTGCAGAATGGTTGAACACAGGAGAGGCGGACCAATATAAACATTGACACTTCTAGTGAGTGCGGACACTTGGCTGTACAGTCAGCTGAAACCTGTGATATAGTATAGGAATTTTTGTTTATATTTTTAGATACATGTAATAAACGTTAGGTGTGTTCCTTAGCATGTCAAAGTTGACATTGATGGGGAGTGGGTAGTACACGGATGTGAACCTGATAGTTCCGTAGTACGCTCCCGGATGACTGAAAGTTCAGTCTGAAGTTAACTTTGTGTTATGGTTGAGCACGGTGTGGCCGGCTCGAGAGGACACATGAACTTGGCTAGTGAAGAGCCAAGAGAGTTTAATAGCTAGTCTTTGATGGTAGAGTAGGGACATGTTATTTAGATATGTCAGTAAGGATAGGATGTATGTTTACTGACGTTGGAGGATTGCTGTCAGTTGACAGCTGAGAAATTTATGAATTTAAACATGTTGATGTTGGACACTCAAATATTTGTCAAATTTTATTAGTTAGGTTAGCTTTTGTTGTGGCATGAGTTGAATTGTGGGTGTGGATACTAAACCTCGTGATTTTTAACAAATTAACAAGGTTTACTAAGTGCTTGTGCGGGGGGGGGGGGGGGGGGGGTTGTAACAAACTAGGCTGGTTGTAAGAATTATCCAGAGTGGTTTATCTGGTGACTGGTGACCCGGGTTTATCTGGTTATCTGGTGACCCGGGACCTGACCCCTAGGGAATTCGCGGTGAAAATAATCGACGCCTTGTTCATAGCTTCGTATAATGAACCATCCTATATAGTATTCAGTAATTTAGAGAAATTAGCCTTTATTCATTTTGTATTAAAATTGTATTGTATAATAGTACTGGGTACAATATCAAGAGTATTCTAATTATTGAGTTAAGTCACCATCAGTGACGTCACGAATCAGATCTAAGTTGTAAGGCGCGAGTGACCGGCGGTCATAGGTCATCAGAGTTGACATGTCCACTATTTCTCCAAGTTCAAATAACCATTTTGGTGATCGGGAACAGCTCTGCCATTAGATGCTTGTGTAATTTAACTTCAGTAAAATAATTCAACCAGTCTGGATCAATTAAGTACAACAGAGGTTAATTGTTATAACTTAAACCTGGCTAAGTAACTGGGTAAGCGATGCGGAACAATACAATGCTCTAGTCTGGGGAAGACCAGACGAGGAGAGATCAGTGTGGACTCCAGATCTACTGGGAGAGGTCAACCATCTTACCTCTCCCAAGACCAGCCCCCAACATCTAGCGGGTCGCCCAAGGTAGAGTTGCTTTATGAGTTTCTTTATAGGGATAGTCAACTCATTGCCGTTCAGGTCAAGTAGGGAGTGTTAAAGTGACAGGGAGTGAACATCTTTAGATTTTGTTTTAGTTTTTCTTTTAATAAATTAATTAGTTAATATTTTGCATTTTTATTATTTCCATGTGTTTATGTGAACTTGTCCTGGTCACGTGGTCCACACGAGGCAGAGTTGGATTGGGCGCCGACTCTAACATCGAGTCGGAATTCATCATTCCTGTGTAATTAATTCCACACTCTAAGTTTCCAAGGTTATCGGTTACTAGTGGGGATCAAGCCCCAAGGTTGATTAATTAGCATGATCGATCCAGACCTCGATCATTGCTTAGAGTTACTGGTCTGGTGGTGGCGGCGGAGGCGACTCTAGGGTGTTGCTCAAAGTCTATGTCACGTCATACGGGTTGTAGAATCCTAAGTCGGTCAATCGTCTTAGGACCACGTGGCGTGGAGTCGGCTTTAGTAAAAGTTTTGGAGTCCCTTGTAGAGAATAAAAAGTAAGAATACGGGTAGAGGGGGAGTAGAAGGAAAGATAATACGAGAAACCCTACTCCGTGTTACAACCTGAGGGCCACTAACCCGAGTGGCCTCGATGAGGACAGGAAGTCGTCGGCTTGTTGAAGGTTCCCTTGCCCCTCCCAGTTTGCCTTCATGATTTTTTCCAGGTGTATTTTGAAATTCAGCACAGTTTTGTTAGTTATGGGTTTGGTGGGTCGGCAGTTCCATTGATCAATAACCCTGTGGGTGAAAAAGCCTGATTCAAAGTTATAATAGTCTGATTGGCAATTATATTATCCTGACTGTCAATTTATATAAAAAAAATTATATCAAAGAGATATTTATATTGTGGTGCTTGTGGGTTCTATTACGTCTATCAATGTAGAGTTTCAGATCAGGGTTAGCATTTAGGAACAAGGTTTTGTACTTGTAAATAGCACAAGAGAATGTATAGAGCGAGTGTATATGTAGCATGTTCAGGGATTTTAAACAGAGAGGTTGGGTGTTGTTTGAAGACAGTTTTATTGTTCTGATAGCAGATTTTCGTTGGGTGATGATGGGCTTGAGGTAGTTTGCAGTGGATGAATGAACCCCATGCATAGATACTGTATGTTGAGATACCACCCCTAATTTACAAAAAAAGCCTCTAGATTTTTAGCTCCAGCCATTGCATTGCTCTACAACAAATTATTTGAACTCTAAACCTTTCCTGATATTTTGAGAAAAAAAGCAAGAGTAACCTTAGTCCATAAAAGCAGCAATCTCACTGAAGTCAACAATTATAGACCAATATCAATTCTGCCGATTTTGTCTAAAATATTTTAAAGAGTTTATTTACATGCAGCCTTATTCCTATTTATACTTAGTTCTTGCCATAATGGCTTCAGGACCAAAAAAGGACCAATCATGCCCAGTTAGTATGATTAATTTAATTTATGCAGCTCTTGGAAAAAATGAGTACCTTATTCATTTATTTGTTGACCTACATAAGACGTTTTGACACTGTAAACACATTAACTTTCTTAAATTGCAACATTACGGAGTAAGAGGTCACTCCCTCCAGTACATACAATCTTACCTCAGTGACAGGCTCCAGTATATCTCTGTGAATGATTCCAATTTTCCCACTCTACCCATTAACATTGGTGTCTCACCGAGTAGTATTCTTCACCCTCTCATCTTTTTCATCTCTCCCTCCCTTTCCAGCCTGTTGCCATCGTGAGGGGGCTTGGTTGGCAGATGCTAGTGTGTGATGCTCCATGGGACAGTGTCCTCTGTCCTTTTGAAGCCTTATGCTCCTGCTGCCTTCTTCACTAATTGCAGTGAATGCTTTTTCCTACTGAGTTTAATTTTCCTTCCCAATTCTCCTTTTTAATTGCTATTTCCCAGCGACTTTTTGTTATTCTTCATCATTCTTTTAGATGTTGTCTTCTGTTTTGACACTGGGTGTTAGGTGAGGCACAGTCTCTCGCCCGTAAAACTGTGGTACCCGAAATTGTTGAGCAAAGGGACACTTTTATTGTCACTCTTTTCATTCATTCCTGAGCCCAACCTTGACGGACTGATGGTTCTTGAAGTGGTGATTGCAGGGCATATATCCACGATGCACCCCTGGGGGGGCCCACGTCTTATCAGGTGTCCTATCCTCTAATTGTGGCGCCATGGTGGGTATGGGGGCTTGTTTGTTGATGAAATGTTTACCTGTTCATTTACATGCTGATATCTGACTCCTGTTTTTAACTTCTCAGATGTGGGATGGGAGACCCGGGCCCCGAGTCGGACTGTGATGGAAAGCCAGGCTCTGTAGCCCCCTGCTACTTTGGTCCCAAACCAAGCAGCTCCAGACTTTCCCTGCTTGATACCCGCTTGATGGCGTTTTGGGAGTCCTTCTAGTCCCCGAGGCCAGGCTTGACTTGTGAGAGCTTGGTCTACCAGGTCCCGACTACCCCTCTCTGCTCCCCTTCTACCTCTGTGGCAGGGTTGAGCCCCAAGCCCCCAGTGATGACCACCTCATCACATGGAGTGGCTTCATCTCTCATTGTAAAAACTGCGCCTTTTACCCCCCCCCCCCCTTCTTACTGGGGGTGCTCGGTGTCGTCCTCTCCGCAGTCACACTCGCACGATTCCTTCCGGTTCTAATACCTTCCAAGCTTTGTTTGGTCATGCTACATGGACTAAGTATTTTAATCTCGGTCATGTTAATTCTACTCGTCCTAATGATTTATTCATCCATAAACACCTAGTTGATGGGGTTCTGGGAGTTCTACTCCCCAAGCCCGCCCGAGGCCAGGCTTGACTTGTGAGAGTTTGGTCCACTAGGCTGTTGCTTGCAGCAGCCCACAGGCCCACGTACCCACCGCAGCCCGGTTGGTCCGGCACTCGTTGGAGGAAACTATCTAGTTTCCTCTTGAAGATGTCCACGGTTGTTCCGGCAATATTTCTTATGCTAAGCTGGGAGGATGTTGAACAACCATGGACCTCTGATGTTCATATATTTCTCTCTAATTGTGCCTATGGCACCCCTGCTCTTCACTGGTTGTACAGTATTCTGCATTTTCTACCAAATTGTTCACTTCAGCATGTTGTTATTTTACAGTGCAGATTTGGGACATGGCCCTCCAGTATTTTCCCACTTGTATATTATTTGATATTTCTCCCATCGTCTTTCTAGCGAGTACATTCGGAGAGCTTTGAGACGATCCCAATAATTTAGATGCTTTATCTCGTTTATGTATCCCGTAAATATTTTCTGTACTCCCTCTATTTCAGCAATCTCTCTTGCTCTAAATGGGGAAGTGAGTACTGAGCAGTACTCAAGATGGGACAGCACAAGTGATTTGAAGAGTACAGCCATTGTGATGGGATCCCTGGATTTGAAAGTTCTCGTAATCCATCCTATCCTTTTCCTGTCTGCCTCAATATTTGCTTGGTTATGCTCCCTAAAATTTAGGTCATCAGACATCATTATTCCCAAATCCTTTACATGTTTCTTTCCTGCTATGGGCAAATTTGATTGTATTTTGTACCCTGTATTATGTTTAAGGTTCTCACTTTTACCGTATCTGAGTACCTGGAATTTATCGCTGTAAAACATCACGTTATTTTCTGTTGCCCAGTCGAAAACTTTATTAATATCTGCTTGTAGTTTTTCAATATCTTCAGCAGAGGTAATTTTCATGCTGATTTTTGTGTCATCTGCAAAGGATGATACGAAGCTGTGCCTTGTATTTGAGTCTATATCTGATATGAGAATAAGGAAAAGCCATGGTGCAATGACTATACCATGAGGTACTGCAGCTTTTAACTGCGCTTGGACTCGATTTTATATGGTTAACTGTAACTCTCTGTGTTCTGTTCGACAGAAAACTGAGTATCCAGCGTCCTACTTTACCAGTTATTTCCATCGACCTCATTTTGTGTGCTATCACTTCATGGTCACATTTATCGAATGCCTTTGTGAAATCCGTGTATACTGCATCTGAACTCTGTTTTTCTTTTAATGCCTCAGTAATTTTGTCGTAATGGTCAAGTAGCTGTGAGAGGCATGATCTTCCTGCTCTAAATCCATGTTGGCCTGGATTGTGGAGGTCATTGGTCTCCATGAAACTAGTGACCTGACTCCTGATCACTCTCTCAAATACAGTACTTTTATTATGTGGGACGTTAGTGCAACTGGTCTATAATTCTTTGCCAATGCTTTGCTACCTCCCTTGTGTGGAGGGGCTATGTCTGCTGCTTTAAGCGCATCTGGTATCTCCCCAGTGTCCAAGCTCTTCCTCCACACTATACTGAGTGTCTGTGCTACTGGCACTATGAATTTCATTATAAATACTGAATTCCATGAGTCTGAACCCAAGGCTGAGTGCATGGGCATATTGTCAATTTCTCTTTCAAAACCTGCCACGCTCGTGTTGATATCAGTTATATTTACAGGGGTTTGTATATCACACATAAAGAAGGTGTCCGGATCTTCCACTTTCATGCTGTGTATCAGGGTGCTAAACATGTCCTCATTTTGTTTTTTTAGGATTTCACTAATTTCTTTGTGATCCTCAGTGTATGAACCTTCACTAGTATGAATAGGTCCAATACTGGCAGTGGTTTTTGCTTTTGATTTAGCATATGTGAAGAAATATTTTGGGTTTTTCTTTATTTCTTGAATTGCTTTCTGTTTTAGTTGCCTTTCTTCAATCTGATATGAATGCTTCAGTCTCTGTTCGATTTCTTCAATATCCCTGTTTAAATTATTCCTTCTTTGCATGGAAAGTCGTGTCTGCTTCAGCATTTCTGTTAACTTTTTTCTTCTTTTGTAATGTCGTCTGCGTTCTCTTTCTACGTTGGACCTTGTGTAGGATTTTTATTACTTAAACATTTTCCCATTGAATGTTGTAAGCTCCTTGTTTATTTTCTCCGAGTCTATCCTTTTATTATTAAAATTTAATTTGTTGAATAGCCCTTCTCGCTTGTTGTTTCTCTTGGGCCTACTACCCTTTATTAATGTTAGTTTGCACTTCAATGAGCAATGATATTGTTCATGAATATGAGGTCCAGTGTGTTCTCTTTCCTAGTCGGTTCTGTAATCTGCTGACTGAGAGAGAATTTGTCACAGAATCTCAGTAGTTCTCTGACCTGTGATTCGTTATTTCCAAGTTGATTTCATGCTATAGTATTATTGTTTACTATTCTCCATTGTAAACTGGGTAGATTGAAGTCTCCAAGGAAGATAAAATCTGGTACTGAGTTTGCGTAGGTTATCAAGGCTATTTTCTATTTTGTGGATCTGCTCAGTGAATTCCTCAACTGTTGCATCTGGCGGTTTGTATATTAGAATAATAATTAGATCTATATTCTCTACCATGATTCCAAGTACCTCTACCACCGTCATTGGTCAAGTTCAGGAGCTCTGTGCATGCCAGCTCCTCTTTAATATACAGACCTACTCCTTCACTTGACCTAATTACTCTTACTCTAGTTGATTTGGTGGATACCTTTGTCACTTTTAACCCCACCCATACTGGTACACGTGTTGTTGCAGCTCCGTCTCGGGAAGCAGCTGTCCACTTAGCCTCATTGTCCTGCATTGGGGAGACACCGGTTCGAATATCAAAAAATGCCTGGTTAAATAAATGCCAGGATTGGCACAGTTATTCTTCCATACCATGTAGCGACTGGTGATAAGGAACTTAAAGACTGCCATAATAAACATATCCTTGAGGCGCAAGGCCATTCTATCCTCCATATTAATATGTTACTCGCCCTCCCTCGTGGTCGTCATGGCCAGTCTCTTTGTGTAATGAAAATCACTTTTGATAGGTTCCTTCCGTCTTCCGTAACTCTTGGTGCCAGATGCTCTATTCAGGAGTACATCTGCTCTTCTCGCCTCTTCCCTCTGTGGTGTCGCCTTGTCGTGGTGAGGGGCTCACGTACACCTCCCTGGGACTAGTGAGGGTTTCCTTTGCCCACTCTCCTGTCTTCTCTTTGTGTGTTGTACATGCAGATGGGCACCACGTAGGGGCTTTGTGAGCCATCGGACCGCCCGCTGGAGGGGTAGCCCTGAGTGGATGACTGGGTGTCCAGGCTGGGGCAATAGGGGGAGTGGGGTCTTTGCATCAGTGTGGGAGAATGAACTATGCAGTAGGACTCCTTGTTAAAAATGGAGGGGGGGGGGGCACCGCTAGGGACGATGCACCCTTCCTGCACTGGCCCGCGCTCGGCCTCTCTGGCTGCCCTGGTAGGTGGTATCCCTTGGTTCCAGGCCACAAACTTTTAGAAAGACTGCTGCATGGATGATGAAACGACTTCCCTTTCCCCAGGCTCATGGGGGGTGGGTGACCAGGCCCCTGAGTCGGACTGTGCTGGAAGACTGGGCTCTGTAGCCCCCGCTACATTGGGCCCAGACTGGACTACTTCCCCGCTCCCCTTCTTCTGCTGTGGTTGGGTCGAGCCCCAGGCCCCCTGTGGTGACTACCTCGTCCCCTAGTACGACTACATCTCTCATTGTGACTACTGCACCTTATGACCCCCCTCTCTCTCTCTCTCTAGGGGGTTCTCACCACCGTCCTCGCCATGGCTGCTCTCGCATGCTTCCTTCCCATACCAATTCGTACCATGTCTTGTTTAATCTTGCTACGTTGGCTAAGTACTTTGACCTCCATCATTTAGATTCTACTCCTGACAATTTCTCTCTCCATAGGCACCTTGTTGATTCAGTAGATGCCTCTGTTACTTTTAACCCCACCTATCTCGGTACGCATGCTGTTGCTGCTTCTTCTCGGGATGCAGCTGTCCACTTGGCGACTTTGTCCTGCATGGAGGTGACCCCCTGTTGGGGTCTCCAAGAATGCTCAGTTAAGTGCCAGTGTTGGCACTGTTCTCCTCCCACACCATGTTACAACCGGTATTAGGAACCTCAAGGACTGCCACCAGGATATTAAACATGTCCTCGAGGCCCAAGGCCATTCTGTTCTCCAGGTTTACACTTTCACGACCCCCGTGTCGCCGTCGCCGTCTGTCCCTTTGGCTTGTGAAAATTACCTTTGATGGTTGGACACTTCCAACCAAGGACTATAGTATAGTACTCTGTTATTCTTGCTGGTGCCAGATGCTCCATTCAGGAGTACATACCCTCTTCTCGGCTTTGTAATAAGTGCTGGAAGTTCGGACATGTTGCCCTCAAATGCTCCAGTATTCTCTCTCTCTGCCCTATGTGTGGGAACGAAGGTCACTTTAAGTCGGAGTGCACTTCTCCCCAGGCTCGCTGCCTCAATTGCGGTGATGTCCACCCTACCTTCTCTCGCGTGTGTATCCATTACAAACACGAGGCAGCTGTCCTCAACTTGAAGCACTGGGAACGTTTTTTTTTCCTGAGGCGAGGCGCCAAGTTCACCATCCCCTTCCTTTCCCTTTCGCTGGGGTTTCTTATGCTCACGTGTTGCACTCTTCCTCTCCTCGTTCTTCCCACCTTCCTCAGTATCACAACAGTTTCCAGGCCTTAGATCCAGATATGCCCACCGCCTGCTCCCCTGTTCCTTTGCATTCTGACCCGAAGGGTCCCCCCTCCTGGTTCTCTGTCTGGGGTTCCCCTTCTTTCTACCCAGTCTGTCATGTCTCCTGTGTCTTCTTTCTCAAGTCCCTTTGATCCTCCTTCCCATCCTTCTCCTCCGTCTCTTAGCTCTCCATGCCGCCTGTCTGTGTGGGCTGATGTCCTTCCTTCTGCTAGCGATCATCGTGTTGTTTGCTCTCGTTCTTCTTCTGTTGAGACGTTTGAGTCTGTTGCCCAGTACGTTGCTGCTGGAACACCTGTCTCTCTGAATCAGAAGCAAAAGCCTGGCTTATCTCCTTCCTCCTCCCCGGCTGGTAAGAAAGCTTCACCTTCATCCTCGCCCCCCCCCTACCTCTGACTCTATCGCTCCACCTCTCCCATTTCGGTGGTCGAACCCCCTGTTCCTGCTTTGGAGGTTTCTTTGGCCCCCGCTACGCTCTCAGTTCCAGCCCTTGCTGAGGTGTGCTCCCCAGTTTCTGCCCCTCCTGCTGTCCTTGACAGTCCCTCTCGGTTGCCTCCTTCTCTGGAACCTGTTTATCTGCCTGTGGTCTGTCCTCCCACTCCCTTCCCTCCATCTTTACTCAGTTTACCCATGCCCACTATCCCTGACTTCGCTGACCCTGATCCTGATCCTGCGCTTCTGTGACATGTTGTGTTCCTTTTTAACCTTCGTTTCTTCATTGTTCTCTGTTCCTGTCCTTTCTCTTTTTATCGATGTCTATTCTTCAATGGAATATTCATGGATATTACGCCAATTTCCATGAATTCCAACTTTTGATTTCACAGTTTTCACTCCTTTGTGTCTGTCTCCAGGAGCCGATGCTTGGTGCTCATCCTGGTCGCTTCCGTGATTATTCCTTTCTCTCCCCCTGCCCCCCCCCCCTTCAGATTTTGCTGGGACCAATAACTTTTCTGCTTTTGATTCGTTCTGATGTTCCCCTCATACCCTTACTTTTTCCATCACCTCCAATGTTCTGTTGCCCGTGTCTTTGTGTGTAAATGGTACACAGTTTGTTTCATTTATCTCCCCCCAAATGTGCCGCTTTCTCTTCCCGATCTTAAACACCTAGTGGACTCCTTGCCAGAGTCTGTGCTCCTGCTGGGTGATTTCAGTTGTTGACATACCCTCTGGGGTGATGTTCTGACAAGCACCCGGGGTCGCCTTCTCGAACCGTTCGTCCTCTCTTCTTCCCTGTCTCTTCTGAATTCTGATGAGCCCACTCATTTGGACTCTTGGACTGCACCCTTTCCTGTCTTGATTTTTTTCTTTGATCGTCGTCTCTTTACTTGAATTTCACATTTCGGGTTCTTGATGACTTCCATGGCAGTGACCATTTCCTCATCCTTGTTACCTTTTTTCTTTTCACCCTCCCCTCTCCTTCCCTAGGTGGCGGTTTGCCGAGGCTGACTGGCATCAATTTACATTCTGTGCTACTCTCTCCGACCTCTCCATTTTCCTTCTCCCTCGCGCCCTCCTCCTTTTTCATGACACTGGTCTTCAATGCTGCCCTCCACTCTATTCCTCGCTCTACCTCTCAGGAAACATGGAAGTGCGTTCCCTGGTGGAATGTGGACTGTGCTTGGGCTGTCTGCTATAAGCGTGCAGCCTGGAAGAGACGCCGCCGCCGGCAGATGGCTGATTCTTGTCTTTTGTTTCGGAAGGCGAGTTCAGTGGTCCGTAGGACCATCTGTACAGGTAAACTGTACATACACCAATACATTGGTGTTCCCCAGGGCAGCATACTTGGCCCTCTCCTCTTTCTCATCTACATTAATGACCTTCCAAATGCCTCCCAACACCTCAAACCAATTCTATTTGCTGACGACACAACCTTCATTTACTCCAGTCCTGATCCCCTTGCTCTAAATGCCACAGTAAATACTGAGCTAAATAAAGTCCATCTGTGGCTAACTGCCAACAAACTCACCCTTAACATTGACAAAACTTTCTATATTCTGTTTGGCAATAAATCCTTTAATCAAATAAATCTCAAAATAAACAATACCCAAATTTGTAACAAATTAGATGGCAAATTCCTTGGCATTCTCATTGACCACAAGCTGAATTTCCAGGGACACATTCTAAACATATAAAAAAAAGTTTCAAAAACTGTGGGCATTCTTTCTAAGATGTACCACGCCCTGCCCTGGTGACTCTCTATTACTCCCTTATCTATCCATATCTCAACTATGGTATTTGTGCTTGGGGCTCTACTACCCAAAATCACTTACGTCCTCTAATTACTCAACACAAAGCTGCTATTAGGACAATATCCAATTCTGGCCCCAGACATCACTCGGTACCCCTACTCGAATCTCTGAATATGTTAGACATTAAGTCACTGCACATTCTCTCATGTGTATTATACATATATAAAACGCTAAACTATAATGCCAATCCTGATCTCAAAAGCTTCATAGAAGGTTGTAACAGAACCCATGAGCACCACACCAGAAATAAATACAGTTTTGATATTCCTAGAGTACGACTTAATCAAACTAGAAATGCTCTACAAATCAAGGGGCCCAGAATGTGGAATGACCTTCCCAACCATGTTAAAGACTGTATCTCTCTCAACCAGTTTAAGTTAAAAGCGAAGCTATACCTAATAAATTCCCTGTAACCTACCTTACCCTTCTATTGTCAACCAATGTCTGTTTTTCTTTAAAGAGCGCTGTTTGTCGACATAATTGTATTTGTGCTGCTTTTTCATCTATGTTTTCATTTCTTGTTTTCATTCTACTCATTATGCTCAATTAGTATTAAGCTTGTCATTTAAGTTTATCATGCCCGAAACGCTTTGCGTAATAGTGGCTTTAGGCATTGTATGTACTAGCTCTACCTATAAGTCAACCAATCCTTGTAAAAATTTATTGTATGTATGTACCTTACCTAAATATAATTGTATTGTATTGTATTGTATTGTATTGTAAACGTGAGTGTTGGAGGTCTTATGTTTCCACCATTACGTCCGAAAATACTCTGCCGCAGATCTGGAGGGGTATCCGCAAGATAGTGGGTAAGTTTGCTTCTGATGTCTCGCCGGTCCTCCACCTCCGTGATACTCTTGTGGTGGACCCATTGCACTTTGCGACCAAACTGGGTTCCCACTTTTCGTCTGTTAGCTCTGGTTCTCATCTTCCTCAATCTTTCCTTCTTCGTAAGCCTGTTCTTGAATCTCGTCCTTTAGATTTCTGCACTCATCTCAGCCTTCCTTATAACGATCCCTTCTCTCTGAACTTAAGTTTGCCCGGTCCCTCTGTGGTTCTATGGCAGTAGGTTCCGATGGCATTCATTATGAGATGCTTCACCATCTCCCTCTATGCATGTCTCGGTATTTACTGAGTCTGTATAATAGGATCTGAGAGTCATCTTCAGTACCTGAGGACTGGCTCAATGCTGTTGTCCTACCCGTCCTTCCTGTTATGTTTCCAGGGTCTCTCAGGACATTCCCTAAGGACTTCCACCCTATTGCCCTCATGAGTTGTCTGCAAACTCTTTTGAACGTATGGTTAATGTTTGTCTGATGTTGTTTTTAGAACACTCACCACCTCTCCCCTTCTTAATTTGGTTTTCGCAAGTGCCGCAGCACAACAGATGTCCTGGCAAACTTGGAGGTCTATATTTGTACTGCTTTTGCTGCGAAGACCTCCGTTGTTGCCGTCTTCTTTGACCTGGAAAAGGCTTACGACACCACCTGGAGATATCATATTCTGTCACAACTTCATTCATCTTGCCTTCGTGGTAATCTCCCTCTCTTCCTCCAAAGCTTTATCTCTCGTTTCTTTCGAGTTAGGCTTAGTGCCACTCTCTCTGCCCCTTTTACGCAATATGAGGGTGTACCCCAAGGTAGTGTTCTGAGCACTACTCTTTTTCTAGTTGCCCTCAATGGTCTTTTTTCCTCCCTTCTGGCGTTTTCTTCGCTCTCTATGTCGACAATCTTGCCCTTTGCTGTCGGGATGATGATTCGCCTCTCCTTCAACGGTGGCTTCAACTTGTGATTGATGCCATGTCATCTTGGGCCACTGATCATGGCTTCAAGTTCTCTATGTCTAAGACTTGTGCTATGACTTTTGCTCAGAAGCATGTCGTTCTTTGTCCCTCTTTCGCTTTATGGTCATCTCCTTGTGTTCAGGGAGTCCACTAAGCTTTTGGGGTTAATCTTTGACACTCGTTTGTCTTGGTCGCCTCATATCTCTTACCTCCGAGTTGAATGCTCCAAGACCCTTACCATCCTTAAGGTTTTGTCCCATACTTCTTGGGGAGCCAATTGCCGCACACTCCTCTCTTTACATTCGTCTCTTGTCCTGTCTAAACTCGATTATGGTTGCCCTGCTTACTCGTCTCCTTCTACTCTTCGTCGTCTTGATGCTTTGCACCATACTGGGTTGCGCCTCAGCTCTGGTGCCTTTCGTTCGACTCCCACCCTCAACTTATATGTTGATATTGCCTTTGTATCTTTCCAGGATCACCGTGATCGCTACTGTCTTTGATATCTTGCGCGGTCCTTGCAACATCCTTCCTCTCGCCTCTTGTCATGCTTTGACTTTTACCCCTCCTGTAGTTCCTCTTCTTCATCACCACCTCCCTCTTTTTCGTCTTCTCTTTATTTAGATTTCACGTGTTGGATTCTTCGTGACCTCCATAACAGTGACCATTTCCCCATCCTTGTCACCTTTTTCTCTCTTCACCCTTCTCTCACCTTCCCTAGGTGGCAGTTTGCCAAGGCTGACTGGAATCTATTCACTCTACATGCTACTCTTTCTGACCTCTCCTATCTGCCTCACCGTCGAGCCCTACTCCTTTTTCATCACACCATATTAGACGCTGCCGTCCACTCTGTTCCTTGCTCTACCTCCAGGGGCATGCAGAAGTGCGTTCCCAGGTGGAATGCTGCGTGTTTCGACTGTCCTCTGTAAGAGTGCAGCCCGGAAGAAAGACTGATGCAGACAGACGGCTGTTTTCTTTTGTTTTATAAGGTGACTGCGGTCCGTACAGTTAAACGTGAGAGTTGGAAATCTTTTGTCTCCACCATTACGTCTGATATTCCTCTGCCCCAGATCTGGAAGAAAACCCGTAAGATTGCGGGTAAGTTTGTTCCAGATGTCTCTAAAGTCCTTCACTTCCATGATTCTATTGTGGCGGATCCTGTGTCAGTCGCCACCGAACTGTGTTCCCCTTTTTCGACTGGTGGCTCCAGTTCTAGTCTTCCTCCATCTTTCCTTATTCATAAGCACCTTCATGAATCTTGTCCTATAGATTTTCACATGCATCTCCAGCTTCTCTATAATGATCTCTCTCTCCGAACACCAGTCTGCCCTGACTCTCTGCGGTTCTATGGCAGCGGGCTGCCATAGAACCTGTGTCACCTGCATCGAGAGACTAGCATCTTCACAGCAGAACTTTGTGCTATTTTGTATGCTCTTTGTCAACAGCTTTCTTGTTATCAATTTTCCTTTATTGTTGTAGTTGACTCTCACAGTGCCCTCATGGCTCTGGAGCCCTTTAATCCAGTTCATTCGATTGTAGTCGAAATTCAACATTGGCTGTTTCTTATCTCCAATAGGTTTAGGACAGTGGAATTTTGCCAGTTTCCCAGCCATATTTGTGTCCTTAAATGAGCGTGCGGACTCTGTCACTAAGGAGGCTATCTGCACTTGCCCCATCTCCCTTAAAGGTGTTCCTTATTCTGACTTCTACCCAGTTATTCATTCCTCCATCCTTACCCATTGGCAGGATTGTTGGTCTTCTGTTACTCGTGACAAACTGCATACTCTTAAAGGTAGTGTGTCCCCATGGCCCTCCTCTCATCACCATAACTGGTGGTGAGAAATGGCTCTGACGAGATTACGTATTAGCCATAAACGTTTAATTTATAGGCACTTAATGGAGCGCCGCCCTGCTCTTTATTTTCCAAACTGCATTGTCCCTCTTACGGTCGTGCATATCCTTGTTGAATGTCCTGACTTCCAGGAGGTGTGTGTGTCTTGTTTCCTGACTGTCCCTCGTGGTCACTTGTTCCTCGATAGAATCCTTGAGGAATCAGATACCTTTGATATTGTCTGCTTTATGCACTTTTGTTCTCGAATTGGCATCCTTAGTGATATTTACCATTTTTTTATATCCCACACAGTTGATGGTGCTTCGTAGCCTTCCGGGCTTGGTGCCCTCTTTTGATAATTACTTGCGTACTCTTTCTCGTCTACATTAATGACATTCCGAATACCTCTCAATACCTCAAGCCAGTTTTATTGGCTGTTTACACAACCCTCATTTTCTCCAATCCTAAGAATTGGCAATATCCAGATTGGTAATAAAGTAGATGGTAAATTTCATGATGTTCTCATTGATAAAAAAGCTGAATTTCCAGTGTCACATACAAATTATAGCGAAAAAATATTTTAAAATCACCTGGCATTCTTTTCTAAATCAGATATTATGTACGTCACCCTCTACCTTGGTTAAGCTTTATTGGCCTCTCGTCTGTCCTTATCACAATTTTGGTATCATTGCCTGGGGGTTCTCCCTAAATTATCTATGATCTCTAATTACTCAAGACAAATCATCAATTAGAACAATAACAAACTGAAGCCACAGACAGCATTCTGCCACCCCCCCCCTTTCTTAAATCTAAATCATTGAATATTTTAGATATTAAGTCTAAGTCACTTCACACCCTGTCAAGTGCACTATATATATATATATATATATATATATATATATATATATATATATATATATATATATATATATATATATATATATATATATATATATATATATATATATATATAATAATAATAATATAATATGAAACACTGAACTGCAATGCTAAACCTGTTCTTAAATACATGGTAGGGGGCTGTAACAGAATCTTTGAAATCCACACTAGAAACAAATATTTATTTGATATTCCAAGAGTGCGACTTAGCCAAAGTGGAAATATTCCACAAATCAAGAGTCCCAAAATGTAAAATGTTCTTCCCAATAACATCAAAGACTGTCCCTCTCTCAACCAGTTTAAGAGAGAAACTAAGTACTACCTAATAAATGCCATGTAACCTACCTTACCTACTGATTGTCAACCTATGTCTTGCTATTATTAAACAATAATGAATAATGACTGAACTTGTAATACTGCTATATGCCAAGTAAACAAAAAAAGTTACCATGTTTATTTAGTTAAAATTACCATCGGCTGTTCTGTTGCAGTTTTGCTGTTCCGTTCTACATGTAATTATTGTCATTCTTTTTATTTTTTCTACTTTTGTTCAACTTTTGATTTTCATCTCAATTATTTTTAGCAATTAATTTTAAGTGTTTATCCACAGCATGCCTGAAACACTGTGCATATTAGTGGCTTTAGGCATAGTATATTCTTGCTTTATCTAGAAATCCAACATTGTGCTTGTAACCCATTTTCTATGTACGTTTCTCAAAAAAACTTTATCATCTTTAGCATTATCATTATGTTAAACAGGAATAACTTATGGAATAGTATAGTGAAAGGATAGAAGAGTGGGGAATATAATATGTGATTTTTGAGAATATACCAACAGTTTGAGACATTGCCTGTGTACTGTATGTGAGTGTTCAAATTTAGTCTCTTGTTTATGTATAGGCCAAGGAACTTTTTCATCTTTTTAATGGTAATGTTGACATTATCTATTTGAAGGTGAATTTCATTTGATAATTTACTTCCAAATACAATGTAATAGGTATTCTCTATATTTAGTTTGTTGGTTGACATCCAACCACATCCAGTTTGTTTCAATTTGTTGTTTACAATATTACTTATTGTGTGATGCATTGGGGTTTGAATAGATGAAGGTAGTATCGCCAGCAAATAGTATTGGTTTAAGGATGTTAGAGACATTTGGTAAATCATTGATGTATATAAGCAATAGGAGAGGTTCTAAGATGCTGTCCTGTGGCACTCCTACGGTTACAGTAGAGATTTGGGGGGGGGGGGGTTATGTCATTAATGGCTACATATTGGCGTCTATCATTAAGATATGATAGAATATAGTTATCAGGAAGGCCTCAGATTCTGTAATGATTAAGTTTAAGTAAAAGGTAAGTATGGCTTACAGTATCAAAGCCTGACTGTCAATTATATTAACCTGAATCTGGCAGTTATATTATCCTAAGACTGGCAATTATAAAACTCATATATATATATTTATATATATATATATATATATATATATATATATATATATATATATATATATAAATAGCATAAATATGTTAATTACATTATCTTGAATCGGGCAGTTTTATATTTATATGGATCTAGCAATTCGATATATGTATATATGAATCTGGCAATTATATATATATAAGTAGCAAGCAATTCTATATATATATATATATATATATATATATATATATATATATATATATATATATATATATATATATATATATATATATATATATATATATATATATATATATATATATATATACAGTACTGTATATGAATCTGGCAATAAAATTAGCCTGATTCTGATATTTGTATTATCTTATATCTGGTATTTTATAAACCAAAACTTTGCATATACAGTATATGAGTGACTCCAAAATTTGTATTATAATGCGGAGTATTTCATCGAAGGCTTAATTACTAATATTTATTTCATTTGTTTACAGATGCCTTAATCTGACAATTTATTAATATAAAAGAATGTCTGCTTTTAAATTAGTGATTTAAAAAATTTGATGTAAAGTCCTTAGTTTGAATATTGTTTAATTGATAAGTATATTTATGATCATTATTGGCCTGTATTATGAGGTGTAGGAGTAACCTCTATGGTTTTGATTGGTCGTTTAATTTCTTGTCTTGATGGTTGTGAATGATGTTTAATTATTATTTATTTAGGCTCTATTATTAGTTCAGATTATTTATAGATAGAATAATGTGCAATAGATGGCTCTTAAAACCTGTTAATTATTATATTATTATTACTTGACAATTGTCTCAACATTCCAATTTACTGTCCTCTTACTATAAGTGTTAAAAGCATTTTGGTATGTGCAAAATATTCTTATCTTGCAAGAACACTGGCTTACATCTTATGAATATCAAAACCACTTCAAATTTATTGATAGTTCTTTTTCCACTGCCAGTATTGACATGTCTATTGACTGGTCAGGTCCTGGAAGACCCTATGGTGCTGCTGCTATCCTGGGCATAACAATATGCAATGTAAAGTTGAGGTTGTCAATATTGTATCAGGGCTCACTCCTGCTATACTTGTGTCCTATAGTTATCTGGAGATGATTTCGGGGCTTATCGTCCCCACGGCCCGGTCCTCGACCAGGCCTCTTTTTTTTTTTGTTACACAATACCAAGGAAGCAGCCTGTAGCAGCTGTCTATCTCTCAGGTACATATTTAGTGCTAGGTGAACAGACGCATCAGGATGAAAGAAATTCTGCCCATTTGTTTCCGTCTCCACCAAGGATCGAACCCGGAACCTCAGGATTATGAATCTGATGCGCTATCCACTCAGTTATCAGGGGCCTGAAAGGTGCTCAGCAGTATTTGATTATGTGTGTGTGTATATGCATGGTTTCCACAAGCAATATCAACTGTGCAGATGAGTGTGGAAATGTATGATCAGAAATATATCAATTGACTAATTTGTATCATAATGCTGAACTCATGGGGTGGTAGGTGATTTTTAACACTGATTTTACCCGCTAAAATGTATACTTAAATTTGTTTAATGAATTCATGGATGCTGAAAATTTACATAATCCTGCTATTAATGATTTATTTACTATTAACTATAGCTTTATGTCATGAGATAGGAATGGAAGGTCTCATATTGATCATTTTCTTATGATGATATAACTGGTCTCACCTTTAAGTATAAGACTGTCAGTGATGACAACCTGTCCTGGTATCATCCTGCCATGGCCACCTCCACTATACCTCACTCACAAGTTGCTGCTGCCAAAGATAACATAAACCTCCCTAGAACACACCTAAACGGAGGAAGGCCACTCTTGCTGACCTGGATAAGTTTAAATGCCTGCTTAACCAATACTCAAATCACAAGTGATGCAATTGCTTGCAATATTATTCAGTGCAATTTGCATCAGAACAATCTCAAGGACTTTTTCACATCTGTCGTTTCAGTGCTAGATAGGGCAGGGGAAGAGAGTATTTATCTTATAACCAATAAAAGAAGTAGTATGCCTGGTTGGAATAATCATGTTAGGGGAAATTCAAAATAGATCTACCTTTTGGCATAACCTACAGAAAGATGCAGGGTGCTCCAGATCTTTTGGAAAACCCTATGGAAGTTGCAGGGTGTTCCAGACCATTTGACATAACCTTTGGAAAGATGCAGGGTGTCCCAGACCTTTTGGCCTAACCCACAAAAAGATGCAGGGTACTGCAGACGTTTTGGCATGACCTACGGAAGGAGGCAGCAGGACCCTAAACCTTTTGGCATAACCTACGGAAAGATGCAGGAGTGCCCAAGACCTTTTTGCATAACCTACGGAAAGAAGCAGGGGGAGTCCCATTCCTTTTGGCATAATTTACGGAAGGATGCAGGGGGGGGGGGCCAGAGATGGTTGGTGGCCCCAGCTCAGGTGTGGCACCAGGGCTCAATATCATCAAGAAAGAGGATTAAGAAAGATAAATATAATATTGTGAGATCAAAAGTTGCCGATAATCTTTCAAGGAAAAAGTTTTATGATTTTTTGCGTGAAATTAGAAACAAAAGGTTCATGCAGAGGAGTAACAAAAGTTATAGATGATGTCTCCGGGGCCCAATAATATATGAAATGGTTTAAAAGAAAAATCTTTAACATTGTAGAACACTGCGAGGTGCAGGACAGATGAGAATGAAACTGACCTAATTACAGCTGTATGTGAAACCTGCATGGACACTGCCCTCCCCCCCTAATGTTTAACACCTGCACACAGTAACCCCCTGTATTGCTTGAGAAAACTTAGAAAGCTAAACAAAAGGAATGATTATATTTTACATAATTGTGATATAATACAGTAATATATTATGATATATTATTTTATTTTATTTATTATTTTTGTATACAAGGGTTCTTACATTCTTGTACAGCCAATAGCACGCATAGCGTTTTGGGTGAATGTCTGTGTCTTACAGGCTCTCTCTCCCATGGTACATCACCACCATGTGTCTTACAGGCACACTCTCCCATGGTACATCACCACCATGGGAGAGCATGCAGGCACACTCTCCCATGGTACATCACCACCATGTATCTTACAGGCACACTCTCCCATGGTACATCACCACCATGTGTCTTACAGGCACACTCTCCCATGGTACATCACCACCATGTGTCTTACAGACACACTCTCCCATGGTACATCACCACCATGTGTCTTACAGGCACACTCTCCCAGGGTACATGACCACCATGTGTCTTACAGGCACACTCTCCCATGGTACATCACCACCATGTGTCTTACAGGCACACTCTCCCATGGTACATCACCACCATGTGTCTTACAGGCACACTCTCCCATGGTACATCACCACCATGTGTCTTACAGGCACACTCTCCCATGGTACATCACCACCATGTGTCTTACAGGCACACTCTCCCATGGTACATCACCACCATGTGTCTTACAGGCACACTCTCCCATGGTACATCACCACCATGTGTCTTACTGGTGAGCACATCTAGGTGAGCACATCTAGGTTAGCACATCAACTGTGCCTATAAACTTACTGTTTATAGGCATAGATGATCACCTAGATGTGCTCACCTAGACGTGATCACCTAGATGTGCTCACCTAGACGTGATCACATATCATACCACGGTCGTGTGTAGTGATTATTTAGTGTCAGAGTGGTTGACAACTGGAATACATTAGGAAGTAATTTGGTGGAGGCAAACTCCATACACAGTTTCAAGTGTAGATATGATAGAGCCCAATAAGCCCAGGAACCTGTACACTACCGCAAGCACAAATAGATGAGTACCTTCATGTGCTCATTTAGTTGTTCTCACTCTAATTATCAGTCTTTCATCTTGTTTATTACTTAAGTATTACTGATACCTTAAGCTGATTTTGAAATGTTCATGTTTGTTTTAGTAATGATCGCAAGGTAGGAACCCCAGTTGAAAGATTAGAGAAGACAGGTATACATCAGTATATATGACGAATACATTAGGTTAAGATTTTTCTTTTATTTAGCATACACGAATGAATATGCACATGTTGTGAGTTTTGCAACATATGTGAATGGCGTTTTGTGAGTGTTGCAACACAGAAATAAGGAGTTGTGAGTGTTGCAACACAGAAATGAGGTGTTGTGAGTGTTGTAACACAGAAATGAGGAGTTGTGAGTGTTGTAACACAGAAATGAGGTGTTGTGAGTGTTGTAACACAGAAATGAGGTGTTGTGAGTGTTGCAACACAGAAATGAGGTGTTGTGAGTGTTGTAACACATAAAAAACATGTTGGAACACTCACTGATATTATGGAAATTATGTGGTTGCAATAAGGTATTCCTGACTGGTGAAACACTCACAACACGTTATTCCTGTGCTGTAACGTTGCACATATACCTATAACACCTATAACATGTTATTACTATGTTGCCGTACTCACAACACATTGTTCTGCGTTATAACAATCGCAATATGGTATTTTCTTGACATATTCACAGTATGTCATTTCTGAGTTGCAAGGCTCACAACACGCTATTTATTTTCGCAACACTCACACTACGTTGTTACCGTGTTGCAACACTCACACTACGTTGTTGCTGTGTTGCAACACTCATACTACGTTGTTGCTGTGTTGCAACACTCACACTACGTTGTTGCTGTGTTGCAACACTCACACTACGTTGTTGCTGTGTTGCAACACTCACACTACGTTGTTGCTGTGTTGCAACACTCACACTACGTTGTTACTGTGTTGCAACACTCACACTACGTTGTTGCTGTGTTGCAACACTCACACTACGTTGTTGCTGTGTTGCAACACTCACACTACGTTGTTGCTGTGTTGCAACACTCACACTACGTTGTTGCTGTGTTGCAACACTCACACTACGTTGTTACTGTGTTGCAACACTCACACTACGTTGTAACTGTGTTGCAACACTCACACTACGTTGTTGCTGTATTGCAACACTCACACTACGTTGTTGCTGTGTTGCAACACTCACACTACGTTGTTACTGTGTTGCAACACTCACACTACGTTGTTACTGTGTTGCAACACTCACACTACGTTGTTGCAACACTCACACTACGTTGTTGCTGTGTTGCAACACTCACACTACGTTGTTGCTGTGTTGCAACACTCACACTACGTTGTTGCTGTGTTGCAACACTCACACTACGTTGTTGTTGTGTTGCAACACTCACACTACGTTGTTACTGTGTTGCAACACTCACACTACGTTGTTGCTGTGTTGCAACACTCACAACACGTTGTTGCTGTGTTGCAACACTCACACTACGTTGTTGCTGTGTTGCATCACTCACACTACGTTGTTGCTGTGTTGCAACACTCACACTACGTTGTTGCTGTGTTGCAACACTCACACTACGTTGTTGCTGTGTTGCAACACTCACACTACGTTGTTACTGTGTTGCAACACTCACACTACGTTGTAACTGTGTTGCAACACTCACACTACGTTGTTGCTGTATTGCAACACTCACACTACGTTGTTGCTGTGTTGCAACACTCACACTACGTTGTTACTGTGTTGCAACACTCACACTACGTTGTTACTGTGTTGCAACACTCACACTACGTTGTTGCAACACTCACAAAACGTTGTTGCTGTGTTGCAACACTCACAACACGTTGTTGCTGTGTTGCAACACTCACACTACGTTGTTGCTGTGTTGCAACACTCACAACACGTTGTTGCTGTGTTGCAACACTCACACTACGTTGTTGCTGTGTTGCAACACTCACACTACGTTGTTGCTGTGTTGCAACACTCACACTACGTTGTTGCTGTGTTGCAACACTCACACTACGTTGTTACTGTGTTGCAACACTCACAACACGTTGTTGCTGTGTTGCAACACTCACAACACGTTGTTGCTGTGTTGCAACACTCACAATACGTTGTTGCTGTGTTGCAACACTCACACTACGTTGTTACTGTGTTGCAACACTCACAACACGTTGTTGCTGTGTTGCAACACTCACACTACGTTGTTACTGTGTTGCAACACTCACACTACGTTGTTACTGTGTTGCAACACTCACACTACGTTGTTGTTGTGTTGCAACACTCACACTACGTTGTTACTGTGTTGCAACACTCACACTACGTTGTTGCTGTGTTGCAACACTCACACTACGTTGTTGCTGTATTGCAACACTCACACTACGTTGTTGCTGTGTTGCAACACTCACACTACGTTGTTGTTGTGTTGCAACACTCACACTACGTTGTTACTGTGTTGCAACACTCACACTACGTTGTTGTTGTGTTGCAACACTCACAACACGTTGTTGCTGTGTTGCTACACTCACAACACGTTGTTGCTGTTTCGTAATACTATAATATAAATAATAATAAATTACATAATATATAAAACTTTCTAAAGTTCGTAAATAAAATGTGATTGACAATTTTAAATTTGATTAATTAGATCAAAAATAGTATTGAATTAACGCTAAAGTATTTTGTGGCCAATATAAGGAAAAAAAGGATGAATGAACATTGAAGAGTTGGAACTGGTGGCCGCGTGAACACCGGGTCCGACCTCCCAGTCTGGCCACGACTCTTCCTGCTTAATGAAGAACTCAACAGTCATACATTCATCCACTTCATCATACATCATCAACTGACAACTGAGGCATGAGAAGACAAAATCAGGAAGGAAAAGTCTCTGAGGAAGCGAGGTAAGGTAAGGTTCAAATGAATTACCGGAAAAATAGGCAGATGGATCTACAATTTCCTGACCAACAGAACCCAATGTGAAATAGTCAACAAAATAAAATCCAGCCCATCAACCGTGAAGAGCTCAGTCCCCCAGGGTACTGTGCTTGCTCCAGTACTTTTTCTCATCCTCATTTCGGACATAGACAAGAACACAACCTATAGCACTGTATCATCCTTTGCAGATGACACTAGGATCTTCATGAGAGTAGGCAACATAGAGGACACGGCAAACCTCCAGTCAGATGTAGATCAGGTCTTTCTATGGGCTACAGAAAATAATATGGTGTTTAACGAAGATAAGTTCCAGCTCATGCGCTATGGAAAAAATGAAAATATAAAAACGGAAACCACGTACAAAACTCAGGCAAATCATAACATAGAACGAAAAGGCAATGTAAAGGATCTGGGTGTACTCATGTCGGAAGACCTTACCTTTAAAGAACACAATAAAGTAGCCGTCACAACTGCAAGAAAAATGACAGGTTGGATAACAAGAACTTTTCACACTAGAGATGCTATACCGATGATGATACTTTTCAAAACGCTTGTGCTCTCTAGAGTAGAGTACTGCTGCACAATGACAGCACCTTTCAAAGCTGGAGAAATTGCTGACCTGGAGAGCGTGCAGAGATCCTTTACTGCTAGAATCCACTCAGTAAAACATCTAAACTATTGGGACCGACTAAAGAGCCTAAAACTGTACTCCCTTGAGCGCAGGCGGGAGAGGTACATAATAATTTACACGTGAAAAATATTAGAGGGGCTGGTCCCAAACCTGCACACAGAAATAACATCACATGAGACCAGAAGACATGGCAGGATGTGCAGAATACCCCGGTTGAAAAACAGAGGTGCAACTGGTACTCTGAGAGAGAACTCTATCAACATCAGAGGTCCGAGACTGTTCAACACGCTTCCACTACACATAAGGGGCATAACTGGCCGACCCCTCACAGTGTTCAAGAGAGAACTGGATAAGCACCTCCAAAGGATACCTGATCAACCAGGCTGTGACTCATACGTCAGGCTGCGAGCAGCCGCGTCCAACAGCCTGGTTGATCAGTCCGGCAACCAAGAGGCCTGGTCGACGACCGGGCCGCGGGGACGCTAAGTCCCGGAAGCACCTCAAGGTAACCTCAAGGTAAGGTAATTATGAGGTGAAAGTACTAGGCCAGTATGATTATATAGCACTTAGAAGGGATATTAAGATCATCTGGGATATATAAGGACGAAGTGAAGGAATGGAAAGCTGCCACTTGGACCATCGGGGATCGAACGCGGACCTTGCAAGAATCGAGAGTACGGAGTGCAGTAACGGTGCCCATGAAGCAGTGGGACCATCGGGGATCGAACATAAACGTATTTTATAAGCAGCACAGCTCTAATAAATTTCAGCAAACTGAAGTGAACACAGTTGTTCTCACCAGTTCTTTAAGGTTTATCAGTTAGTTATTGAACTTAGTTAATGAATCAGTATTAAAGTTATGTTTATCACTTAGTTATTGAACTACGCCTGGAACCCGTAGGTGCGGGACTCTGAAGTCCTCCTCCTTGGGCTCTAGCAGCCCCAGGAGGCTGGGGTCGTTCTTGCACCTCCTGGGCTGGTTCTTCTCCGGCCCCGACCACGGCGGTCTCCGGGTTATGAGTCCCTTCACCAGCTTCCAGGTCACCTCCGGAGCTCACAGTTCCTGCGACGGCGCTGGAACCAATCGTATTGGCGTTTGCCCTTTCTATCGGAGACTTTCGGCGCCGTGGAGAGTGGGGACCTGCTGCATGGTTGACAGCTTCTCCCCCGTATCAACCTACCCTGGCTTTGTGCCCTGGAGAGGCCACTCCAGACCGACAACCAGAGCACAACTCCATAGTCTCCTGAGACTGATGAATGCCTGCTACTACTACGACTAGAAGATATAGGTAATAATATATATGTAATAGTATTAGTTAACACAAAACTATATATTGGAGGAACTCTACAACCTGTAATAAGAAGTCTTGTACTTTGAATGTAACAAATGTTGTAACTCTTTCTGTGTAATGACATTTTAAATAAAATAAAATGACAAAATAAAAAAATATAGGGGTGAAAAGACAATATGTAAGTTTATGCGGGTGCCCCACAAGGCTTCCCCGGATGCTGCATGTCGTCTTCTTCGAGGTCGAGGGTCCCTACAAACGCAACCAAAGATGGTACCCCCCCCCCCCTCTATATATTTATATAACCTATATCTATAAAATAGAATGTTTATCCGAGGATGGTGACCAGACACTTGGTGGGACTAGCCTCGCCCAGCTTTCCAAGATGAGTCATGTTGGGTAGGGGAGCGTCATAGCCTAGTCGGTGTCCGCCGAATTGTAATACTTTAAGAAATATCGGCATTTATATTAATAGCCTAAGACAACCGTGCAGTAATAACATCTATGTAGGAGAAATCCACAAGGGCCGTGACGAGAGTTCGAACCTACGTCCGAGAGCATCCCAGACGCTGCCTTAATCGACTGAGCTACGACATGGTAAAAGAATTGCAACCACAAGTTCTACTGACCTTACTTGGATCCTGCAGCCTCTCTGAGACACAAACCAGGGTTTTACACAAATCCCCCCATGCACCCGAGCTCTGTCAATAAGCCGTTCTACTTCATTACAAAATGAAGTAAGGGCGAAGAGGTAGAACAGCTTATTGACAGCTCGGGTGCATGGGGGGGATTTGTGTAAAACCCTGGTTTGTGTCTCGGAGAGGCTGCAGGATCCAAGTAAGGTCAGTAGAACTTGTGGTTGCAATTCTTTTACCATATCGTAGCTCAGTCGATTAAGGCAGCGTCTGGGATCCTCTCGGACGTAGGTTTGAACCCTCGTCACGGCCCTTGTGGATTTGTTCATTTGATGCATCACGCTATTGTGATTTTTGTCTGTAATCTATGTAGGATCTTATGATATATTAATAGCAGTGCCTATAAGCAACACATCCATCCTCCATCGTACATATATTGATGTAATGGACAATTGGATAGTAGAATTTGGTTTTAGTGAATTTGTATAAACCAGCAAAGGTTTTGTCAAATCAAATGTTTATTTAGGTAAAGTACATACATACAAGTTGAGATACAAACATGTTGTTGGATTTATAGATAGAGTTTGTACATACAATGTCTAAAGCCACTATTACGCAAAGCGTTTCGGGCAAGGTTGGCCCGAACCTTTGTATTTGTTTCTCATAAAACCTAACGTAACTTACCATCCAAGGCCTAATACATGCTAACTGAGGCCACATATAGTACATATATATGTTATACTAGGCCTAGGAATATATATGTTTGGTTTTAGCTGTATTTTTTCTGGACTATAAGGTGAATAGTACCAAGTTCTACTATGTTATTGTCTCTTACGTCAATATTTAATTTATATGTACGATGCTCTTCATAGTTACAAAATGTACAAGAGGATGGATTGCATTACCTTACCTTGAGGTTACCTTGACGTGCTTCCAGGGCTTAGCGTCACCGCGGCCCGGTCGTCGACCAGGCCTCCTGGTTGCTGGACTGATCAACCAGGCTGTTGGACGCGGCTGCTCGCAGCCTGACGTATGAGTCACAGCCTGGTTGATCAGGTATCCTTTGGAGGTGCTTATTCAGTTCTCTCTTGAACACTGTGAGGGGTCTGCCAGTTATGCCCCTTATGTGTAGTGGAAGCGTGTTGAACAGTCTCGGGCCTCTGATGTTGATAGTTCTCTCTCAGGGTACCTGTTGCACCTCCGCTTTTCAACGGGAGCATTCTGCACATTCATTAAAGATAAAAACATTTTATTTTTTATTTTTTTATGGTAGGAGAAAATTAGACTGTAGCAGAGCGTAGTTTCAATCTACGGACCTCTAGTGGGATTATGGGCCCAGCACGCTTCCACTGCGCCACTCTGCTCCACAATATTTAGTTATATGACTCTCAATATTAATAATTAGTATAATGTAGTATTAGCAAATTACAAAATGGTATAAGTTTTATGATTTAATAAATATTGTCAATATTCTTTGTTATTAATTTTAGCTCTTTAAAGGGAAGGGAAGGGAACTTTGAAGGGAAGGTCGAGGATTGAACGCCGACCTGCAAGAAGCGAGACCGTCGCTCTACCGTCCGACCCAAGTGGTTGGACACTTTGAGTTTATTTCAATGGATTATGAAAACAAACATTTAATAAGTCAAATGTTTCCGCCCGGGATCGAACCGGGGACCTTGCGCGTGTGAGGCGCACGTGATAACCACTACACTACGGAAACCTGAAGTATAGTGACCTGTTATTATATGGACCAAATCCGGTTAATTGATACCGAAGATGCACATAGTTTTCTTCAGCGATATAATATGATCAAAACACATTGCATGAGTAATTATATAAATTATAAAAGATTTAATAACGAAAATAGAGAAAATCCTGTTTTATATGTGTACGGGGTGTGTGACGTCACGATAACATGAGAGGTTTAGTTTAGTTTAGTTCACTTATTATGCACCCCATACCCATCTTGTGGGAGGTAGTGGAAGTGGTAACAGAGACACATAATGGGCTCAGGGACTGAACCCCACAATTCATTTAGCTAAGCAAGTTTCAGTCTTGATAAGTTAGTTACAAAATTCAATATACGTCGTCACATCATCAATTTGTTCGAAATTGACCACAAGTACAGTTTCTAAATTAAGCAACTGACATATGTGGAGAGCTAGTGTCACAATTGATATGTTTGTCCTGCACACCGCCCCCACTCCCCCCATCCAGTGGGGAGCGGTGGATAGGTTACAGTCACTTAGTTACTACCTACAGTTAGCAAACTGGGGATATTTGAGCAAGTGTTTTTAAGGCTTCAGAGAGCGGGAGCGAGTGGTAGGAGGCAGGAGGAAGTAATTTTAAGGTTAATTTTTTTATCAAGAGCTGCATGTATCAAATTAATCATATTAATAAGTGAATCGTTAGTGCTTCTTGGGGGTTTGAAACCATATTGACAAAAGCTTAATATATTGAGTTTGGCTAGATAAGAGTAAAGCTGCTTGTAGATTAGATTTTCAAATATTTTTGACAAGTTTGGCTGAATTGATATAGGTCTGAAGTTGTTGACATCAGTGGTATTACCACATTTGTGGACAGGGGTTACTCTCGCTTTTTTTTTTTTTTAGAATATCTGGAAAGGTTTGGAGTTCAAGTGACTTGTTGAAGAGCAATGCAATGGCAGGAGCTAAAAATCTGGAGGCTTTTTTTGGAAATAAGAGTTGGTATCTCCTCAAGGGAACCAGACTTGGTTTTAAGGGAAAGGATTGTGTTAGTAACATCAGTGGAAATAGTTGGCATTAGGTACAGAGACTGTGGATATTTACCTGTAAGATAGTCCTGAATATTACTACTGGAAGATGGAATATCATTTGCAAGGGATGACCCAAGGGAAGAGAAGAACCTATTGAACTCAAAAGCAGTATCAGAGGCTGAGAGCAGACCATCGTTATTGGACAGGAGTATTAGTTTGTTATTTAAAATCTTCTTTGATCCCAATATTTGTGAAATTGTGCTCCATGTTTTCTTAATGTTGCTCTTTGTGTAGGTAAATTTATCTTTGAAGTATTTAATTTTGACTTCTAATTATCTTACAAAAATGCAAATACAAATACAAATATTTATTCAGGTAAAGTACATATATACAAGGTGAGATACAAAAGTTGATGGATTTACAGATAGAGCTAGTACATACAATGCCTAAAGCCACTATTACGCAAAGCGTTTCGGGCAGGAAAAACACTTAGACTAAAACTTAATACTAACTTAGATTAAAGTATAAATTTTGTTGAGAAAAAAATCAGAAAAAATGAAAAAAAGAGGAGGGTGAAACATGGCAGAAAAAAATACAATTTGGTCAACAAACAGCATTGTTTAAAATTTATTTATTTATTTATATAATTTTTATTTATTTATTTATATAGAAGAAGATACATTGGGTTTGTGAGAATACATAGCATAGTATTTGCAATCTTGTAAAGCCACTAGTACGTGCAGCGTTTCGGGCAGGTCCTTAATCTAACAGATAATTTTAAGTAGGTAAATTCTAGTAGAATTAATAAAATGATAACAAATACATTGCAAAAAAAAAAGAGATGAGAGATTAGTAAGTATATTAAAGCACATTGGTATATTAAAGCTCTGATTGATTACATTGACAGCTTGATTGGTAATTTAAACAAGATTAATAGACACCATACAGCAGATTAACAGCACATATAAGAAGACAGCAATGATCACAAAGGTAAAGATGTTCGGACTGGGTACATAAAGATTGGGAGATTGGCTAGCAATAGATAGAGTGCAATTTTATAGCAAACGGTAAAAAACTATGAGAATGAAATTAGGTACTTTTTAGTATTGTTTTTGAATGACGTAAAAGTTGGACAGCTTGTCAATTCATTAGGGAGTGAGTTCTATAGACTGGGTCTCTTTATTTGCATTGAGTGTTTACAAAGATTAAGTTTAACTCTGGGGATATCAAAGAGATATTTATTTCTGGTGTGGTGATAATGGGTCCTATTACATCTGTCCAGGGAGAGTTTCAGAGCAGGATTTACATTTAAGAATAGGGTTTTGTAAATGTAGTTGACACAAGAGAATTTGTGGAGTGAGATTATGTTTAGCATGTTTAGGGAGTTAAACAAGGGGGCTGAGCGTTGTCTGAAAGCAGAATTTGTTATTATTCTGATAGCAGATTTTTGCTGGGTAATGATGGACTTAAGGTGGTTTGCAGTGGTTGAACCCCATGCACAGATACCATAGTTCAGATAGGGATAGATTAGTGCATAATATAGAGAGATGAGAGCAGAGTTAGGTACATAATATCTGATTTTGGAGAGTATACCAACTGTTTTAGAGACTTTCTTAGTTATGTGTTGTATGTGGATACTGAAGTTGAGTCTCTTGTGTAGGAATAGGCCGAGAAACTTTCCATCATTTTTATTGCTAATGTTTACATTGTCTATCTGAAGCTGAATTGCATTTGTAGATTTGCTTCCAAATAAGATGTAGTAGGTCTTTTCTATGTTAAGTGTTAGTTTGTTGGTTGATATCCATAAGTGGACTTTTTTAGTTCATTATTAACAACATTATTTAGTGTATGTGGGTTGGGGTTAGAGTAGATGAGGGTAGTATCATCAGCAAACAAAATAGGTTTCAGAATGTTAGAGACATTAGGCAGATCATTGATGTATATAAGAAATAGGAGAGGTCCCAAAATGCTGCCCTGTGGCACTCCAATGGTTATTGGTAGAGTGGGAGAGGTTATATTATAGATGGCTACACATTGGTGTCTATCACTATGATAGGATTGGATATAGTCCAGTGAATGGCCTCGGATTCCATAATGATGGAGTTTACGTAAGAGGTAATTGTGATTAACAGTATCAAAGGCCTTTCTCAGGTCAATGAAGAGTTCAATCAGAAATTCATTTTTGTCAAGGGCTGAGTAAATTATATCAAGGAGACTAATAATTGCATCGTTGGTACTCTTTTGGGAGCGGGAGCCAAACTGGCAGGGGCTAAGAATGTTGAATTTTACAAGATAGGAGTAGAGCTGTTTGTAGATAATTTTTTCAAATATTTTTGATAGTATGGGTAGGTTTGATATTGGTCTATAATTGTTAATGTCTGCCGGATTACCTCCTTTATGAACTGTCGTTACTCTTGCTTTTTTAAGGATATCAGGGAAGGTATGACACTCAAGGGATTTGTTGAACAGCAGAGCGCAAGGGCGTGAGAGGTGCTCTTGTATACAATAAATGGTATTTCACTGATTTATTTATTTATTTATGCATATACAAGAAGGTACATTGGGAATGTGAGGATATATAATATGGTAATTATAGTCTTGTAAAGCCACTAGTACGCGCAGCGTTTCGGGCAGGTCCTAAATCTAAGAAAATTTTAAGTAGGTAAATACTTGCAAAATTTATAGACAAAAAAAATGATAACAGTTACATGGAATGAAAAAAATATGAGAGAAAATTGTAGGTACAGTATATTAAAGCACATAGGTAGCTAAGATTGATTGCAATGACAGCTTGAATGGTAGTTGACAAAAATTGGTAGGCACAATACAGCAGAAACAATATAAGATTGATTGAAATGACAGCTTGAATGGTAGTTGACAAAAATTGGTAGTCACAATAGAGCATATGGCTAGCACATAAAAGAAGACAGCAATGAACACAATGATAAGGTTGTTTGATACTACATAAAAATTAGGAGATTGGGTAACACTAGGTACAGAGCAAATTTAAAGCTCAGTGTAGGAAACTAAGAAGATGAAATTAGGTACTTTTTGGTTTTGCTTTTAAATAAGGCAAAAGTTTTACAGTTTTTCAATTCACTAGGGAGTGAGTTCCATAGACTAGGTCCCTTAACTTGCATAGAGTGTTTACACAGATTAAGTTTGACCCTGGGGATATCAAAGAGATATTTATTTCTGGTGTGGTGATAATGGGTCCTATTACATCTGTCCAGGGAGAGTTTCAGAGCATGGTTTGCATTTAAGAACAGGGTTTTGTAAATGTAGTTGACACAAGAGAATGTGTGGAGGTCGTTAATATTTAGCAAGTTTAGGGACTTAAACAAGGGAGCTGAGTGTTGTCTGAAAGCAGAGTTAGTTATTATTCTGTTAGCAGATTTTTGCTGCGTGATGATGGGTTTAAGGTGGTTTGCAGTGGTAGACCCCTCATGCACAGATACCATAATTAAGATAGGGGCAGATTAGTGCATAATATAGTGAGAGGAGAGCAGAGTTAGGAACATAATATCTGATTTTGGAGAGTATACCAACTGTCTTAGAGACTTTCTTAGTTATGTGTTGAATGTGGGTGCTGAAGTTGAGTCTCTTGTCTAGGAATAGGCCAAGAAACTTGCCATCATTTTTATTACTGATGTTAATGTTGTTTATCTGTAGCTGAATTGCATTTGATGATTTGCTTCCAAATAAGATGTAGTAAGTCTTTTCGATGTTTAATGTTAGTTGACATCCATAAGTGAACTTTTTTTAATTCATTATTAACAACATTATTTAGTGTATGTGGGTTGAGGTCTGAATAGATAAGGGTAGTATCGTCAGTAAACAATATAGGTTTGAGAATATTAGAGACATTAGGCAGATCGTTTATATATATAAGAAATAGAAGAGGTCCTAAGATACTGCCCTGTGGCACTCCAATGGTAATTGGTAGAGTGGAAGAAGTTGTATCATTGATGGTTACATATTAGTGTCTGTCACTAAGATAGGATCGGATGTAGTCAAGGGCAAGGCCTTGGATTCCATAATGCTGGAGTTTAAGTAAGAGGTTCTATTGTTACGTAAAGTATGGTGACAATAAACACAGACACTAAGATACTATATATATATTTGATCGAATATACAGAAGTACACAGGTGATACTTTGGTGTGAGTTGAGCGCACTGAGCGTCGGTACAGTATCTCGCAAGTGTCTGCTCTAGACCACACTTGAAAGTAGACTAGTTAATGTTTATATTCTGCTGCTTATATGCTCGGGCAACACCTCACCGTGTTGCTCGGGCAACGCCTCACCTCATTCATCTCCAAAGGTTGACAGGAATATTAACAATGCATTTGGAGCGAGTATATTATTGGGATAATCTACTCGCTACAAGGTAGTTGTGATTAACAGTATCAAAGGCTTTTCTTAGGTCAATGAAGAGTCCAATCGGAAACTCATTTTTGTCAAGGGCTGAGTAGATAACTTCAAGGAGACTAATGATTGCATCGTTGGTGCTCTTTTGGGACCGGAAGCCAAACTGGCAGGGGCTGAGTATGTCGAATTTTACGAGGTAGGAATAGAGCTGTTTGTAAATAATTTTTTCAAATATTTTTGATAGAATTAGTAGATTTGATATTGGTCTATAATTGTTTATGTCCGCCGGATTGCCTCCTTTATGGACTGGCGTTACTCTTGCTTTTTTGAGGATATGAGGGAAGGTGTGACACTATAGATTTCTTGAACAGTAGTGCTATGGGTGGGGCAAGGGCATGGGAGGCTCTCTTGTACACAATGGACGGAATTTCACTGGTGTTCCCTGCCTTGGTTTTTAGAGAGTGTATGATGGACACAACATCTGCCGGGCTGATTGGTGAAAGGAGAAGATAGTTTGGATAGCTGCCAGAGAGATATGTGTTAATATGTGTCTGAGTCTGTGGGATTTTACTGGCAAGATTAGCACCAACCGATGAAAAGAAACTATTAAATTCATTTGCCATTTCTAAATCAGTTGACGGTATATCCCCATCCTTGTAGAGTTTTATTTGGTTATGTGAGTGTTGTTTAGTTCCTAGGATACTAGAGATTGTTTTCCAAGTGCTTTTCATGTTGCCTTTTGCTTCTTTGAATCTAGTCTCATAATATGAAAGTTTAGCTTTTCTTATGATACTGGTAAGCACTGATGAGTACCTCTTAACTACTTCCTTTGTAACTAGTCCAATCCTAAATTTCTTTTCATATTCATGTTTTTTGTTGATTGATTTGATTATGCCACTTGTGAGCCACGGGTTATTTTTTCTTGTATCAGTTACTTGTTTGCACCCCATACCCATCTTGTGGGCGGTAGTGAAAAGGGTTACAGAGACACATAATGGGTTCAGGGACTGATTATAGTGAGATTATGTTCAGCATGTTTAGGGAGTTAAATAAGGGGGCTGAGTGTTGTCTGAAAGCAGAATTTGTTATTAATCTGATAGCAGATTTTTGCTGGGTGATGATGGGCCTGAGGTGGTTTGCAGTGATTGAACCCCATGCACAGATACCATAATTTAGATAGGGATAGATTTTTTCTTTTAACCACGTTTCAGTAAGTATAATAAAATGGAATTTGTTGTCAACAGTTTCAATCAAGGCACTAACATCATCGAAGTGTTTGCTTAGAGATCTTACATTCAAGTTAATTACAGAGATATTGTGATTATGTGTTAATACATTGTTTACATCATGTGCTATAAAATATCTGCAATTTTGATCATTAAAGTGATGATTGTCATAGATAGTGGATAAGAGGTTTAGTTCTTGGGTCTATACCTGTTTGTATAAGAAGACTGGTTGTAGGAAAACAAGGCAAAAAATGGGGACAAACGGGGACATTCGTTTTGTATGACGTCCATTTCACATGACGATCACGGCGCCGGAACGGATTAAATTAGTTATTCGAGGTACCACTGTATAACACATAGCATTGAAAAAGTCTTTGGCCCGATAGCTTTGATAGCGATATCAAACCTTGATATCTATATTAAATGATATCTGATAGCTTTGTCGCTGTGTACATATTGCTCCTCTATTATTCAACAGGGATATCTTGCACTTTCTGACAAGCCTTTGGTCTTGTAAAGAATGATTTCCGTGTACAGATTTGAAACCAGTCACTCAAATATTTTCCAAGTGAAATTTTTTTCTCTTGCCCACACTCTGTTGAGCACAGTTTGAGAAATATTATGTGGGCCCAATAATTTAGATATTTTATTGTATAAATTCGGGCAAAAATAGTTCTCAGCTGATCAGCAACTTCTCCAGCTTAGAGTAGTCATTAGTGTGCAACAATATTCACTCTACAGTATTAAGACACTCTTAACACACGTGTCTTAAAAAGTACCATAATTGGTGTGGCATTTGTTTGTAATGTTCTTGTTATACGGTGTTCCTTTTTCTTGCAATTTGTAACAGCCACTATATTGTGTTCTTTTAAAGCGAGGCCTTCCAACATAATTACTCCCAAATCATTTATATTGCAGAATTATTGCTTTTCCCATTTGTTGTGTGACCTGACTGCATTTTATGTTTAGTTTGGGGTTTTACATTCTTATTTTTTTGCCCGACTTCAAGGGTGTTTGATCCGAAGTTGGGATACATTATCCATTGTCTCTCTCCAGGTGCATACTGCACAAATTTAGATTTGTAGAACCCCAAATCCTTATCCTGACCATTTCCCAGTGATTGGGCACCATTCCTTCACCTGTCCCATCACTAATCCTTATCTTGACCAACTTCCCAGTGGTTGGCCACCATTCCTTCCCCCCATCCCATCCCTAATCCTTATCCTGACCCCACTTCCCCAGTGGTTGGGCATCATTCCTTCCCCCCCCCATTCCATCCCTAATCCTTATCCTGACCCCACTCTTCCAAGAGCTATATAGTCGTAATGGCTTGACACTTTCCCCTATTAATTCCCTCCTTCTCTGCCTCTTGAGAATACTGTACTACTACTACTACTACTACTACTACTACTACTACTACTACTACTACTATTACTACTACTACTACTACTCCAGGAAGTTTGTTAAATAACTAGCCAACACTCGACCCATCCGCCTGTTTACATAGTAACTATTGTGAAAATCGTCAATAGTCAGAATTCGTACGTACTTAGCTTTTAGATAGTAGTATACTGACTAGTAAGGAATTCTTTTAAGTTTAAATGAAGCAAAAAACAAACTTACATATTCCTAGGCCTAGTACAGCACACACATGTACTCTATTCCCTGTAACCTACCTAACCCCTCTATTGTCAACAACTTACAACCTCTTTTGTCTGTTTTTTTAAACAACACTGTTTGTCGACCTAATTGTATTTGTGCTGCTTTTTCAGCCATGTTCCCCCTTTTTATTTTTATTTGTTCTCAACACATTTTATTCTTTATACTCAATTAGTATTAAGTTTTAGTCATTAATGTTTTTCCTGCCCGAAACGCTTTGCGTAATAGTGGCTTTAGGCATTGTATGTACTAGCTCTATCTATAAATCCATCATTCTTTGTAAAATCTCTTGCATGTATGTACCTTACCTGAATAAACATTTATTTATTTATTTATATTAGGCCTCAGATATTGTGTATTACGCCTATGAAGGTTGGGTTAGTTCAGTTTGTCAAAGCAACACAAGTAAAATATAAAAATTCCAGTTTGTCCAGCTAAATAGTTCAAATTTCTACTTTCTAATTTTGTTGTATGTCGGTATATATACTATGGTCCTCCTCATTACTATCAGTACTACCAAAATAGAAGGATGGGCTGCACAATTAGTCATATATAATTTACCATTGCTTGATACAGTGTTAAGCAAAACCATTACTGATCAAAGATTTGATATATCAGTACCTATCATGAGATGATTTCCGGGCTTAGCTTATGTTACGGCCCTCTCGGGACGCAACGGGGTTCTTACACTGATGTTGTTAGAGGAAGTTATATCCGACCCCAAGCCAGCAGTGGCTTTCAAGGGATGCGATCCATGACGCAAGTAACTTAAAGGGGAAGGGAAATAAAGGCAAAAACTTAATATAATATAATGTCCGTCACCAATAAATAATATATAAAACAGTTACACAAGGGGGGGGGGGTATTAACACTATACAAGGGGATTAATCCATAATCGTTGTCTTCTGCTGAAGACGCTGGTGCTACTACTCTCGGTGCCGAGTCCTTGGTGCTTTCTTCGTGGCCTCACGACGTGTCCTCTGAGAATGCCGAGCCTACCCGGGCCACAGGTCAGCCAAAACACAGGTCCACTGGGGGCACCGCCGTGGAGGCCGTCAACCACACGTCCAGCTGGTCTGCTGGCAGGTTCTGAGCCAACAAGGCTGGTACGGCCACTCCACGAACGATAAAAGGGGAACGTCCTAGACAGGAGCCTCGTGTGACAACACAAGTCACTCTCCTGTCTTCAGTACCCCAGTGGATGATCGTCTCCAACTGTCGGTCCCGGGTAAATCCTTTCACTGCCACTCCACTGGCAGGCTAGCACACCACAGTGTTCTTCCGGGGGGACGACGGCACAACAGCTGCAGCAAGGTTCAAGGTATGGAGACTGGCTGCCTCGGGTAGACTGACTCCACTTCCATCACAGTGGTCCCAGGTCGGCTCTGTAAGCAGACACGTCATCAATAACCGGGACACTAATACACCTCACTTACGGGCTCGGGCACAAACACCTGACGTATCCAGTCCATAGATGGCGCTGTCGTCGGAGCACCACCTCACCAGAGGTCAGGAGCGGCGGTGTTGAGCGCGGAACCAGACTGGAAACTGGTCCTCGAGGCCAGTACACGCTGTCCTCACCAGGTGTCGTCGTCCGTTTGGCGGGGGGTTTCGGGAGCCGACCCACAGATGGCGTGGTCATTACTGCTCCCTGCTCGGACGCTGGATCCGGGTTCGTAACACCTCCCCACCAAAAAGAATTTGGTTTGGGGTTCTATAAAAAGAAACAAACCAAATTAGTACGGCGACACAACTCCAAATGGACTTACTTATACTATGAACTGGAGTGATGAGGCTGTCTTGTCCACAGAACTTTTCTACTGAGAAACCCTGGCACAAAGGGAGCTTGAAAATGGCAGGCAATGACCTGCCTGACGTAATCTTCCACACCTCCTCTGCGATGGCAAACAGGGGCATCATCTCACATCTCTCGAGTACGGATTGGTTTCGACACGATCTGGGGTGACTCGACACTTCCTTATGTCGTGGCACCGATGATGGCTGACCACAGACGGCATTTCTGGTGCCGGTCCGATGGTCCTTCAGGGAGACAGGAACCTGGAATACAGGGGTCTGATAATTCAGAGTGATAGCGACAGCAGGTAAAACAGTACTTACAGCATACTCTACTAGGTCCACACCTAGTCCCAACGGGGCTGTTCGTACGTCGCAGGTGGCATTCGCTCTGTCACCGTCAGGTCGACCAACGTTCCGCATAACGCTGTGTTGAGGCTCAGCAATCACGCGGGGGGTGTCAACCTGTCGGAAACAGTCACTCATATTATCACATGTCGTACCTCCTGTATCAACCATCACCTTCCAGGTCCCTTCTTCAACTGCAACACTTGCAGTACAAGTCTCCGATCCCTGGGACCTCTTCACGATGTTCATGGGAGCCATCATTCGTCGGGTCGTCCACCGGTCCTCACTGAGAGCACAAACGAGAACACATACGAGAATCAAACAAAATACCGATAGGAAACATTTGGTAAGTCGAGGGATAAGTTTCCCGAGCTTGTCATGCCCATAGCCGGCACCATCCACTAGCCTGGCTTGGACAGAAGAGGGCACTAGACCTTTTGAACACACCTCACATACCTCTGACGTCTGGGGAATCTCTGGCTGGTCCACTACACGCTGTAACTTGCCATACCGCAAGCACACCTCAGCCTTCGCTCCAGACTCGTTGGTATCCGTGGGTGTCTGCACACAAGGCCTCTCTTCTAGCTCAGGTACTTCTGCCATCGTAACCTCATGTTCCTTGTCGAGAGAAGAATCAGGAGACACTGCTAGATAACTGTCGATCTGCGGGGGAGAGGACAAATTAGACATGTTCAAATCCGGGTCTGTCTTTACCTGGACATTACCATTGCCTGTTGTCACCTCCGACCTTGCTGTTCTGGTAGACTCGTCCACAACCTTGGGAAGATTGATGCTCCAATCTGTCACCAAGTCGTTGGCTAGTACCACGTCAACCCCAGCCACAGGGAGGGTATCGACTACTGCCAACGCACATGTGCCGCTGAAATAAGGCGAGTCGAGATGTACTGGCACTAAGGGGGCGATGTACTGCGTCCTAGGAAACCCAACCAGGACAACCTCTGGTCTCCCAACCACACTTACTCCCTCGGGTAACGAGCTCTTCACGATCAGGGACTGGGCTGCTCCACTATCTCTGAGCACTACAACTGATCTACCAGTATGATCACTCGTTACATACCCGCTTGAAGTGTGAGGGGCAAACAAACTTGGTCCTTCCTGCGTCGTCGTCGACTGGCTTCCTGCTGGTGATGTTCCACAGCTCATCAACATCACCTCCCTTCGTGCGCTGCCACCTCTTCTGCCTCGGCGGCACCTAGCAGCTACGTGCCCTTTCTGCCCACAAGTCCAGCACACCATGTTCCTCCTCGGACTACGGTGTTTCGGACTACTAGGACTTTTTCTTCGGGGGCTACTTGGGGGCGTCTTCTTAGCGCTTCGTGGGACGGGAGTCTCTTCATCGTCCTGAGGTCTGTCAAACCGGCGCTGGTAATTCCTCGGGACGTACTTAGCAGACGGCCTATGAGTCAGGATATACTCTTCAGCCATGGTGGCTGCTGCACTCAAGGTCTCCACCTGCTGTTCCTCTAAGTACGTCTTGAGGTCTCCAGATAAACAATCCTTGAAGTCCTCGAGCAGAATCAGCTGCTCGAGGTCTGCCTTGGTCTCCACCTTCCGAGAGGCACACCATTCTTGGAAAAGTCGCTCCTTGATCGTGGCGAACTCTGTGAAAGTGTGCTCTGAGGTCTTCTTCAGGTTTCTGAACTTTTGCCTATATGCCTCAGGTACCAATTGGTACGCCATGAGCACCCCTTTCTTCACCATATCGTAATCGCCGGAGTCGTCAAGGGATAACGTAGAGTAGGCGATTTGGGCCTTCCCAGTCAAGACTGACTGTATCATGATGGCCCAATTCTCCCTTGGCCACTCCAAAGAGGCAGCGACTTTCTCGAAGGCTGCGAAGAACTTCGAAACTTCTCTCTCGTTGAATTTGGGGACCATTTTGATATTCCTTACCGGATCGAAACCGCTTACTCCAGTTTGTCTCTGTCCAGCGCCTAATCGTAATACTTCTAGTTCATGTTGTCTCTGTCTTTCTTTTTCTTCTCTTTCTCGTTCTTCTCTCTCTCTTTCTCGTTCTTCTCTCTCTCTTTCTCGTTCTTCTCTCTCTCTTTCTTCTCTTTCTAATTCTAAACGCCTCATCGCCAATTCTTTTTCTTTCATCTCCATTTCTTTATCTTGTCTCTCTCGTTCCATTTCTAATTTCTTCCATTCTATTTCACGATTGATCTCTAGGGCATGCATTTTGACTGTTAGGAAGCTGATATTAAGCTCACCTGCATCACTATCAACGTCGCTGCCCTTATCTTCCTTTTCCGTGGAAGCTATTTCTTCACCTTCCTTTGTACTAGGAGTCTCGCCTTCCTGTTTCTCTTCTGCCTTCAGGTGCCGGTGATCCTTGGACAAGATCTCCACATGGGAATCACTGGCACGGATCTTGATCTCCAGGTAGGCGCTCACTAGTACAAGTTCCGGTTTGCTCAGATACTTTAATCTGGCAAGACAGTCCACTCTGTTCAGAAAAGCCTGAACATCGTCCAGATCATCGATGGTAGCTTTTTCTGCCATTGTCACAGATGGAATACTCCACTAGCACTTAACACCGCTTACACGTTAGCACTTAACGCACCGAGCACTGTTCTACGTCAATATGGCACTTTATCGCACCAAACACTGCACTTGCCAATATTGCACGTAATCACTTCGGGCACCGCACTACCCAATATTGCACCGAGTCCAAGCGAACACTTCGCTCTACAATATTGCACTGAATCACTGAACACCGCACTAGTCAATATTGCACTTAATCGCTTAATCACAGCGAGCACCGCACTGCACAATATCGCACTTAGTCACTCTGAGCACCGCACAGGACGTATAATGTCACAATCGTCACACAGGGGGAATTATTTACAGGGATTACGCCACTTCACCACCCCTGTCAAACATACTTAACAAGGGGACGGATCCCGCTGGGGATGCCAATTATGTTACGGCCCTCTCGGGACGCAACGGGGTTCTTACACTGATGTTGTTAGAGGAAGTTATATCCGACCCCAAGCCAGCAGTGGCTTTCAAGGGATGCGATCCGTGACACAAGTAACTTAAAGGGGAAGGGAAATAAAGGCAAAAACTTAATATAATATAATGTCCGTCACCAATAAATAATATATAAAACGGTTACACAAGGGGGGGGGGGGGTATTAACACTATACAAGGGGATTAATCCATAATCGTTGTCTTCTGCTGAAGACGCTGGTGCTACTACTCTCGGTGCCGAGTCCTTGGTGCTTTCTTCGTGGCCTCACGACGTGTCCTCTGAGAATGCCGAGCCTACCCGGGCCACAGGTCAGCCAAAACACAGGTCCACTGGGGGCACCGCCGTGGAGGCCGTCAACCACACGTCCAGCTGGTCTGCTGGCAGGTTCTGAGCCAACAAGGCTGGTACGGCCACTCCACGAACGATAAAAGGGGAACGTCCTAGACAGGAGCCTCGTGTGACAACACAAGTCACTCTCCTGTCTTCAGTACCCCAGTGGATGATCGTCTCCAACAGTCGGTCCCGGGTAAATCCTTTCACTGCCACTCCACTGGCAGGCTAGCACACCACAGTGTTCTTCCGGGGGGACGACGGCACAACAGCTGCAGCAAGGTTCAAGGTATGGAGACTGGCTGCCTCGGGTAGACTGACTCCACTTCCATCACAGTGGTCCCAGGTCGGCTCTGTAAGCAGACACGTCATCAATAACCGGGACACTAATACACCTCACTTACGGGCTCGGGCACAAACACCTGACGTATCCAGTCCATAGATGGCGCTGTCGTCGGAGCACCACCTCACCAGAGGTCAGGAGCGGCGGTGTTGAGCGCGGAACCAGACTGGAAACTGGTCCTCGAGGCCAGTACACGCTGTCCTCACCAGGTGTCGTCGTCCCTTTGGCGGGGGTTTCGGGAGCCGACCCACAGATGGCGTGGTCATTACTGCTCCCTGCTCGGACGCTGGATCCGGGTTCGTAACACCTCCCCACCAAAAAGAATTTGGTTTGGGGTTCTATAAAAAGAAACAAACCAAATTAGTACGGCGACACAACTCCAAATGGACTTACTTATACTATGAACTGGAGTGATGAGGCTGTCTTGTCCACAGAACTTTTCTACTGAGAAACCCTGGCACAAAGGGAGCTTGAAAATGGCAGGCAATGACCTGCCTGACGTAATCTTCCACACCTCCTCTGCGATGGCAAACAGGGGCATCATCTCACATCTCTCGAGTACGGATTGGTTTCGACACGATCTGGGGTGACTCGACACTTCCTTATGTCGTGGCACCGATGATGGCTGACCACAGACGGCATTTCTGGTGCCGGTCCGATGGTCCTTCAGGGAGACAGGAACCTGGAATACAGGGGTCTGATAATTCAGAGTGATAGCGACAGCAGGTAAAACAGTACTTACAGCATACTCTACTAGGTCCACACCTAGTCCCAACGGGGCTGTTCGTACGTCGCAGGTGGCATTCGCTCTGTCACCGTCAGGTCGACCAACGTTCCGCATAACGCTGTGTTGAGGCTCAGCAATCACGCGGGGGGTGTCAACCTGTCGGAAACAGTCACTCATATTATCACATGTCGTACCTCCTGTATCAACCATCACCTTCCAGGTCCCTTCTTCAACTGCAACACTTGCAGTACAAGTCTCCGATCCCTGGGACCTCTTCACGATGTTCATGGGAGCCATCATTCGTCGGGTCGTCCACCGGTCCTCACTGAGAGCACAAACGAGAACACATACGAGAATCAAACAAAATACCGATAGGAAACATTTGGTAAGTCGAGGGATAAGTTTCCCGAGCTTGTCATGCCCATAGCCGGCACCATCCACTAGCCTGGCTTGGACAGAAGAGGGCACTAGACCTTTTAAACACACCTCACATACCTCTGACGTCTGGGGAATCTCTGGCTGGTCCACTACACGCTGTAACTTGCCATACCGCAAGCACACCTCAGCCTTCGCTCCAGACTCGTTGGTATCCGTGGGTGTCTGCACACAAGGCCTCTCTTCTAGCTCAGGTACTTCTGCCATCGTAACCTCATGTTCCTTGTCGAGAGAAGAATCAGGAGACACTGCTAGATAACTGTCGATCTGCGGGGGAGAGGACAAATTAGACATGTTCAAATCCGGGTCTGTCTTTACCTGGACATTACCATTGCCTGTTGTCACCTCCGACCTTGCTGTTCTGGTAGACTCGTCCACAACCTTGGGAAGATTGATGCTCCAATCTGTCACCAAGTCGTTGGCTAGTACCACGTCAACCCCAGCCACAGGGAGGGTATCGACTACTGCCAACGCACATGTGCCGCAGAAATAAGGCGAGTCGAGATGTACTGGCACTAAGGGGGCGATGTACTGCGTCCTAGGAAACCCAACCAGGACAACCTCTGGTCTCCCAACCACACTTACTCCCTCGGGTAACGAGCTCTTCACGATCAGGGACTGGGCTGCTCCACTATCTCTGAGCACTACAACTGATCTACCAGTATGATCACTCGTTACATACCCGCTTGAAGTGTGAGGGGCAAACAAACTTGGTCCTTCCTGCGTCGTCGTCGACTGGCTTCCTGCTGGTGATGTTCCACAGCTCATCAACATCACCTCCCTTCGTGCGCTGCCACCTCTTCTGCCTCGGCGGCACCTAGCAGCTACGTGCCCTTTCTGCCCACAAGTCCAGCACACCATGTTCCTCCTCGGACTACGGTGTTTCGGACTACTAGGACTTTTTCTTCGGAGGCTACTTGGGGGCGTCTTCTTAGCGCTTCGTGGGACGGGAGTCTCTTCATCGTCCTGAGGTCTGTCAAACCGGCGCTGGTAATTCCTCGGGACGTACTTAGCAGACGGCCTATGAGTCAGGATATACTCTTCAGCCATGGTGGCTGCTGCACTCAAGGTCTCCACCTGCTGTTCCTCTAAGTACGTCTTGAGGTCTCCAGATAAACAATCCTTGAAGTCCTCGAGCAGAATCAGCTGCTCGAGGTCTGCCTTGGTCTCCACCTTCCGAGAGGCACACCATTCTTGGAAAAGTCGCTCCTTGATCGTGGCGAACTCTGTGAAAGTGTGCTCTGAGGTCTTCTTCAGGTTTCTGAACTTTTGCCTATATGCCTCAGGTACCAATTGGTACGCCATGAGCACCACTTTCTTCACCATATCGTAATCGCCGGAGTCGTCAAGGGATAACGTAGAGTAGGCGATTTGGGCCTTCCCAGTCAAGACTGACTGTATCATGATGGCCCAATTCTCCCTTGGCCACTCCAAAGAGGCAGCGACTTTCTCGAAGGCTGCGAAGAACTTCGAAACTTCTCTCTCGTTGAATTTGGGGACCATTTTGATATTCCTTACCGGATCGAAACCGCTTACTCCAGTTTGTCTCTGTCCAGCGCCTAATCGTAATACTTCTAGTTCATGTTGTCTCTGTCTTTCTTTTTCTTCTCTTTCTCGTTCTTCTCTCTCTCTTTCTCGTTCTTCTCTCTCTCTTTCTCGTTCTTCTCTCTCTCTTTCTTCTCTTTCTAATTCTAAACGCCTCATCGCCAATTCTTTTTCTTTCATCTCCATTTCTTTATCTTGTCTCTCTCGTTCCATTTCTAATTTCTTCCATTCTATTTCACGATTGATCTCTAGGGCATGCATTTTGACTGTTAGGAAGCTGATATTAAGCTCACCTGCATCACTATCAACGTCGCTGCCCTTATCTTCCTTTTCCGTGGAAGCTATTTCTTCACCTTCCTTTGTACTAGGAGTCTCGCCTTCCTGTTTCTCTTCTGCCTTCAGGTGCCGGTGAACCTTGGACAAGATCTCCACATGGGAATCACTGGCACGGATCTTGATCTCCAGGTAGGCGCTCACTAGTACAAGTTCCGGTTTGCTCAGATACTTTAATCTGGCAAGACAGTCCACTCTGTTCAGAAAAGCCTGAACATCGTCCAGATCATCGATGGTAGCTTTTTCTGCCATTGTCACAGATGGAATACTCCACTAGCACTTAACACCGCTTACACGTTAGCACTTAACGCACCGAGCACTGTTCTACGTCAATATGGCACTTTATCGCACCAAACACTGCACTTGCCAATATTGCACGTAATCACTTCGGGCACCGCACTACCCAATATTGCACCGAGTCCAAGCGAACACTTCGCTCTACAATATTGCACTGAATCACTGAACACCGCACTAGTCAATATTGCACTTAATCGCTTAATCACAGCGAGCACCGCACTGCACAATATCGCAGTCACTCTGAGCACCGCACAGGACGTATAATGTCACAATCGTCACACAGGGGGAATTATTTACAGGGATTACGCCACTTCACCACCCCTGTCAAACATACTTAACAAGGGGACGGATCCCGCTGGGGATGCCAATTATGTTACGGCCCTCTCGGGACGCAACGGGGTTCTTACACTGATGTTGTTAGAGGAAATTATATCCGACCCCAAGCCAGCAGTGGCTTTCAAGGGATGCGATCCGTGACGCAAGTAACTTAAAGGGGAAGGGAAATAAAGGCAAAAACTTAATATAATATAATGTCCGTCACCAATAAATAATATATAAAACGGTTACACAAGGGGGGGGGGGGTATTAACACTATACAAGGGGATTAATCCATAATCGTTGTCTTCTGCTGAAGACGCTGGTGCTACTACTCTCGGTGCCGAGTCCTTGGTGCTTTCTTCTTGGCCTCACGACGTGTCCTCTGAGAATGCCGAGCCTACCCGGGCCACAGGTCAGCCAAAACACAGGTCCACTGGGGGCACCGCCGTGGAGGCCGTCAACCACACGTCCAGCTGGTCTGCTGGCAGGTTCTGAGCCAACAAGGCTGGTACGGCCACTCCACGAACGATAAAAGGGGAACGTCCTAGACAGGAGCCTCGTGTGACAACACAAGTCACTCTCCTGTCTTCAGTACCCCAGTGGATGATCGTCTCCAACAGTCGGTCCCGGGTAAATCCTTTCACTGCCACTCCACTGGCAGGCTAGCACACCACAGTGTTCTTCCGGGGGGACGACGGCACAACAGCTGCAGCAAGGTTCAAGGTATGGAGACTGGCTGCCTCGGGTAGACTGACTCCACTTCCATCACAGTGGTCCCAGGTCGGCTCTGTAAGCAGACACGTCATCAATAACCGGGACACTAATACACCTCACTTACGGGCTCGGGCACAAACACCTGATGTATCCAGTCCATAGATGGCGCTGTCGTCGGAGCACCACCTCACCAGAGGTCAGGAGCGGCGGTGTTGAGCGCGGAACCAGACTGGAAACTGGTCCTCGAGGCCAGTACACGCTGTCCTCACCAGGTGTCGTCGTCCGTTTGGCGGGGGGTTTCGGGAGCCGACCCACAGATGGCGTGGTCATTACTGCTCCCTGCTCGGACGCTGGATCCGGGTTCGTAACAGTTCCCGCGGCCCGGTCCTCGACCACGTCTCCTTATTGTTACACATCCTCAGGAGGCAACCCGTAGCAGCTGTCTAACTCCCAGGTACATATTTACTGCTATGCAACAGATGCACCAGGGTGAAAGAAACTCTGCCCATTTATTTCCGTCTCCAATGGTAATCGAACCCGGAACCTCAGGACTACGAATCCGAAACACTGTCCACTCAGCCATCAAGCCCCTACTTGCCTGCCTGCCTACTTACTAAATACCTACTTACAAATAACAACACATATACCACAGTACTTAAAAGGGGCAAGGTAAGGTAATTATCAAAAGAAGGCACCAAACCGGGAAGGCTATGTAGCACCATCAGAGTGTTAAATAATCAGAGGGCGCTAAATATCACCAAGAATGCCAATACGAGAACAGAAACGCATAAGGGAAACCATATCAAAAGTATGCGATTCACCAAGAATTCTATCGAGGGACAAGTGACCGCGACGGACGGTCGGAAAGCAAGACACACTCGTCCTGGAAGTCAGGACACTCATCAAGAATATGCACAACTGTAAGAGGGACAACACAATTTGGGCATTAAGGAGCAGGGCGGCACTCCATTAAGTGACCGTGAGTTAAGCGAGTATGGCCAATCTGCAGTCTTGCCACAGCAGTTTCCCACCACTGATTACGGAGGTAGGAGGAAGGCCACGGGGACACACTACGTTTGAGAGTACGCAGCTTGTTACTAACTACAGAGGACCAACAACCCTGCCAACGGGCAAGGATGGAGGAATGAATAACAGGATAACAGTTTGAATAAGGGATACCTTTACGGGAGATGGGACAAGAACGGATAGCTTCCCTAGCGGCAGCATCCGTACGCTCATTTAAAGAAACACCAATATGGCTGGGAACCCAGCAAAACTCTACTGATTTAAATTTACTAGAAATAAGAAACAGCCAATGTTGAATCTCAATGACCACCGGATGGACAGGATTAAAGGACCCTAGAGCCATGAGGGCACTACGAGAGTCAACTACAATCACAAAGGAGGAATGACAATGAGAAAGTAAAAGACAGAGAGCATAGAGAATAGCATAAAGTTCTGCTGTGAAGACGCTAGCCTTCGTAGCGAGGCGACACATATAAGTGCTGTCAGAAAAAACAATAGAGTAGTCCACACCGTCCGCAGACTTACCCCATCGGTGAAGTCGGAAATAGAGCGGGAGTGCAAAGAAAAGTGCTCAAGGAAAAGGCGTTTCAGAACTGTAGGAGGGGTAAAAGCTTTAGTGACGCGAGTCAAGGACGTACAAAACTTTGGAAGAGGAATTCTCCACGGAGACAAGGAAGGAACAATACGAGGAGAAACATTTGAAATATGAACAGAAAGAGAATCCTGTAAGCGAGATATCCAGACAGAAAAAGGGAGGCGATGAAGAAGAACAGGAACCACAGAAGGGATAAAAGTTAAAGCACGACAGAGGCGAGAGGAAGGATGTTGCAAGGACCGCGCAAGATAGTGAAGACAGTAGCGATCACGGTGGTCCTGGAGAGATAGGAAGCCAGTGTCAACATACAAACTGAGGGCAGGAGTCAAACGAAAGGCAGCAGAGCTGAGACGCAACCCAGTATGGTGCAAAGCATCAAGACGGCGAAGAGTAGAAGGAGAAGCAGAAGAGTATGCAGGGCAACCATAATCGAGATTAGACAGAATGAGAAAGGAGTGCAAATAGAGGGGCGTGCGCCTATCTGCTTCCCCAGAAGTATGGGACAAAACCTTAAGGAGGTTAAGGGCCTTAGAGCATTCAACTCAGAGGTAAGAGATATGGGCCGACCAAGACAAACGAGTGTCAAAGATTAACCCCAAAAGCTTAGCGGAATCCCAGTACACAAGGTGATGACCATAAAGCGACAAAGAGGGACGAAGAACGATATGCTTCCGAGTAAAAGTCATAGCACAAGTCATAGACGCAGAGAACTTGAAGACATGGTCAGTGGCCCAAGACGACAAGGCATCAATCACAAGTTGAAGCCGCCGTTGAAGTTGAGGCGAATCATCACCCTGACAACAAAGGGCAAGATCGGCAACATAGAGAGCGGAGAAGATGCCAGAAGGAAGAAAGGAAAGAAGACCGTTGAGGGGCAACTAGAAAAAGAGTAGTGCTCAGAACACTACCCTGGGGTACACCCTCATACTGCCAAAGAGGGGCAGAGAGAGTGGTATCAAGCCGCACACGAAAGGAACGACGAGAGAGGAAACTCTGGAGGAAGAGAGGAAGATGACCACGAAGGCCAAAAGAATGAAGTTGAGACAGAATATGTTACCGCCAGGTAGTGTCGGAAGTCTTTTCCAGGTCAAAAAGGATGGCAACAACGGGGGTCTTCGCAGCAAAAGCAGTACAAATATAGACCTCCAAGTTCACCAGGACATCCGTTGTGCTGCGGTACTTGCGAAAACCAAATTGAGAAGGGGAGAGGTGGTGATAGTGTTCTAAGAACCACATCAAACGAACGTTAACCATATGGTCAAAGAGCTTGCAGATACAACTCGTGAGGGCAATAGGGCAGAAGTCCTTGGAGGATGACCCCAGAGACCCTGGTTTCCGAACAGGGAGGACAACAGCATCGAGCCAGTCTTCAGGGACTGACGACGACTCCCAGACCCGATTGTAGAGGCTCTATAAATACTGAGATGTGCACGGAGGGAGATGGTGAAGCATTTTATAATGAATGCCATCGGAGCCCGCTGCCGTAGAACCACAGAGGGCTAGGGCAGACTGAAGCTCAGAGAGAGAGAGAGAAGGGATCATTATAGGGAAGGCGAAGATGAGTACAGAAATTTAAAGGACGAGATTCAAGAATAGGCTTACGAAGAAGGAAGGATTAGGGAAGATGAGAACCAGAACTAACAGATGAAAAGTGGGAACCCAGTAGTAGTAGGGATGGCAACGCACTGGGGAAATTTTTTGGGGGGGAGAAAATTCCCCTGTGTGAGCCAGGGTTTTCAGGTAAATTTAGAAATTCCCCTGTGTGAGCCAGGGTTTTCAGGTTCCAATATCGTGTCTGTGAGCCAGGGTTTTCAGGTAAATTTAGAATATCGTCTGTGTGGAGCCAGGGTTTTCAGGTAAATTTTGTGTCACAGATTTTAGAAGTTGTTAAAGTTCTTATGATGAAAATAATTTCCGAGACTTAGAAGTTTGTTAAAGGCCTTATGGGAGAAATTCAAATATCGTGTGTAGCGCTTTAGGGTTTTCAGGAGAACTCTACGGACATATTTTACCTGTTTTCAACTTACAAAATTCGTCTGTGTAAGCCATGGTTTTCAGGTAAATTTAGAAAATCACCTGTGCGGGCCAGGGTTTTCAGTTCTCGTACCTCACACCCCCTCCCTCCCCCACTTACCTCGCAATCTCTCGCGTCACCTTTATTTACCTTAGGCCAGCCAGCCAGACTCTTCGTGTAGGTCACCTCGGTAATCTTATCTTATCTTCTCCATAATAATATCTGGACCGTCTCTCTCTCTCTCTCTCTCTCTCTCTTCCTATTTCCTTACAGTTATTTTCAGAGTTTCAAATAATCATAGAAGTTTATTTATATGTTTATGACCGAATTTGTAAAAAGACCATTTTCAGAGAATATTGTCTTAGATGTTTTGTTAAGGAAAACAGACAACTTAGCCATAACATTTAGTTTTATATCCATTTACGGCTATTTCACCTGTAAAGGCCAAAATTAAACAGAGCCCAGTTTTTAGCTCATATTTCATCAGAGTCCAATTATCAACAGAAATTCGCCAGAGTCTACTTTGAGATCAAATTAATCAGAGACAGTTTTTAGCTCATATTTCATCAGAGTCCAATTATCAACAGAAATTCGCCAGAGTCTACTTTGAGAGCAAAATTAGTCAGAGACAATTTTTAGCTCATATTTCATCAGAGACCATTTTATACCTAAAAATGAACAGAGTCCACTTTGTGAGCAAAATTAGTCAGAGACAGTTTTAAGCTCAAATTTCATCAGAGTCCAATTATCAAGAGAAATTCGCCAGAGTCTACTTTGAGAGCAAAATTAGTCAGAGACAGTTTTAAGCTCAAATTTCATCAGAGTCCAGTTCATGATCGAAATTAATCAGAGTCCAATTAAAGACCCAAATTTGACAGAGACCACATTTTCGCTACTAGCAGTCCAATCCCCCTGAAATTTTTAACAGTCATATTTCAGACGTAGTAAATAAGATCAAGTCAGTTACTGAGCTCCAGCTCTTGTCCCCCTGTATTTGCATATTTTCTCTATATTCAGCTGTGTTCTTCACATTTTTTCCATGTTTTCCGTGTTCATTCCATGTTCTACAAATGTTCACAGCATGCTCAGTTCAAATTTTTTCTGCCGTTTTCCCCGTATGTTCACTATGTTCTTTGTCATGTTTTCATGTGCATCATATGTTCTCTGTCTAACTTTTATACTCAATATTCATGTTCTCTATATTCAGCTGTGTTCTTCACATTTTTTCCATGTTTTCTGTGTTCATTCCATGTTCTACAAATGTTCACAGCATGCTCAGTTCAAATTTTTTCTACCATTTTCCCCCGTATGTTCACTATGTTCTTTGTCATGTTTTCATGTACATCATATGTTCTCTTTATAACTTTTATACTCAATATTCATGTTCTCAATGTTCTTAGCTTGTTCTTCACATGTTCAGTGTTCATTCTTTGTAATTCCTATGTTCCTTATCATGTCTTCATATTCTCTATAAGTTCATATTCCCTGCACGTTCACTCTATTCATCAACTTTTTCTTACATGTTTTCTGTGTTCACCGTATGATCACTGTGTTCATTCCCCTACATAACCTCAATTTTTTTATGTTCTTTGTTTCTTTAAACCAATTTGTTTTCTTCCATTCACTAACTACTTCTTTGCCAAATATTATACTGCATTACAGTTCCCTCAACGATTTTAGTCACCCAGTTTTTATTTGCAAAACTATGTCAAAGTAATTCTCGTAGTCAACTTAATAGTTCTACCAACCCCGTTCTTAAACAAATCTACACTTTATTCAGTTCCAAATTTACAAAGACAAGCCTTTCTCGTAACTTCTTAACTAAAAATCTTTCGTCAATCAACTAAAACAGACACTTTCGTCATTTCTCAACTAAACTTATTATCCAATCAACCAAAAAATAGTCAGGAATAATCTCATTCAACACCGTTCTTAACTAAAACAACCTTTCTCTTAGCTAAAAATTGTCAAAGGAATCTTTCCAGCACTGTTCACAACTAAACTTATTCCATAGTCATCAGAAAATAACCGTGTTCTTCACGTTTCATTGTCATTTCAGAACTAAAATTATCCATCAATCAACAGAAAAAGTCATATTCATCATTGTTCCTAACTAAAATTATGTTTTCGTCAAGTAAGAAAATATAGTCAAAGATATCTATCATCGTCGTTCTTAACTGACATTTATACTTTGTGGAGCACTAAAATAGTCACTGTCGTCATATTTTTTTTCTTGTCTTTCCTCAACTAAAATAGTCAAATGTAACTTTTTCAACACTTTCGTAACTAAAATTATATGCCGCTAAGTAAGAAAAATAGTCAAATGTAACTTTTTCAGCACTTTCGTAAAAATTATATGTCGTTAAGTAAGAAAAATAGTCAAAGGTGCTCTCCGTAACACCAAAGTTACTCTTCGAGATAACAAAAAGACACTCTCAAACACTCAAAATTTACTCGCATCCTCAAAGTTATTCTCAGAGTCATCAAAAAGTTAATCTCAGTCATCAAAATGCTATTTTCTAAGTAGCCTTTCGTTCATCAGAGAAACTTTCTAAGACATCTTCGTTCATTAAAGTTAGTCTCAGAGGCATCAAAGTTATTCCAAGAGCCGTCAAAGTTAATCTAAGACATCATTTTTCATCAAAGATATTCTCTCTAAGCCATCAATGTTCTTCTCTAAGACATAAAAGTTATTCTCAGAGACATCTAAAGATAATCTTGCTCATCAAAGTTGTTCTCTATGGCATAAAAGTTATTCTCAAACACATAAAAGTTATTCTCAGAGCTATCAAACTTGTTCTCAAAGTCATCAAAGTTATTCACAGAGTCATCAAAGTTTTTCTGTAACTCATTTTTGTTCATTAAAGTTAATTTCTATGTTATAAAAGTTATTCTCAGAGACATCTAAAGTTAATCTTGCTCATCAAAGTTGTTCTCTAAGGCATAAAAGTTATTCTCAGAGTCATCAAAAGTTGTTCTCTAAATCATAAAAGTTATTCTCAGAGCTATCAAAATTATTCTCGATGCCATCAAAGGATTTTCTCGTTCATCAAAGTTAATCTCAGAGTTAACAAAGGTAATCTCTAACTCACTTTCGTTCAACATATTAATTCTCTAAGTCCTCAAAGTTATTCTCTAAGACAACAAAGGTATTCTCTAAGACAACAAACTTGTTCTCAGAGCTATCAAACTTGTTCTCAAAGTCATCAAAGTTATTCCAAGAGACGTCAAAGTTAATCCAAGACATCATCTTTCATCAAAGATATTCTCTCTAAGCCATCAATGTTCTTCTCTAAGACATTAAAGTTAAATACAGTCTTCAAAGTTACTCTTCAATACATCAAAGATACATTCAATTACTACTCATGTTCTCAGAAGTCATTCTCAAACTCATCAAAGTTATTCTCAGAGTCATCAAAAGTTGTTCTCTAAGACATCAATGTTGCTATCTAAGACATCAAAGATGTTCTGTAAATCATAAAAGTTAATCTTAAGTCACCTTCGTTCATTAGAGAAACTTTCCAATCCATATTCGTTGACCAAAGTTATTCTCAGAGTCATCAAAGTGATCTCTAATTCATCTTCGTTCTCCAAAAAGTTGTTCTCTAAGACACCTTCGTTCATCAAAGAAACTCTCCTTCTTCCATCATGTTATTCTTTAAGACATCTTCAGTCATAAAATTTTCTCTCCAAAATGTAACTAGTTCAGCTTTTCATACCAAACCTGCACTTCTGTTAAAATATATTTCCTTAGTCGCTTTACCCTAAAACTGTTCTCTGAACTACACTGTTCAAACCTACGTAACCTATCCTCTCCACCCAATTTTACTTAGTTAACTTAACCTTCATAACCTAACTTTACCTATCCTAACATAACTTACCTTACCTTACCTATCTTACCTAACTTTACCTATCTTACCTAACTTACCTACATTACCTAACTTAACTTAACCTGCTTAACCTAACTTACCTACATTACCTAACTTAACCTGCATAACCTAACCTGCTTAACTTAACTTACCTTACCTTACCTATCTTACCGAAGTTACCTGACTTAACCTAACTTATCCTGCTTAACCTAACTTACCTACATTTACCTAACTTAACCTGCCTAACCTAACTTTACCTACCCTAACTTAACTTACCTACACTACCTAACTTAACCTGCATAACCTAACCTGCTTAACTTAACTTACCTTACCTTACCTATCTTACCTAACTTACATAATTTAACCTAACTTACCTTACCTAACCTAACTTAACCTAACTTATTTAACTTATCTTACCTTACCTATCTTACCTAACCTAACCTAACTTTACCTATCCTAACATACCTTACCTTACCTATCTTACCTAACTTTACCTATCTTACCTAACTTACCTACATTACCTAACTTAACTTAACCTGCTTAACCTAACTTACCTACACTACCTAACTTAACCTGCATAACCTAACCTGCTTAACTTAACTTACCTTACCTTACCTATCTTACCTAACTTACATAATTTAACCTAACTTACCTTACCTTACCTAACTTAACCTGCTTAACCTAACTTATTTAATTTATCTTACCTAACCTAACCTAACTTTACCTACCCTAACATAACTTACCTTACCTTACCTATCTTACCTAACTTTACCTATCTTACCTAACTTACCTACATTACCTAACTTAACTTAACCTGCTTAACCTAACTTACCTACATTACCTAACTTAACCTGCATAACCTAACCTGCTTAACTTAACTTACCTTACCTAACTTACATAATTTAACCTAACTTACCTTACCTTACCTAACTTAACCTGCTTAACCTAACTTATTTAACTTATCTTACCTATCCTAACGTATCCTAACTTGCTTTACCTAACTTAATCTTACATTCCCAAACTGATGTATCCTAACTTATCTAGTCAAACCAGACATGATCTAACTTACATAAGTATTCCTTCTTGTCTTTTGTGTTTCGTCAATCATTGTATCATATTCATTTACTCATTTCATTAGTTAATTTCTCAAATGGTCACTTATGTATTTCAAGTGCTATTTGCTAGAGATTGGATATTTAAGCATTTCAAAGAATTTTTGTTATATATGGGCATTTACTCATTTCAAGGGATAATTTCTCAAATGGACGTTTTTGCATTTCAAGTGTTATTTGTTTAAGATTGGGTGTTTAACCATTTCAAAGGATTTTTGTTATATATGGGAACTTACTCGTTTCAAGGGCTAATTTCTCAAATGGTCATTTTTGCAGATCAAGGGTTATTTGTTAAAGTTCATCAAGTTGCTCATAAGTTGTATTTATTATGTTTGTTATCATTTATTCTTATTCCTCAACCCCTTAACCTAACCTCTTGTAATCATAGTGTATTTGGTAGGTTCTATCATATGTTCTTATTCCCCAACCCTTTAACCTAACCTTCCAGATGTAGTTTTGTTTCTCCTTTTTGTATATTTTTACCCAAACCCACCATCCCACTTAACATTCTAGATAAGATAGGTTAAGTCAGGTAACTTAGGTAAGATAGGTAAGGTAAGTTAAGTTAAGCAGGTTAGGTTATGCAGGTTAAGTTAGGTAATGTAGGTAAGTTAGGTTAAACAGGTTAAGTTAAGTTTGGTAATGTAGGTAAGTTAGGTAAGATAGGTAAAGTTAGGTAAGATAGGTAAGGTAAGGTAAGTTATGTTAGGATAGGTAAAGTTAGGTTAGGTTAGGTAAGATAGGTAAGGTAAGATAAGTTAAATAAGTTAGGTTAAGTTAGGTAAGGTAAGGTAAGTTAGGTTAAATTATGTAAGTTAGGTAAGATAGGTAAGGTAAGGTAAGTTAAGTTAAGCAGGTTAGGTTATGCAGGTTAAGTTAGGTAGTGTAGGTAAGTTAAGTTAGGGTAGGTAAAGTTAGGTTAGGCAGGTTAAGTTAGGTAAATGTAGGTAAGTTAGGTTAAGCAGGATAAGTTAGGTTGTCAGGTAACTTCGGTAAGATAGGTAAGGTAAGGTAAGTTAAGTTAAGCAGGTTAGGTTATGCAGGTTAAGTTAGGTAATGTAGGTAAGTTAGGTTAAGCAGGTTAAGTTAAGTTAGGTAATGTAGGTAAGTTAGGTAAGATAGGTAAAGTTAGGTAAGATAGGTAAGGTAAGGTAAGTTATGTTAGGATAGGTAAAGTTAGGTTATGAAGGTTAAGTTAACTAAGTAAAATTGGGTGGAGAGGATAGGTTACGTAGGTTTGAACAGTGTAGTTCAGAGAACAGTTTTAGGGTAAAGCGACTAAGGAAATATATTTTAACAGAAGTGCAGGTTTGGTATGAAAAGCTGAACTAGTTACATTTTGGAGAGAAAATTTTATGACTGAAGATGTCTTAAAGAATAACATGATGGAAGAAGGAGAGTTTCTTTGATGAACGAAGGTGTCTTAGAGAACAACTTTTTGGAGAACGAAGATGAATTAGAGATCACTTTGATGACTCTGAGAATAACTTTGGTCAACGAATATGGATTGGAAAGTTTCTCTAATGAACGAAGGTGACTTAAGATTAACTTTTATGATTTACAGAACATCTTTGATGTCTTAGATAGCAACATTGATGTCTTAGAGAACAACTTTTGATGACTCTGAGAATAACTTTGATGAGTTTGAGAATGACTTCTGAGAACATGAGTAGTAATTGAATGTATCTTTGATGTATTGCAGAGTAACTTTGAAGACTGTATTTAACTTTTATGTCTTAGAGAAGAACATTGATGGCTTAGAGAGAATATCTTTGATGAAAGATGATGTCTTGGATTAACTTTGACGTCTCTTGGAATAACTTTGATGACTTTGAGAACATGTTTGATAGCTCTGAGAACAAGTTTGTTGTCTTAGAGAATAACTTTGAGGACTTAGAGAATTAATATGTTGAACGAAAGTGAGTTAGAGATTACCTTTGTTAACTCTGAGATTAACTTTGATGAACGAGAAAATCCTTTGATGGCATCGAGAATAATTTTGATAGCTCTGAGAATAACTTTTATGATTTAGAGAACAACTTTTGATGACTCTGAGAATAACTTTTATGCCTTAGAGAACAACTTTGATGAGCAAGATTAACTTTAGATGTCTCTGAGAATAACTTTTATAACATAGAAATTAACTTTAATGAACAAAAATGAGTTACAGAAAAACTTTGATGACTGTGAATAACTTTGATGTCTTTGAGAACAAGTTTGATAGCTCTGAGAATAACTTTTATGTGTTTGAGAATAACTTTTATGCCTTAGAGAACAACTTTGATGAGCAAGATTATCTTTAGATGTCTCTGAGAATAACTTTTATATCTTAGAGAACAACTTTGATGAGCAAGATTAACTTTAGATGTCTCTGAGACAAACTTTTATAACATAGAAATTAACTTTAATGACCAAAAGTGAGTTAGAGAATACCTTTTGATGACTCCGAGAATAACTTTGATGAACAAAGATGTTTTGGAAAGTTTCTCTGAAGAACGAAGGTGACTCTGAGAATAACTTTTATGTCTTAGAGAAGAACATTGATGGCTTAGAGAGAATATCTTTGATGAAAAATGATGTCTTAGATTAACTTTGACGGCTCTTGGAATAACTTTGATGCCTCTGAGACTAACTTTAATGAACGAAGATGTCTTAGAAAGTTTCTCTGATGAACGAAAGGCTACTTAGAGAATAGCATTTTGATGACTGAGATTAACTTTTTGATGACTCTGAGAATAACTTTGAGGATGCGAGTAAATTTTGAGTGTTTGAGAGTGTTTTTTTGTTATCTCGAAGAGTAACTTTGGTGTTACGGAGAGCACCTTTGACTATTTTTCTTACTTAACGACATATAATTTTTACGAAAGTGCTGAAAAAGTTACATTTGACTATTTTTCTTACTTAGCGGCATATAATTTTAGTTACGAAAGTGTTGAAAAAGTTACATTTGACTATTTTAGTTGAGGAAAGACAAGAAAAAAAATATGACGACAGTGACTATTTTAGTGCTCCACAAAGTATAAATGTCAGTTAAGAACGACGATGATAGATATCTTTGACTATATTTTCTTACTTGACGAAAACATAATTTTAGTTAGGAACAATGATGAATATGACTTTTTCTGTTGATTGATGGATAATTTTAGTTCTGAAATGACAATGAAACGTGAAGAACACGGTTATTTTCTGATGACTATGGAATAAGTTTAGTTGTGAACAGTGCTGGAAAGATTCCTTTGACAATTTTTAGCTAAGAGAAAGGTTGTTTTAGTTAAGAACGGTGTTGAATGAGATTATTCCTGACTATTTTTTGGTTGATAGGATAATAAGTTTAGTTGAGAAATGACGAAAGTGTCTGTTTTAGTTGATTGGCGAAAGATTTTTAGTTAAGAAGATACGAGAAAGGCTTGTCTTTGTAAATTTGGAACTGAATAAAGTGTAGATTTGTTTAAGAACGGGGTTGGAAGAACTATTAAGTTGACTACGAGAATTACTTTGACATAGTTTTGCAAATAAAAACTGGGTGACTAAAATTGTTGAGGGAACTGTAATGCAGTATAATATTTGGCAAAGAACTAGTTAGTGAATGGAAGAAAACAAATTGGTTTAAAGAAACAAAGAACATAAAAAAATTGAGGTTATGTAGGGGAATGAACACAGTGATCATACGGTGAACACAGAAAACATGTAAGAAAAAGTTGATGAATAGAGTGAACATGCAGGGAATATGAACTTATAGAGAATATGAAGACATGATAAGGAACATAGGGATTACAACGAATGAACACTGAACATGTGAAGAACAAGCTAAGAACATTGAGAACATGAATATTGAGTATAAAAGTTATACAGAGAACATATGATGTACATGAAAACATGACAAAGAACATAGTGAACATACGGGGGAAAATGGTAGAAAAAATTTGAACTGAGCATGCTGTGAACATTTGTAGAACATGGATTGAACACAGAAAACATGGAAAAAATGTGAAGAACACAGCTGAATATAGAGAACATGAATATTGAGTATAAAAGTTATACAGAGAACATATGATGCACATGAAAACATGACAAAGAACATAGTGAACATACGGGGAAAACGGCAGAAAAAATTTGAACTGAGCATGCTGTGAACATTTGTAGAACATGGAATGAACACAGAAAACATGGAAAAAATGTGAAGAACACAACTGAATATAGAGAAAATATGCAAATACAGGGGGACAAGAGCTGGAGCTCAGTAACTGACTTGATCTTATTTACTACGTCTGAAATATGACTGTTTAAAATTTCAGGGGGATTGTACTGCTAGTAGCGAAAATGTGGTCTCTGTCAAATTTGGGTCTTTAATTGGACTCTGATTAATTTCGATCATGAACTGGACTCTGATGAATTTTCACAGATTACAGGACACTGATGAAATTTGAGCTTAAAACTGTCTCTGACTAATTTTGCTCACAAAGTGGACTCTGTTCATTTTTAGGTATAAAATGGTCTCTGATGAAATATGAGCTAAAAATTGTCTCTGACTAATTTTGCTCTCAAAGTAGACTCTGGCGAATTTCTGTTGATAATTGGACTCTGATGAAATATGAGCTAAAAACTGTCTCTGACTAATTTTGCTCTCAAAGTAGACTCTGGCGAATTTCTGTTGATAATTGGACTCTGATGAAATATGAGCTAAAAACTGGGCTCTGTTTAATTTTGGCCTTTACAGGTGAAATAGCCGTAAATGGATATAAAACTAAATGTTATGGCTAAGTTGTCTGTTCTCCTTAACAAAACATCTAAGACAATATTCTCTGAAAATGGTCTTTTTACAAATTCGGTCATAAACATATAAATAAACTTCTATGATTATTTGAAACTCTGAAAATAACTGTAAGGAAATAGGAAGAGAGAGAGAGAGAGAGAGAGAGAGAGAGAGAGAGAGAGAGAGAGAGAGAGAGAGAGGGACGGTCCAGATATTATTATGGAGAAGATAAGATAAGATTACCGAGGTGACCTACACGAAGAGTCTGGCTGGCTGGCCTAAGGTAAATAAAGGTGACGCGAGAGATTGCGAGGTAAGGGGGGGAGGGAGGGGGTGTGAGGTACGAGAACTGAATACCCTGGCCCGCACAGGTGATTTTCTAAATTTACCTGAAAACCATGGCTTACACAGACGAATTTTGTAAGTTGAAAACAGGTAAAATATGTCCGTAGAGTTCTCCTGAAAACCCTAAAGCGCTACACACGATATTTGAATTTCTCCCATAAGGCCTTTAACAAACTTCTAAGTCTCGGAAATTATTTTCATCATAAGAACTTTAACAACTTCTAAAATCTGTGACACAAAATTTACCTGAAAACCCTGGCTCCACACAGACGATATTCTAAATTTACCTGAAAACCCTGGCTCACAGACACGATATTGGAACCTGAAAACCCTGGCTCACACAGGGGAATTTCTAAATTTACCTGAAAACCCTGGCTCACACAGGGGAATTTTCTCCCAAAAAAAAAAAATTCCCCTGTGCGTTGCCATCCCTACTACTCCCAGTTCGGTCACGACCTGCAATGGGTCCACCACAAGAACACCACGGAGGTGAAGGACCGGCGAGACATTGGGAATGAATTTACCCGCAATCTTGCGAATACGCTTCCAGATCAGTGGTAGAGGAGTTTTGGACGTAACAGTGGAGACATAAGACATCCAGCAAGCACGTTTAGCCGCACGGATGGTCCTACGGGCCACCGCACTCGCCTTCCAAAACAAAAGAAAAGACTGAACTTTCTGCCGTCGGCGATGTCTCTTCCAGGCTGCACGCTTACAGCAGACAGTCCGAGCACAGTCCACATTCCACCAGAAAACGCACTTCTGTGGTCCCCCGAGAGGAAGAGCAAGGAATAGAGTGGAGGGCAGCAACAAAGACAGTGTCAAAAGAAGGAGACAAAAGACAAAAGAAGGAGGGCACGAGGGAGAGGCAGAATGGAGAGGTCGGAAATAGTAGCAAGTACTGAGGCGCCAGTCAGCCTCGGCAAACCGCCTCCTTGGGAAAGAGAGGGTGAAAAGAGAAAAAAGTAATAAGGATAGGAAAATGGTCACTGCCATGGAAGTCATCAAGGACCCGCCACCCGAAATCTAAGGAAAGGGATGACAAGCACAGAGAAAGATCGAGACAGGAAAAGGAGCAAGTCCGACAGTCCAAATGAGTGGGCTCACCAGAATTAAGAAGGGCAGGGAAGAAGAGAGGATGAAAGGTTCAAGGAGGCGACCCCGGGTGTTTGTCAGCACATCACCCCAAAGGGCATGGCGACAATTGAAATCACCCAGGAGGAGCACAGGCTCCGGCGAGGAGTGTAGGAGGTGTTTAAGATCGGGAAGAGAAAGTGGGACAGTCGAGGGGGGGGGGGAGATAAATGGAACAAACCGTGTACCATTTACCCACAAAGACACGGGGAGCAGAACAGTGGAGAGGCGAGGAAAAAAGTAAGGGGACTAAGGGAACATCTGGGCAAATCAAGAGAGCAGAAGAGTTATGGGCCCCAGCTGTTGCTGGGGGGGGGGGTGAGAGAAAAGAATAGCCACAGAAGCGACCAGGATGAACACCAAGCATCTGCTCCTGGAGACAGACACAAAGGGGCGAAAACTGTGAAATTAGAAGTTGAAGGTCAAGGAAATTGGCGTAATATCCATGGCTGTTCCACTGAAGAATAGACATGGGCAAAAAGAGAAAGGATAGCAAAAGAGATCAAAGAAGAAACAAAGTTGAAAAGGGAATACAGCACGTGAAAAAAGCACGGGGTCAGGATCAGCAAAGTCAGGGTTAGGGTGCATGGGTAAACTGAGTAAAGAAGGAGGGAAAGAAGTGGGAGGACAGATCAGAGGTGGACGAACATGGTCTGGAGGAGGAGAAGGAATTGGAGGAGGAGGGGCAGAAAGAGGAGAGCGCACCTCAGCAAGGGCAGTAACCGAGATGGAACCAGGGGCTAAAGAAACCGCCACAGTAGGAACAAGGAGCTCCACCACCGAAGCGGGAGGGGAAGGAACGATAAAATCAAAGATAGGGGGGTGAAGAAGAAAGCAAAGCCTTAATTCTTACCTACCGGAGAGGAGGAAGGAGAGGAGCAAGGTTTCCGCTTCTGACTCAAAGAAACAGGTGTCCCAGCAGCAATGTACTGGGCAACAGACTTCAGCATCTCGATAGAAGAAGAAGAGTGCAAGCGAACAACATGACCACCAGGAGAGCGATGGACATCGGCCTGTACAGTCAGGCGGCGTGGTGAGCCAAGAGACGGAAGAGAATGATGAGAAGGAGGACCAGAGGGAGAGGAGAAAGAAGACACAGGAGACATGCCAGACTGGGTAGAAAGAAGGGATACCCTAGACAGAGAACCAGGAGGGAGACTGTCTGGGACAGAACGGAGGGTAACAGGGGAGGTGGTGGTGGGCGTGTCCGGGTCTAAGGCTTGGAAACGGTTGTGAGACTGAGGAAGGTGGGAAGGATGAGGAGAGGAAGAGCGCGCCACGCGAGCATAGGAGATGCCAGCGAAAGAGGGAAGACAATGAACTTGGCGCCGAGCCTCAGGAAAAGACAAACGGTCCCTGTGCTTCAAGTTGAGGACGGCCCCCTCAAGTTTGTAATGTATACACGTGCAGGAGAAAGTAGGGTTGGCCTCACCGCAATTGAGGCAGCGAACCTGGTGAGAAGTGCACTCCAACTTAGAATGACCCTCGCCTCCACACATGGAACAGAGAGACAGGACTAGAGCATTTGAGGGTACCATGCCCAAACCGCCAGCACTTGTTGCAGAGCCAAGGAGATGGAATATACTCCTGAACGGAGCATCCGGCACCAGCAAGAATGACAGAGGGCGGAAGGGTCCTACCATCAAAGGTAATCTTCACAACCCGAAGGGGCAGACGGCGATGACCACGAGGAGGATGAGCAAACGTATCTACCTGGAGGACAGATTGACCCTGGGCCTCGAAAATATGCTTGATATCCTCGTGGCAGTCTTTAAGATTCCTAACACCAGCCGCAACATGGTGCGGGAGAACAGTGCCAACACTGGCATTTAACCGAGCGTTCTTTGAGACCCAAACAGGGGTCTCGCTCGCCTAGGCAGGATAAGGTGGCCAAGCGGGTGGCTGCATCCTGAGGAGCAGCAACAACACAGGTACCAAGACAGGTGGGGTTGAAGGTAAGAGAGGCATCTACGGAATCTACAAGATGGCTATGAAGGGAAAAATTGTCAGGAGTGGAATCTAAAGAATGGAGGTCAAAGTACTTAGTCCACGTAGCAGGACCAAACAAAGCATAGTACAAATTAGTATGGGAAGGGAGCATACGAGAGAGAGACGGGTCAAAAGGCGCAGTAGTCACAGTAAGAGATGGAGCCATGCAAGAGGACGAGGCAGTCACCACAGCAGACTTGGGGCTCGACCCAACCACAGAGGAGGGAGGGGAGCAGGGAGGAAGAGTCCGGTCTGGGCCTAAACCAGGTCCTTATCCTGGTCTTCCAGGACGGTCCAATTCAGGGGCCTGGTCACCCACCCCATGAACCTGGGTAAGAGAAGTCAAGTTATCATCCATGCAGCAAACCAAACATAAGAGATGGGACCTGGAACGAAAGGATACCACCTACCAGGGCAGCCAGGGAGGCCGAGCTCGGGCCAGTGCAGGGTGTGTCGTCCCCAGGGGTGATCCCCCCCTTTTCAACAGGGGAGTCCTACTACTTCGTTCATTCTCCCACACTAGTGCTAAGACCCCAGTCCCCCTATCGCCCCAGCCTGGACACCCAACCATCCACTCAGGGCGGCATCTCACAGGCGACCCCTTCAGCGGGTGGTCCGATGGCTCACAAGGTCCCTACATGGTGCCCTTCAGCACGTCCACCACCCAAAGAGGGGGCACAGGCTACCCACACCGGTCCCAGGGAGGTATACGTGAGCCCCTCACCACGGCAAGGAGGCACCACGGAGGGGGTATGCCTGCAAGATATATGGAGGCTATGTACCATGGGAGAGTGTGCCTGTAAGACACACTGTGGTGATGTACCATGGGAGAGTGTGCCTGTAAGACACATGGTGGTGATATACCATTGGAGAGTGTACTTGTAAGATACATGGTGGTTATGCACCATGGGAGAGTGTGCCTGTAAGACACATGGAGGGTTGTACCATGGGAGAGTGTGCCTGTAAGACACTTGGTGGTGATTTACCATGGGAGAGTGTGCCTGTAAGACACATGATGGTGATGTACCATGGGAGAGTGTGCCTGTAAGACACATGGAGGGTTGTACCATGGGAGAGTGTGCCTGTAAGACACATGGTGGTGATGTACCATGGGAGAGTGTGCCTGTAAGACACATGGTGGTGATGTACCATGGGAGAGTGTGCCTGTAAGACACATGGTGGTGATGTACCATGGGAGAGTGTGCCTGTAAGACACATGGTGGTGATGTACCATGGGAGAGTGTGCCTGTAAGACACATGGTGGTGATGTACCATGGGAGAGTGTGCCTGTAAGACACATGGTGGTGATGTACCATGGGAGAGTGTGCCTGTAAGACACATGGTGGTGATGTACCATGGGAGAGTGTGCCTGTAAGACACATGGTGGTGATGTACCATGGGAGAGTGTGCCTGTAAGACACACTGTGGTGATGTACCATGGGAGAGTGTGCCTGTAAGACACACTGTGGTGATGTAACATGGGAGAGTGTGCCTGTAAGACACATGGAGGGTTGTACCATGGGAGAGTGTGCCTGTAAGACACTTGGTGGTGATTTACCATGAGTGAGTGTGCCTGTAAGACACATGGGGGTGAAGTACCATGGGAGAATGTGCCTGTAAGACACATGGTGGTGATGTACAATGGGAGAGTATCCCTGTAAAACACTGTGGTGATGTACCATGGGAGAGTGTACCTGTAAGACACATTGTGGTGATGTACCATGGGAAAGTGTGCCTGTAAGACACATGGTGGTGATGTACCATGGGAGAGTGTATCTGTAAGACACATTGTGGTGATGTACCATGGGAAAGTGTGCCTGTAAGACACATTGTGGTGATGTACCATGGGAAAGTGTGCCTGTAAGACACATGGTGGTGATGTACCATGGGAGAATATGCCTGTAAGACACATGGTGGTGATGTACCATGGGAGAGTGTGCCTGTAAGACACATGGTGGTGATGTACCATGGGAGAGTGTGCCTGTAAGACACATGGTGGTGATGTACCATGGGAGAGTGTGCCTGTAAGACACATGGTGGTGATGTACCATGGGAGAGTGTGCCTGTTAGACACATGGTGGTGATGAACTATGGGAGAGTGTGCCTGTAAGACACATGGTGGTGATGTACCTTGGGAGTGTGTGCCTGTAAGACACTTGGTAGTGTTTTACCATGGGAGAGTGTGCCTGTAAGATGCATAGACATATACCTCAAAATGCTACGCGTGCTACTAGTTGTACAAGAATGTAAGAGCCCTTGTATACAAAAATAAAAAAAATAAAAAAATAAAGTAATATACAGTATAATAATATATTACTGTAGTATATCATTATTAAGTAAAATATCATAATTCCTATTGTTTAGCTATCTAAGTTTTCTCAACCATTACAGTGGTTACAGTGTGCGGGTGTTTAACACTAGGGGGGGGGGGGGGGGGCAGGGTGCATACAGGTTTCACATACAGCTGTAATTAGGTCAGTTCCAGTCTCATCTGCCCTGCACCTCACATTGTTCTACAGTGTTAAATATTTTTTTTTTTTAAACATTTCATATACTATTGGGCCCCAGAGACATCATTCATAACTTTGGTTCCTCTTCTGCATGAACTTTTTTGTTCTAATTTCTCCTGAAAAATCATAAAACTTTTTCCTTGAAAGATTATCGGCAACTTTTATTCTCGCAATATTATCTTTCTCTTTCCTAATCCTCTTTCTTGAAGATACTAAGCCCTGGTGCTACACCTGATCTGGGGCCGCCAACCATCTCTGGGGCCCCCTGCATCTTTCCATAAGTTATGCCAATAGGTCTGAGGCACCCTGCGTCTTTTCGTAGGTAATGTCAAAAGGTCTGGGGCTACCCTGCATCTTTCCATAGGTTATGCCAAAAGGTTTGGAACACCCTGCATCTTTCCATAGGTTATGCCAAAACATCAGGGGCACCCTGCATCATTCCGTGGATTATACCAAACGGTCCGGGACACCCCTGCATCTTTCCGTAGCGTATGCGAAAAGGTAGATCTGTTTTGAAATTCCCTAACATGATTATTCCAACCAGGCATACTACTTCTTTTATTGGTTATAAGATAAATGCTCTCTTCCTCTGCCCTACCTCGCATTGACATAACGGATGTGGAAAAAGTAATTGAGATTGTTCTGTTGGAAATTGCACTGAATAACAATGAAAGCAATTGCATCACTTGCGATTTGAGTATTCGTTAAGCAGGCATTTAAACTTATCCAGGTCAGCAAGAGTGGCCTTCCTACGTTTAGGTGTGTTCTAGGGAGGTTTATGTTTTCATTGGCAGCAGCAACTTGTGAGTGAGGTATATTGGAGGTGGCCATGGCAGGGAGATGCCAGGACAGGTTGTCATCACTGATAGTCTTATACTTACAAGTGTGACCAGTGAGATAATCTATGAGAAAATGATCAATATGAGACCTTCCACTCCCATCTCATGATATAAAGCTATAGTTAATATTAAATTAATCATCAATTGCAGGATTATGTAAATTTTCAGCATCCATGAATGCATTAAACAAATTTAAGTATACATCTTAGCGGGTAAAATCAGTGTTAAAAATCACCTACCACCCATGAGTTCAGCATTATGATACAAATTAGTCAATTGATATATTTCTGAACATACATTTCCCCACTCATCTGCACAGTTGATATTGATTGAGAACAATGCATATACACACACACGTAATCAAATACTGCCGAGCACCATAGGAGACATGTATAGTAAGAGTGAGCCCTGACAACTGAGGGCTGAGGACCTGAGGTATTGACAACCTCAACTTTACATTGCTTATTGTTATGCCACAGGATAGCAGCAGCACCATAGGGTCTTCCAAGACCTGACAACAGACACGTCAATACTGTACTAGCAGTGTAAAAAAAACATCAATAAATTTTAAGTGGTTTTCAAATTCATAAGATGTAAGCCAGTGTTCTTGCAAAACATGAATAATTCTCACATACCAAAATGCTTTTGACATTCAGTCAGGGTTTGTTACTTCTCCAGTTACCTTAATAACCTGGAATTATGACTTTACAAATACTGAAGCATTGTCATGGGATAAATAATCTGGAATTATGACTTTACAAATACTGAAGCATTGTCATGGGGTAAATAACCTGGAATTATGACTTTACAAATACTGAAGCATTGTCATGGGGTAAGTAAGTAAGTAATTATCAAAAGAAGGCACCAAACCGAGAAGGCTATGTAGCACCATCAAATGCGCAAAATAATCAGAGGGCGCTAAATATCACCAAGGATGCCAATACGAGAACAAAAACGCATAAGGCGAACGATATCAAAAGTATCTGAGTCACCAAGAATTCTATTGAGGGACAGGTGACCGCGAGGGGCGGTCGGAAAGCAAGACACATGCTCGTCCTGGAAGTCAGGACATTCAAGAAGGACATGCACGACCGTAAGAGGGACAATGCAACTAGGACAATAAGGAGCAGAGACGGCGCTCCATCAAGTGACCATGGGTTAAGCGAGTATGGCCAATACGCAACCTCGCCAGAGCTGTTTTCCACCGCCGGTTACGGTGGAAGGAGGACGGCCACGAGGAAACACAACATTTAAAAGTACATAGCTTGTTACCAGTAACAGACAACCAAGAAGCCTGCCAACGGGTAAGGACTGAGGAATGGATAACTGGGTAAAAGTCGGAATACGGAATGCCTTTACGAGAGATGGGACAAGAGCGGACAGCTTCCTTGGTGGCAGCATCCGCACGCTCATTTAAAGACACACCAATATGACTGGGAACCCAACAAAACTCAACCGACTTAAATTTACTGTGAACAAGAAACAGCCAATGCTGGATCTCGACAACTACTGGATGAACCGGATTAAAGGACCCGAGAGCCATGAGGGCACTACGAGAGTCAACAACAACTACAAAGGAAGACTGATAATGAGAAAGCAGGAGACGAAGAGCATAGAGAATAGCATAAAGTTCCGCTGTAAAGATGCAAGTCTCTGGAGGTAAGCGACACATATAAGTGCGATCAGGAAAAACAACAGGTAGCCAACACCGTCCGCTGACTTAGACCCATCGGTGAAGACAGAAACGGAGCGGGAGTGAGAAGAAAAGTGCTCAAGGAAAAGGTGTTTTAGAACTGTAGGAGGGGTGAAAGCTTTAGTGATACGGGTCAAGGAAGTACAAAACCGCGGAAGAGGGACTCTCCACAGGGGCAAAGAAGGAAGAACATGAGGAGAAACATTAGAAATACGAACGGAAGGAGAATCCTGGAGGCGAGATAACCGGATAGAAAGAGGGAGGTGGTGATGGAACAGGAACCGCAGGAGGGGTAAAAGTTAAAGCACGACAGAGGCGTGAGGAAGGATGTTGTAAGGACCGCGCAAGATAGCTAAGACAGTAGCGATCACGGCAGTCCTGGAGAGACAGGAAGCCAGTGTCAACATACAAGCTAAGGACGGGAGTCGAACGAAAGGCACCAGAACTGAGGCGCAACCCAGTATGGTGCAAAGCATCAAGACGGCGAAGAGTAGAAGGAGAAGCAGACGAGTAAGCAGGGCAACCATAATCGAGCTTAGACAGGACGAGAGAGGAATGTAAAGGAAGGAGAGTGCGCCTATCTGCCCCCAAGAAGTATGGGACAAGACCCGAAGGAGGGTAAGGGCCTTAGAGCACTCAACACAGAGGTAAGAGATATGGGGAGACCAAGACAAACGAGTGTCAAGGAATAACCCCAAAAGCTTCCCGGAATCTTTGTATTCAAGGGGATGACCATAAAGTGACAAAGAGGGACGAAGAACAACCCGTTTCCGCGTAAAAGTCATGGCACAAGTCTTAGAAGTAGAGAACTTGAAGCCATGATCGGTGGCCCAAGACGACACGGCATCAATTGCAAGTTGAAGCCGGTGCTGAAGGAGAGGCGAATCATCACCCTGACCGCAAAGGGTAAGATCATCGACATAGAGAGCGGAGAAGACACCAGAAGGAAGAGAAAAGAAGACCATTGAGGGCATCCAGAAAAAGAGTAGTGCTCAGAACACTACCCTTGGGCACACCTTCGTATTGCTGAAAAGAGGCAGAGAGCGCGGTACCAAGGCGCACCCGAAAGGAACGACGGGAGAGGAAGCTGCGGAGAAAGAGAGGGAAACGACCACGAAGGCCAAAAGAATGAAGTTGAGATAGAATATGATATCGCCAAGTGGTGTCGTAAGCCTTTTCCAGGTCAAAAAGGACTGCAACAACGGAGATCTTCGCAGCAAAAGCAGTACGAATATAGACCTCCAAGTTCACCAGGACATCTGTCGTGCTGCGGCACTTGCGGAAACCAAATTGAGAAGGGGAGAGGAGGTGATGGTGTTCCAGGAACCACATTAGACGAACGTTAACCATACGTTCAAAGAGTTTGCAGAGACAACTTGTGAGAGCAATAGGGCGAAAGTCCTTAGGGGAAGTACCCAGAGACCCCGGTTTGCAAACAGGGACGACAACGGCATCGAGCCAGTCCTCAGGGACTGACGACGACTCCCAGATCCGATTATACAGACTCAGTAAATACTGAGACGTGCACGGAGGGAGATGGCGAAGCATCTCATAATGAATACCATCGGAGCCCGCCGCCGTAGAACTGCAGAGGGCCAGGGCAGAACGAAGTTCAGAGAGAGAGAGAAGGAATCATTATAGGGAAGTTGAAGACGAGTGCAGAAATCTAAAGGACGAGACTCAAGGACAGGTTTACGAAGAAGAAAAGATTGGGGAAGATGAAGACCAGAGCTAACAGAAGAAAAGTGGGAACCCAGTATGGAAGCGACCTGCAACAGGTCCGCCACAAGAGTATCATGGAGGTGAAGGACCGGTGAAACATCGGGAACGAATTTACCCGCTATCTTGCGGATACGCTTCCAGATCTGGGCCAGAGGAGTTTCGGACGTAATTGTTGAGACATAAGATGCCCAACATTCACGTTTAGCCGTACGGATGGCCCTACGGGCCACCACACTCGCTTTCCGAAAGAAAAGAAAAGAATCGGTCATCTGCCTACGGCGGTGCCTCTTCCAGGCTGCACGCTTACAGCGGACAGCCTGAGCACAGTCCGCATTCCACCAGGGAACGCACTTCCGTAGACCCCAAGAGGAAGAGCGAGGGATAGAGCGGAGGGCAGCGTTGAAGACAGTGTCATGAAAAAGGAGGAGAGCGCGAGAGAGAGGCAGAAGGGAGAGGTCAGAGAGAGTAGCACTGAGGGTAAATAGGGTCCAGTCCGCCTTAGCAAACTGCCACCTAGGGAAAGAGAGGGAAGGGCGAAAAGAGAAAAAGGAAACAAGGATGGGGAAATGATCACTTTCATGGAGGTCATCAAGAACCTGCCACGTGAAATCTAAGTAAAGAGAAGAAGAGCAGAGAGAAAGATCAAGACAAGAAAGGGTGCGAGCCCGAGAGGCCAAATGAGTGGGCTCACCAGAATTCAGAAGAGACAGGGAAGAAGAGAGGAGAAACGGCTCAAGAAGGCGACCCCGGGTATTCGTCAGAACGTCACCCCAAAGAGAATGACGACAATTGAAGTCACCCAGCAGGAGCACAGGCTCCGGCAAGGTGTCTAGGAGGTGTTTCAAATCAGGAAGAGAAAGCGGGACACTCGGGGGGAGATAAATGGAACAAACTGTGTACGTGTACCATTTCCCCACAAAGATACGAGCAGCAGAACAATGGAGAGGCGAAGGAAAAAGTGAAGGAACAAAGGGAACATCAGCACGAATCAAAAGAGCAGAAGAATTAGAAGCCCCAGCAACGGCTGGGGTGGGGGGGAGAGAAAGGAATAGCCACGAAAACGATCAGGACGAGCACCAAGCATCGGCTCCTGGAGACAGACAGAAAGGGGCGAAAACCGCGAAATCAGAAGTTGGAGTTCGAGGAAATTGACGTAATAACCTTGAACGTTCCATTGAAGAATGGACAACGACGAGAAGAGAAAGGACAAAAACAGAGAACAAGGAACAAACAAAGGCGAAAGAGCAACAGAGCACGTTAAAGAATATCAGGGTCAGGATCAGGGTCAGCAAAGTCAGGGTTAGGGGGCATGGGTAAACTGAGCAAAGACGGAGGGAAGGAAACGGGAGAACAGATCAGAGGTGGGCGGGCGGGGTCCGGAGGAGGAGGAGGAAGAGGAGGAGACAACGGAGAGGAGCAGTCAAGGACAGCAGCAGGAAGAGAAGGGGTAGAAAGAGGGGAGCGTACCTCAGCAAGGGCAGCAACCGAGAGGGAAGCGGGGGCTAAAGAAACCTCCATAGCAGGAACAGGGGGCGCAACCACTGAAATGGGAGGCGAAGGAGCGAGAGAGGCAGAAGTAGGGGCCGAGGAAGAAAGCGAAACCTTCGTACCCACCGGGGAGGAAGGAGAGGAGCCAGGTTTACACTTCTGACTTAAAGAGACAGGTGTCCCAGCAACCACGTACTGGGCAACGGATTCTAGCGTCTCAACAGGAGAAGCTGAACGAGAGTACACATGACGGCCGTTTGGAGAGCGATGGACATCAGCCCGCACCGACAGGCAGCGGGAAAAGTCAAGAGACGGAGGGGAAGGATGGGAAGGAGGAACGGAGGGAGACGAGTAAGAAGACACAGGAGACATGACAGACCGGGTAGAAAGAAGGGGAACCCCAGACAGAGGACCAGGAGGTGGATCCTTCGGGAGAGAACCCAAAGGAACAGAGGAGGGGGCAGTGGGCGTATCAGGGTCCAAGGCCCGGAAACGGTTGTGAGTCTGAGGAAGGCAGGAAGGACGAGGAGAGGAAGAGCACAACACGCGAGCATAAGAGATATTAGCATAAGGTGGGAGCCGGCGAACCTGGCGTCTCGCCTCAGGAAAAAATAAACGCTCCCGGTGCTTCAAGTTGAGGACGGCTGCCTCAAGCTTGTAATGGACACATGCACGGGAGAAGGTAGGATGGGCCTCACCGCAGTTGAGGCAACGAGCCTGGGGAGAAGTGCACTCCGACTTAGAGTGACCTTCGCCACCACACAAAGGACAGAGAGAGACAGTCCCGGAGCAGCGGAGGGTACCATGCCCAAACCTCCAGCACTTGTTGCAGAGAAGAAAAGGAATGTACTCCTGGACAGAGCACCTGGCACCAGCAAGAATGACAGAAGGTGGAAGGGTCCTACCATCAAAGGTAATCTTCACAACCCGGAGGGGTTGACGGCGACTACCACGAAGGGGACGAGTAAACGTGTCCACCTGGAGAATAGAATGGCCCTGGGCATCAAGGATATGTCGAATATCGTCGTGGCAGTCGCGCAGGTCCTGAACACCGGTTGCAACATGGGGCGGGAGCAGAATAGTGCCAACACTGGCATTCAACTGAGCGTTCTTCGAGACCCGAACAGGGGTCTCGCCAAGGCAGGATAAGGCAGCCAAGTGGGAAGCAGCATCCTGAGAAGGAGCAGCAATGACACGTGTACCGAGACGAGTGGGGTTGAAAGTAATGGAGGCATCCACGGAATCTACGAGATGTCAATGGAGGGAGAAATCGTTAGGAGGCGCAGAATCAAGAGGGAGGAGATCAAAATATTTGGCCCACGAAGCGGGACCAAACAAGGCTTGATAGGTAGCAGAACTGGAAGGAATCGAGCGAGGGCGGCCGTGACGAGGACGGCGGTGAGAACCCCCAGAGAGAGGAGGGTTAAAAGGCGCAGTAGTTACAACTAGAGAAGGAGCCACGCCAGGGGACGAGGTAGTCATCACTGGGGGCTTGGGGCTCGACCCAACCACAGAGGAGGGAGGGGAGCCAGGGGAAGGAGTCAGAGAGGCCAAAGGAGGAGCAAGGTCGGGGCCCAATGCAGCGGAGGCTACAGAGCCCGGTCTTCCAACACGGACTAACTCGGGGGCTTAGTCGTCCACCCCACGAGCCTGAGAAGGTAAACCAGAAACAGCCGAAACAGGGGTCATCATCATTACGAAAAGAAAAATTCATTCACGAATGTGCCCCCACACCCACCATGGAGCCACAATTAGAGGCAGGACACCCAACAAGAAGCTATCGCCGATCTTGCCGGGGCCTCCTAGGGGTGCGTCGTGAGTATACGCCCCACAAACGCCACCTTAAGAAACCGACAGTCCGTCGAGATCGGGTTCAGTGACGAAAGGGGGATTGACAATAAAAGGTTCCCCTCGCTCTCGATGTCGGGAGCAACAGTTCTACGGGTGCAAGAGTATGCCTCCTCAAGCACCCGGGCGTCAAAATAGAAGAAGTCCAAGGGAAGAACCAGAACAAGCAATAGGTCGGCAGGAAATGGCAAGCAGATAGGAGAAGAGGGGGGAGAAAAACGAAACAGAAGGAAAAGGAAAAGGTGCCCAGCAGAATTGGAGAGGACGGCAGCAGGAGCACAAGGCTAGAAAAGGACAGAGGACTGTCCCAAGGAGCATCACACTCCGGCAGCCGCCCACTAAGCCCCCACACGGTAACAACAAGCTGAGCGGGGAAGGGGTGTCATAGGGTAAATAACCTGGAATTATGACTTTACAAATACTGAAGCATTGTCACAGGGTAAATAAACAATGTTACATGAAGATCATTTGTGTGTTAATTAAAAGGACACTAGTAAGAGGACAGTAAAATGGAATGTTGAGACAACTGTCAAGTAAAAATTATATAATTAACAGGTTTTAAATAAGAGCCAACTATTGCACATTATTCTATCTATATATAATTTGAACTAATAATAGAGCCTAAATAAATAATAATTACACATCAATCACATCCATCAAGACAAGAAATTAAACAACCAATCAAAACCTTATAAGTTACTTCTATACCTCGTAACACAGGCCAATAATGATCATAAATATACCTATCAATTAAACAATATTCAAACTAAGGACTTTACAGCAAATTTTTAAATCACTAATTTAAAAACAGACATCCTTTTCTATTAATAAATTGTTAGATTTAGGCATTTGTAAACAAATTAAATAAATAATAGTAATTAAGCCTTCAATGAAATATTCCACATTTTAATACAAATTCTGGAGTCACTCATATAAATGCAAAGTTTTGGTTTATAAAATGCCAGATATAAGATAATATGAGTATGGGAATCAGGCTATTATTATTGCCAGATTCATATACAGTACTGTGCATATATAATTGCTAGCTACTTATATAACTGCTAGATTCATTATATTATATATATTATATATTATATATATATATATATATATATATATATATATATATATATATATATATATATATATATATATATATATATATATATATATATATATATATATATATATATATATATATTATTAAATATGACCGAAAAAGTAAGATTAATAATTCTAACACGAATTTTCTCAATCTTTCGTACATTACGCTTCACTGTTGGAGGTAAATCAAAAATCACTTCTCCAAAATTCATTTTTATTTCTAGTCTAACGCGACACGGGCGCGTTTCGTAAAACTTATTACATTTTCAAAGACTTCACAAATACACAACTGATTAGAACGTATCTCTGATTTTATATCTACATTTGAGTGAGGTGGGAAGGGTGATGTGGCATTAACACAAGACAGAACAGGAGGGGATATTAATAGGGTATTAAAAGTATCAACACAAGACAGAACAGAAACAATGGGTATTGAATAGAAGTGTTTGTAGAAAGCCTATTGGTCCATATTTCTTGATGCTTCTATATTGGAGCGGAGTCTTGAGGTGGGTAGAATATAGTTGTGCAATAATTGGCTGTTGATTGCTGGTGTTGACTTCTTGATGTGTAGTGCCTCGCAAACGTCAAGCCGCCTGCTATGGCTGTATCTATCGATGATTTCTGTGTTGTTTACTAGGATTTCTCTGGCGATGGTTTGGTTATGGGAAGAGATTATATGTTCCTTAATGGAGCCCTGTTGCTTATGCATCGTTAAACGCCTAGAAAGAGATGTTGTTGTCTTGCCTATATACTGGGTTTTTTGGAGCTTACAGTCCCCAAGTGGGCATTTGAAGGCATAGACGACATTAGTCTCTTTTAAAGCGTTCTGTTTTGTGTCTGGAGAGTTTCTCATGAGTAGGCTGGCCGTTTTTCTGGTTTTATAGTAAATCGTCAGTTGTATCCTCTGATTTTTGTCTGTAGGGATAACGTTTCTATTAACAATATCTTTCAGGATCCTTTCCTCCGTTTTATGAGCTGTGGAAAAGAAGTTCCTGTAAAATAGTCTAATAGGGGGTATAGGTGTTGTGTTGGTTGTCTCTTCAGAGGTTGCATGGCTTTTCACTTTCCTTCTTATGATGTCTTCGATGAAACCATTGGAGAAGCCGTTATTGACTAGGACCTGCCTTACCCTACAGAGTTCTTCGTCGACTTGCTTCCATTCTGAGCTGTGGCTAAGAGCACGGTCGACGTATGCGTTAACAACACTCCTCTTGTACCTGTCAGGGCAGTCGCTGTTGGCATTTAGGCACATTCCTATGTTTGTTTCCTTAGTGTAGACTGCAGTGTGGAAACCTCCGCCCTTTTCCATGACTGTTACATCTAGAAAAGGCAGCTTCCCATCCTTTTCCGTCTCGTAAGTGAAACGCAGCACGGAACTCTGCTCAAATGCCTCCTTCAGCTTCTGCAGATGTCTGACATCAGGTACCTGTGTAAAAATGTCGTCAACATACCTGCAGTATATGGCCGGTTTCAAGTTCATGTTGACTAAGACTTTTTGCTCGATGGTACCCATGTAGAAGTTTGCAAACAGGACACCTAGGGGAGAACCCATGGCGACCCCATCTACTTGCTTATACATGTGCCCATCCGGGCTCAAGAAGGGTGCCTCTTTAGTACAAGCTTGGAGTAGTTTCCTCAGAATACTTTCTGGCATGTCAAGAGGAGTACAGGCTGGATCACGATACACTCTGTCGGCTATCATTCCGATTGTCTCGTCCACAGGTACGTTGGTAAACAGCGATTCTACGTCCAACGAGGCTCTCATCCCTGTGGCCCGTGTGCCCCGCAGTAAGTCCACAAATTCCTTTGGAGACTTCAGGCTGAAGGCGCAAGGAACATAAGGAGTCAGCAGGCCGTTGAGTCGCTTTGCCAGTCTGTACGTGGGTGTGGGTATCTGGCTAATGATTGGCCGAAGTGGGTTTCCAGGCTTGTGCGTCTTGACATTTCCATACGCATATCCAGGTTTATATTCCCCAATGATCTTTGGCAGGTGGAGTCCGGATTTCTTGGCGTTTACAGTTTCGATCAGTTTGTTGACCTTTGCTTTTAATTCGGCTGTAGTGTCCTTCGTTACCCTTTGGAACTTAGTTTGGTCAGAGAGTATGATGTTCATTTTCGCCAGATATTCGTCTTTTTTAAGAATGACATATATTGGCGACTTGTCACCTCTCCTGACAACTATCTCCTTGTTCTCACGAAGGCTTTTAGCTGCCGCTTTAAGCTCGGGGGACAGTATGGTGCTTCTGTAGTTGCCTCGATTCTTTCCTCCTTCTGCAATAAGTTCTGCTTGTAAGGTATCTTTGGTAGTGACCTTCTTTTGTGTCTCGAGGTCGAATATGTCGTCCAACAGAATTTCCAACTCTACTTTCCGGGCCATTTCACTCGGTCTGGACATAACATGACAGTTTATGCCCAGATTTAGGACCGAGTGAAATGGCCCGGAAAGTAGAGTTGGAAATTCTGTTGGACGACATATTCGACCTCGAGACACAAAAGAAGGTCACTACCAAAGATACCTTACAAGCAGAACTTATTGCAGAAGGAGGAAAGAATCGAGGCAATTACAGAAGCACCATACTGTCCCCCGAGCTTAAAGCGGCAGCTAAAAGCCTTCGTGAGAACAAAGTTTCAAGATCACTAGAAGTTTCCCCTGATAGGCAAGCGAACACATGTTTGGAGGGTTTAGGGGTGGAAGGGGGAGTTTGGCAGTCATTGCTTACAAGTCCCCTCATACGCGTGAGCATCATCGAAATATCTCTGGTGGATTTTTTCTCATGTTGTAGTTGCTCTTGCAGCCGCTCCGTTTGCTGCTGCGACTGCTGCTGGTGTTCCTGCAACCGGTCACGAAGGGCAACCACTGCTTGAACAGTGGAGCGACCCAAGGGCGAGGTGGTAGGGAGGCTGAGGTTGCGATCTGTCTCATTTTGATCCAGTTCCTTATCCCCCATTTCCAGTTGACTGTGGGGTCCAGCTGTGGATGGTGGTCTCACAGTAGGTGACATTATTCCAGAACCAGGAAGTGGCCACTCTACATCAGGAGAAGGCCCACCACTGGCAGAAGATGCAGCACCTGGTTCTTGTGGGGGAGCTGGGATAATGGCACGAGTCTTCGGTCTGGTACCGGTCCCCTTGTGCACTTCGTAATTTAAAGGTGGTGAGTTTGGCAGCCAGCTGGAGCAAACATCACCTCCAGATGGCTCTGAACAGCGAGTGGGACTGATGGCAGCATTTGGCAACTGCTCTTCATGGTGGTGTGAAGGGTATGGCGAGTGTTGTGTCAACACCTCCGGGAGGCAGGTTCCTGGCACCTGACGGGCAGGCGCAGGTAGAACAGACACCTGTCGTCTGGCCCCGTGATGCACTCGGTGCTTGGCAGATGGTGAAGTATTTGGTATCCAGCTGCTACGAACACTACGTCCAGGTGGCTCTGCACAGGAATTAGAGCCGGCAGCTGTACCTGGCAACCGTCCTCCCGGGTGGGCGGGGCCGGGCACCTGACCGTAAGCAGCTGGTCGCTTGACACTGTCAAGGTGCCAGGCTTGAACACCACTCCTGCCACAGTTTATGCATTTTTCACTTACTGACTGCAGTTCCTTTATGAGTTTAAAACACACCTCAGATTTATGAGGTTCACCACACACGGCACAAAAAAAGTTTTTGCTTGTGCTGTACCTGGCTACGTGACGTCCCCATCGTTGACACTTATAACACCTACGAGGGGGAGGGTTGTAGAGGGCAATGTTATAGTGCCGACCTAAAGCTGCTCTTGAGTAAATTCTGTCCGGTATAGGCGTGGCACCTTTCCATGTGGCAGCTATGAGTCCATTTCTCAGACGTTTAGAGTTTACAATATTTTCATCACAAAGATATTCAGGCTTAATGAGTTTATTAACATTGAATATGACAATGTTTACTTTTGGACGCCTAGGTGCTGCATTTTTCATTTTTTTTTTTTTTTTTTTTTGAGATATATACAAGAGTTGTTACATTCTTGTACAGCCACTAGTACGCGTAGCGTTTCGGGCAAGTCCTTAATCCTATGGTCCCTGGAATACGATCCCCTGCCGCGAAGAATCGTTTTTTCATCCAAGTACACATTTTACTGTTGCGTTAAACATAGGCTATAGTTAAGGATTTGCGCCCAGTAAATCCTCACCGGCCAGGATACGAACCCATGACATAGCGCTCGCGGAACGCCAGGCGAGTGTCTTACCACTACACCACGGAGACTGTAAATGTATTTTAATGTCTGCATACTCTGTGTTTAGCAACATATTTACAAAAGCACTATCGTTTGTAACGAAGACAGTCACTTTCATCTCTAGGTAACTTAATGACCTTATCATAGTGTGCACCAGAAGCTTCACAAAACCACTTCACTTTTCCCTCTACTGTGGTTCCCAGAGGAAAATCTAACCGTACATGTCTGGCAGCAGCCGAATTTGGTGGGTTTGATCGTGCCCTTTTCAACTGCTTACGGCGCTGACTTTTACTCATTTGCACCGTGAATCCCTCATCATTTGCACCGCCCTCTGATGTGTCGTGGGGGACCACTGAGGAGGTGGCACCATCATTAGAAAACAATTGACGAGCGTGCGATGGGTCCACACAGTCACTATCTGGCAACGGCGGTGTGCTGCCCGGCACCTTATTCGGGGCAGTTGCCATGGCATTAAAGACACAACACCTATATGCAGAGTATTACGGTTCACTCGCTCCAAAGTGAACCACAAAGAAGCACATCAACAAATGGCCTATTCACAGGGTGGAAGGGGCCGCCAACCATCAAACTAGATCAGCAGAAATAAATCGGTCAGCCTGCATATATGAGGCTCCACTATTTTCAAGGTCACAGCGCACCTTGCAATATTTTCACCAGAATAAGGGATTGTTTTAGGGCGCCTACCTTTCTGGGTGCCAGACCCGTTTGATGGCAGACATAGAAATGCTCCCAACCACACGGGGGTTTCATTAGGCCAGTGCTCCTTGCGCCTGTCTGAGGGTGGCCAGGTTCTGGCTCGTGGGCCCTGGTAGGCAAGCACTCTATGCACATTGACTGATGCCAGAAAGCTAATATTCCCATACCAGCCTGGATATCTGCGGGGAGCCTCCGTGACTCACCCAGAAAATGACGTTTCATTACATTCAACCCTGGGTTTTTGCTCTAATACCTGAAACATTGTTATTAATAAAGTCAACTGTCATCTTGGTGTTTCTCTACACTGTGGTCAGTGTTCACTACACCCATGTCAACTGTCATCTTAGTGACAGACTGACTACACGTGTAGTTTCAGTTTCCTGATGCCTTATCCAGTTACTTTACACAAAGCCTGATGCATCATTATAGTCCAGTTACTTTACTCAGAGCCTGATGCTTCATTATAGTCCAGTTACTTTATTCAGAGCCTGATGCTGCATTATAGTACAATTACTGTACTCAGTGCCTGATGCTTCATTATAGTCCAGTTACTTTACTTAGTGCCTAATGTTTCATTATAGTCCAGTTACTTTACTCAGAGCCTGATGCTTCATTACAGTCCAGTTACTTTACTCAGAGCCTAATGTTTCATTATAGTCCAGTTACTTTACTCAGAGCCTGATGCTTCATTATAGTCCAGTTACTTTATTCAGAGCCTGATGCTTCATTATAGTACAATTACTGTACTCAGTGCCTGATGTTTCATTATAGTCCAGTTACTTTACTTAGTGCCTAATGTTTCATTATAGTCCAGTTACTTTACTCAGAGCCTGATGCTTCATTATAGTCCAGTTACTTTACTCAGAGCCTAATGTTTCATTATAGTCCAGTTACTTTAATCAGAGCCTGATGCTTCATTATAGTCCAGTTACTTTACTCAGAGCCTGATGCTTCATTATAGTCCACTTACTTTACTCAGAGCCTGATGCTTCATTATAGTCCAGTTACTTTACTCAGAGCCTGATGCTTCATTATAGTCTAGGTTCCACATTAATGTTTGTGTTGGTAATGACAGGTGCAGGAGACCATCAGGGAGGCCCTGGAGATGATGACCACAGAGACAAGTGCCAGAGCTGACCCCGTACACCTGGGAGACTCAGCCTCCACCATTAATGTTTGTGTTGGTAATGACAAGTGCAGGAGACCATCAGGGAGGCCCTGGAGATGATGACCACAGAGACAGGTACCACAGCTGACCCCGTACACCTGGGAGACTCAGCCTCCACCATTAATGTTTGTGTTGGTAATGACAGGTGCAGGAGACCATCAGGGAGGCCCTAGAGATGACCACAGAGACAGGTGCCACAGCTGACCCCGTACACCTGGCAGACTCAGCCTCCAGGATCATGAATAAAGTTTAGGAAATCACTGGAAAGATCCACCAGAAGCAATTAACAGTAAGTTTTTTATTTTCTCTCATTGGTCATATCACAAAATGTTGAGGTGTGTTTTGAAGAGAGGAAGCCTGTTCTTAGGTTTATTGGAGTTCCCCAAGGTCAACTACTGACTTTCCTTATCATACAATCCACATTAGTTGCCTAACTCCTGGATAAATATTTACTGGTTGGTGAACAGGTGCATCAGGTGAAAGGAAATATGAGAACCATTTCTGTGCTGCATAGTGATTGAACCTGTGATCCTCTATTGAACCCGAGATCCTTGCCCCTTCACAGAGGCACAAAGAGCGCATGATACTCCACCAACCTACCGGGAAAGCATCCAGGAGGACAGCGAACCTAAACAGACCACTGGTGGGTTCCAAGAGACTGAAACCTTGAAACTGGCAACTAACTTCTAAATAATGCCAGCACCAACCCCCTGCCAGTAGAGGGGGGGCTGGAGCTACACGTCCAACACCAACCCCCTGCCAGTAGAGGGGGGCTAGAGCTACAGGTCCAGCACAAACCCCCTGCCAGTAGAGGGGGGCTGGAGCTACAAGTCCAGCACCAACCACCTGCCAGTAGAGGGGGGCTGGAGCTACAGGTCCAGCACCAACCCCCTGCCAGTAGAGGGGGCTGGAGCTACAGGTCCAGCACCAACCCCTTGCCAGTAGAGGGGGCCTAGAGCTACAGGTCCAGCACCAACCACCTGCCAGTAGAGGGTGGCTAGAGCTACAGGTCTAGCACCAACACCCTGCCAGTAGAGGGGTGGGCTGGAGCTACAGGTCCAGCACCAACCCCCTGCCAGTAAAGGGGGGCCTGGAGCTACATGTCCAGTACCAATCCCCTGCCAGTAGAGGGGGGCTGGGGGTACTGGTCCAACACCAACCATCCTGCAAGTAGAGAGGGAGGGGGAGGAGCTAAAGGTCCAGCACCAACCCCCTGCCAGTAGAGGAGGGCTGGAGCTACAGGTCCAGCACAAACCCCCTGCCAGTAGAGGTGGGCTGGAGCTACTGGTCCAGCACCAACCCCCTGCCAGTAGAGGTGGTCTGGAGCTACAGGTCCAAGACCAACCCCCTGCAAGTAGAGGTGGGCTGGAGCTACAGGTCCAGCACCAAACCCCTGCCAGTAGAAGGGGGCTGGAGCTACAGGTCCAGCATCAACCCTCTGCCAATTGAGGGGGCCTGGAGCTACAGGTCCAGCACCAATCCCATGCCAGTAGAGGGGGGCTGGGGGGTACTGGTCCAGCACCAACCCCCCTGCCAGTAGAGAGGGGGGTGGAGCTACAGGTGCAGAACCAACCCTCTGCCAGTAGAGGAGGGGCCTGGAGCTACAGGTTCAGCACCAACCCCCTGTCATTAGAGGTGGGCTGGAGCTACAAGTCCAGAACCAACCCCCTGCCAGTAGAGGTGGGCTGGAGCTACAGGTCCAGCACCAACCCCCTACCAGTAGAGGTGGGCTGGAGCTACAGGTCCAACACCAACCCCCTGCCAGTAGAGAGGGGCTAGAGCTACAGGTCCAGCACCAACCTGCTGCCAGTAGAGGGGGGCTGGAGCTACAGGTCCAGCACCAACCTGCTGCCAGTAGAGGGGGGCTGGAGCTACAGGTCCAGCACCACCTCCTGCCAGTAGAGAGGGGGGGGGGGGCTACAGGTCCAGCATCAAACCAGTCAGTTAGAGAGGGGCTGGAGCTACAGGTCCAGCACCAATCCCCTGCCAGTAGAGGGGGGCTGGAGCTACAGGTCCAGCACCAACCCCCTGCCAGTAGAGAGGGGGGGGCTACATTTCCAGCACTAACCTCCTGCCAGTAGAGGGGGGCTGGAGCTACAGGTCCAGCACCAACCACCTGCCAGTAGAGGGGGGCTGGAGCTACAGGTCCAGTACCACCTCCTGCCAGTAGAGAGGGGCTGGAGCTACATTTCCAGCACCAACCCCCTGCCAGTAGAGGGGGGCTGGAGCTACAGGTCCAGCACCAACCCCCTGCCAGTAGAGAGGGGGGGGGGGCTACAGGTCCAGCATCAAACCAGTCAGTAGAGAGGGGCTGGAGCTACAGGTCCAGCACCAACCCCCTGGCAGTAGAGGGGGGCTGGAGCTACAGGTCCAGTACCACCTCCTGCCAGTAGAGAGGGGCTGGAGCTACAGGTCCAGCACCAACCCCCTGCCAGTAGAGAGGGGGGGCTACATTTCCAGCACTAACCTCCTGCCATTAGAGGGGGGCTGGAGCTACAGGTCCAGCACCAACCACCTGCCAGTAGAGAGGGGCTGGAGCTACAGGCCCCGCACCAAGTCCCTGCCAGTAGAGGGGGGCTGGAGCTATAGGTCCAGCACCAACCCCCTAACAGTAGAGGGCGGCTCGAGCTACAGGTCCTGCACCAACCCCCTGCCAGTAGAGGAGGGCTGGAGCTACAGGTTCAGCACCAACCCCCAGACAATAGAGGGGGGCTGGAGATACAGGTCCAGCACCACCTCCTGCCAGTAGAGGGGGGCTGGAGCTACATGTCCTGCACCAAGCCCCTGCCAGTAGAAGGGGGCTGGAGCTACAGGTCAAGAACTAACCCCCTGCCGTTAGAGGGGGGCTGGAGCTACTGGTCTAGGACCAACCCCCTGCCAGTAGATGGGGGCTGGAGATACAGGTCCAGCACCAACCCCCTGCCAGTAGAGGGGGGCTGGATTTACAGGTACAGCACCAACCCCCTGCCAGTAGGGGGGGGGGGGCTGGAGCTACGGGTCCAGCACCGTCCCTCTCCTGCAAGTAGGGGGGGGGGGGGGGCTGGAGCTACATTTCCAGCACCAACCCCCAGCCAGTAGAGAGGAGGGGGGGAGCTACAGGTCCAGCACCAACCCCCTGCCAGTAGAGGGGGGCTGGAGATACAGGTCCCGCACCAAGCCCTTGCCAGTAGAGGGGGACTGGAGCTACAGGTCCAGCACCAACCCCCTGCCAGTAGAGGGGGGGGGCTGGACCTACAGGTCTAGCACCAACTCACTGCCAGTAGAGGGGGGCTGGAGCTACAGGTCCAGCACCAACCCCCTGCCAGTAGAGGGGGGGCTGGAGCTACAGATCCAGCACCAACCCCCTGCCAGTAGAGGGGGGCTGGAGCTACAGGTCCAGCACCAACCCCCCTGCCAGTAGAGGGGGGCTGGAGCTTCATGTCCAGCGCCAACCCCTCTGCCAGTAGAGGGGGGCTGGAGCTACAGGTCCAGCACCACCTCCTGCCAGAAGAGAGGGGCTGGAGCTACATATCCAGCACCAACCCCCTGCCAGTAGAGGTGGGCTGGAGCTACAGGTCCAGCACCAAGCCCCTGCCAGTAGAGGGGGCTGGAGCTACATGTCCAGCACCAACCCCCTGCCAGTAGAGGTTGGCTGGAGCTACAGGTCCAACACCAACCCCCTGCCAGTAGAGGGTGGCTGGAACTACAGGTCCAGTAAAAAAAAACCTGCCAGTAGAGGGTGGCTGGAGCTATAGGGCCAGCACCAACCCCCTGCCAGTAGAGGGGGGCTGTAGCTACAGGTCCAGTACCAATCCCCTGCCAGTAGAGAGGGGCTGGAGCTACAAATCCAGCACCAACCCCCTGCCAGTAGAGGGGGGCTGGAGCTACAGGTCCAGCACCAACCCATCTGCCAGTAGAGGGGGGGGCTGGAGCTACAGGTCCAGCACCAACCCATCTGCCAGTAGAGGGCGGCTGAAGCTACAGGTCCAGCACCAACCCTATGCCAGTAGTAGGAGGCTGGAGCTACAGGTTCAACACTAACTCCCTGCCAGTAGAGGGGGGCTGGAGCTACGGGTCCAGCACCGTCCCTCCCTTGCAAGTAGGGGGGGGGGATGGTGCCACAGGTCCAGCACCAACCCCCCTGCCAGTAGAGGATGGCTGGAGCTACAGGTCCACCACCACCTCCTGCCAGTAGAGAGGGGCTGGAGCTACATTTCCAGCACCAACCCCCTGCCAGTAGAGAGGGCTGGAGCTACAGGTCCAGTACCAACCCCCTGCCAGTAGAGGAAGGGGGGGCTGGAGCTACAGGTCCAGTACCAACCACCTGCCAATAGAAGGGGGCTGGAGCTACAGGTCCAGCACCATCCACCTGCCAATTGAAGGGGGCTGGAGCTACAGGTCCAGCACCAACCCCCTGCCAGTAGAGGGGGGCTGGATCTACAGGTCCAGCGCCAACCCCTGTCAGTAGAAGGGGGCTGGAGCACAGGTCCAGTAGAGTAGGGGCTGGAGCGATAGGTCCATCACCAACCCTCTGCAAGTAGAGGGGGGCTGTAGCTACAGGTCCAGCGCCAACCCCCTGCCAGTAGAGGGCGGCTGGAGCTACAGGTTCAGCACCAACCCCCTGCCAGTAGAGGGGTGCTGGAGCTACAGGTCCAGCATTTGGGGGCTGACACTGACCACAGGTGATAATGGAGCTGACACTGACCACAGGTGATAATGGGGCTGACACTGCCCTTAGGTGATAATGGGGCTGACACTGACCACGGGTCATAATGGGGGTGACGCTGACCACAGGTGATAATGGGGCGGACACTGACCACAGGTGATAATGGGGCTGACACTGACCACAGATGATAATGGGGCTGACACTGCCCACAGGTGATAATGGGGCTGACACTGACCACAGGTCATAATGGGGGTGACACTGACCACAGGTGATAATGGGGGGGACACTGACCACGGGTCATAATGGGGGTGACACTGACCACAGGTGATAATGGGGCTGACACTGACCACAGATGATAATGGGGCTGACACTGCCCACAGGTGATAATGGGGCTGACACTGTCCACAGGTGATAATGGAGCTGACACTGACCACGGGTCATAATGGGGGTGACACTGACCACAGGTGATAATGGGGCGGACACTGACCACAGGTGATAATGGGGCTGACACTGACCACAGGTGATAATGGGGCTGACACTGCCCACAGGTGATAATGGGGCTGACACTGACCACAGGTGATAATGGAGTTGACACTGACCACGGGTCATAATGGGGCTGACACTGACCACAGGTGATAATGGGGCGGACACTGACCACAGGTGATAATGGGGCTGACACTGACCACAAGTGATAATGGGGCAGACACTGTCCACAGATTGAGGACTCTAGGGTTGCAGTACGGATTTCATCAAGAGTGAGAGCCTTAGGGACTGCATCACAGGTTACAGAGTGTACATATTCCTCGGCAACTTGCTGATGCTTGGTGATGGTGAAACTGTTGGCAGGATGTCGACTGATGTAATCAGCGGGATTGCCTGCACCCGGCTTGTATTTCACCGTAAAGTTGTATGGTTGCAGACGAAGAGCCCATCTCTCAATGCGAGCTAGTGGTTTGGACTTTGGATTATTGAAAATGGTCTCCAACAGTTTGTGGTCATTGACTATCGTGGTGAAGGGTGCACCAAGCAGATACACATTAAAGTGTTCACAGCCCCATACAAGAGCAAGAGCTTCCTTCTCTGTCTGACTGTATCGTTGCTCAATATCTGTGAGAGAACGGCTGGCGTAGGCAATTACTACTCTGGAATCTGGTTGACCAGGTTTGTGTTGGGCTAAAACAGCACCTGATCCAACAGGACTAGCATCCACCGTTAACTCAGTGTCCATTGACGGATCAAAGTACGCAGTAGTCGCATTCTCTACTAGTGCATCTTTCACAGCATCAAATGCATTTTGCTCGATATCGCTCCAGTACCATGATGCATTTTTCTTCAGGAGCTCACGTAGAGGCTTCGTAATGGTAGCAAAATCTGGAATGAAGCGAGAACAGTAGTTTGCCATTCCCAGAAAACTATGTACTTCAGTGGATGTTGAAGGAGGTGCAGCATTCTTGATATCTGCAACTTTCTTAGGATCTGGAGACAGACCTTTGTCACTAAGTACATGTCCAAAGAATTCAATTTTATGTTGATTGAACTCACACTTTGCTCGGCTTAGCATCAAATTCTTTTCTCGTAAGCGTTGCAATGTTGCACGAAGAGCTTTGTCGTGTTCAGCTTGGGTACGGCCATAAACAATGATGTCATCAGACATGTTGTCAGCATTAGGTATATCTTGCAATACCTGGCTGATGATGTGCTGGAATACCTCAGCAGCACTGTTAATACCAAAACTCAGGCGCTTGTACCTATACAGATCTCGATGTGTCGTAAACGTTGTGATGAAGCGACTCTCCTCATCAAGTTCAAGCTGATGATAGCCCTTGTTTAAATCTAACTTGCTAAATACAGTTGCACCATTCAAGCGGTAGATCATATCATCTACAGTGGGTGTAGGATGGCGTTCACGCATTATTGCCTTGTTGGGAACACGCATGTCTGCACAAATGCGTATCTCATCTGGATTCTTCGGCTTTGGTGAAGTGACAATTGGGCTTACCCATGGTGTTGGACCTGTTACTGGTTCAATGATATCTAGTTCGATCAGCCTATCCAGTTCGGTATCGACTTTCTTGCGAGTATGGAATGGTTGTCGGCGATGTGGTTGGGCAACTGGAATTACATCTGGGTTGATACGCAGATGTACTTTGCTATCAGTATAACAACCTATGGATTTAAATCGATCAGAAAATTCAGCAACAATAGCATCAACATTGTTTGCAGATTCCACTGCTACAGCATTGGAAAGCTGAAGTAGCCCCAATTTGGTTGAAGTCTTGTAACTGAGTAGAGACTCCTTTGCATTCCTAACAACATGGAATGTAGTAATGAGCATTGCACTCTTTGACTTGATCTCTGCAGTGAAAGTTCCAATCACTGGCAAGGCTACATTTGAAGCATAGGCAGTGGCTTTGCCATTATAGTTCTCAAGCTTTGGGAACTGTTTTTTAAATTTCTCATAGTGACATTCAGCAATGGTGTCAATGTTTGATCCAGTGTCAATAAGAACTTTGAGACAAATACCAGCAATGCATACTATAGTCTCTGGGTTGTTTGGAAGATCATTCCATTCTGTGATTGATTGTACTCCATAAATGTAATCACATTCACTGTCATCTGAGACTGATTGTAATGAAATGTTGTCTTGTACATTATTAACATTCTGGATATGAGGTGCAATATTGTGTTTACCACCTCGACCCCTATGACCTGATCCTCGTACAGTGCTTTTATTCATTGACTGTGGTTTCTTTAGTGCAGAACGACACATAGCACCAAAATGACCTAGTTTTCCACACTCATAGCACTTCTTACCTTGAGCAGGACAAACATTATCTTGGTGTGGGTAGTCTCCTCCACAATTGTAACATTTATTGTTGACACCCTCTGATGTGGGTTGTTGTGACTGCATGAGTCTTGTTCCTTGACCCAAGTTGTGATGTGGTTCTCGGCTAAATTTACTGTTAGGTTTGCCATGATAGCTTTTATGATCACGGTGTCCTTCCTGAACCTTACATACCTCATCACTGTTAGTAACAGTGGCAGAACCGTTGTTGGCACTGCACTCCATGACACGAGCATCATGTGCAGCATCTTCCATTCGACGAGCCATATCCAGTATCTTGGTAAGAGAACTGTCATCATCAACAAGTTCTAGAGCACTTCGACGAAGACGTGTAGATGTGCATGCTTCAATTATTTGCTGTTTGATTTCTTTGTCAACATCAGCAAACTCACAATGGGCTGCTAAACCCTGCAGACGTGTGTGGTATTGACCAACGGTTTCATTAGAGAGTTGTCTGGCTCTCCTGAAATGCATAATTTCCATTGCAGTATTTTGCCTTGGTTTGAAATGCTCTGTTAGTTTGGCTTTGGCAATGTCATAATCTTTGGCACCACCAGTGTCTTTCAGTGTGTCAAAGATGTCACAAACTCTATCACCTGCATAATGAAGTAGAAAGGCACGCTTTCTTTCAGCACTTTTGATGTCAGAAACTATCAACAAATTTTCAAACCTTTTAAGCCATTTGACCCACCTCTGTGACAGGTTTGTCTGGTCACAGTCAGGATCAAATGCAAGAAACTGAGGTATATTTGCCATTTTTACTGAATAAAAGTAAACTTATCACTTAAAATGTTCCTCAGAATATTAAACACTTACTGCACTGTATATGTTAGTCAAGAATTCACTGTAATTACTTTAATTTTGCAAAGCACACAAGCATTTTAATGCAAAAAGTTCACAGCAGAGCACAATAAAAATAAATCCTCTAATCAAATAAATCTCAAAATAAACAATACCCAAATTTGTAACAAATTAGATGGCAAATTCCTTGGCATTCTCATTGACCACAAGCTGAATTTCCAGGGACACATTCTAAACATATCAAAAAAACTTTCAAAAACTGTGGGCATTCTTTCTAAGATCAGATATTATGTACCACGCCCTGCCCTGGTGACTCTCTATTACTCCCTTATCTATCCATATCTCAACTATGGTATTTGTGCTTGGGGCTCTACTACCGAAAATCACTTACGTCCTCTAATTACTCAACACAAAGCTGCTATTAGGACAATATCCAATTCTGGCCCCAGACATCACTCGGTACCCCTACTCAAATCTCTGAATATGTTAGACATTAAGTCACTGCACATTCTCTCATGTGTATTCTACATATATAAAACGCTAAACTATAATGCCAATCCTGATCTCAAAAGCTTCATAGAAGGTTGTAACAGAACCCATGAGCACCACACCAGAAATAAATACAGTTTTGATATTCCTAGAGTACGACTTAATCAAACTAGAAATGCTCTACAAATCAAGGGGCCCAGAATGTGGAATGACCTTCCCAACCATGTTAAAGACTGTACCTCTCTCAACCAGTTTAAATTAAAAACGAAGCTATACCTAATAAATTCCCTGTAACCTACCTTACCCTTCTATTGTCAACCAATGTCTGTTTTTCTTTAAAGAGCGCTGTTTGTCGACATAATTGTATTTGTGCTGCTTTTTCATCTATGTTTTCATCTCTTGTTTTCATTCTACTCATTATGCTCAATTAGTATTAAGCTTGTCATTTAAGTTTATCATGCCCGAAACGCTTTGCGTAATAGTGGCTTTAGGCATTGTATGTACTAGCTCTACCTATAAGTCAACCAATCCTTGTAAAAATTTATTGTATGTATGTACCTTACCTAAATAAAATTGTATTGTATTGTATTATAATATAGCAGCAACTGACTTCTTACCTAGCCCTTGTGTACATGTGTTGTTCCTACTCACAGCAGCAGCACAGCAGTTGGCACAGCAGTTGGTACAGCAGTTGGTACAGCAGTTGGTACAGCAGTCGGTACAGCAGTCAGTTCAGTGTGAAAAATTTTGTAGCACGAAGCGTCGTTTCGTAACCAAAACATCAGATTTTGTACACATCAAAGCGTCGTTTCATACACGGCGTCGGCACGCAGATTACTTGTACACAGCTTGAGTCAGCACATGCTGCCCGAAACGCATTGCGTAATAGTGGCTTTAGGCATTGTATGTACTAGCTCTATCTATATATTGATCCATTAATGTAACATCACTTGTATGTATGTACCTTACCTGAATAAACATATTTATTTATTTATTTATGCTTGGGGTAGCACATAGCATTGGTTAGCACATGGCATTGGTTAGCACATAGCATTGGTTAGCACATAGCATCGTTTAGCACAAAGCATTGGTTAGCACACAGCATTGGGTATGGTGCTCACAGCACGACTTCTCCTTCCTCCTCTGGGTGAGACAGCATGCTCCTTCCTTGTTTGAAGTTGAACAAAATACCTGCACTCCCAGTTCATCCTCGTCGCCAATGTGGTGTTTGTGTGTTACTGAGGAAGTCTTGGTTGTAGGGTTGATGTAAAGTCATGACTTGGTTACTGACTTTAATACGTATATACACAATTACATGACTAGTAGCTACCAAGCTTGGTGGGCGTCCTGTACGCTCTGTTTACCTTCTCTCTCTGGCGTCTGCTCCGCCACACATAGAAAACGGATGGTACCATTTTCTGTGAACATGACAGTATACAAGTTAAGGGCACTGGCCTGTAGTTCAGTGCTTCTTGTCTGTCACCCTTTTTGTATATTGGGACAACATTAGCCGTCTTCCATGTTTCTGGTAGGTCTCCCGTTTCCAGTGACCTACTATACACTATGGAGAGTGGCAAACAAAGTGCTCCTGCACACTCTTTCAATACCCATGGGGAGATTCCGTCCGGCCCAACAGCTTTCTCACGTCCAGCTCGAATAGGTGCTTTTTGACCTCATCTCTTGTTATTTCGAACCTTTCCAAGGTCGCCTGGTTTGCTGCCACCTCTCCTAGCACCATGATCTCTCCTTGTATAGACCTCCTGGAACCTTTTATTGAGTTTTTCGCACACCTCTTTGTCATTCCCTGCTTACCTGTACTCACTCGTCTTAAGTTTCATCACCTGTGGTATATCTGAAAACCTGAACCCGACCAATGCCAGTACTTAAAATAACTCTTTCAGTGCCTGAGCCTAACCTAACTTAATCTAACTTTGTCTAAGGTGCTGTCTCTGCCTTACCATTTACCTAATGTTCTCTCATTCATATAATTTCCTAAATAATCCATCAAGTCTCCATGCACTTATGCAAGCATCTACCTCAGTTTCATTGTAAAATTTTACTCTTAAATCTATTCTTACCCTATTCCATTTAAATTGTAAATTTAATTGTATTGATCTATGTCATTTATTGAAATCAATTATTGATCTCATTTTGTTCTTTTAATTAAGTTCATTCTAATTATAGGTTAAAACTAAGCTAATTAAAATTTATTATCTTTAAGATTATTTTACTTTACAATTATCATTTGTCAAATTTTTTTTTTATATATATATATATATATTCATCCTGACAGTCTCTACTGATTTTTTTGTTCTCTCCACCAAACTTGTGTATCCTCCATGGCTATCTAGTGACTTTTTATTCTACCTCTAATTGTTTCAATTCTTTTGTTTACTTGCATTTATTGTTGAGTTTTGCCATAATTATTCTCTAATTTTAGCAGACTCAATACTTTGTAAGCTCTTATTGTATTGTTATATTATTATATTGCTGTGTTTTGCTACTATAACTTTCTATTTTACAGCAGATTTAGTTTTCATCTGTTCCTGAAATTGTTTATCTTATTGTATCGTGACATTATCTTATCTATATGCTTACTGATATTGATCCAGATCGAAATCTTCTGTCCCATATCCACACAAATCAGCACATTGATCATCATTATTGCAGGTATTACACAGCAAATCTTGCAAAAAACAAACTCCTAAATAACACCTGCTTATCAGTTTACAACCAAAATGTTAGGTCACTTGGTAAACATTTTGATGATATAAATGCACTTCTTACAGCACTAGGTACTAAATTATCTTTCATCATTTTAACAGAAACTTGGCTAAGGAATGACTATACCCAACTCTACAATTTAGCTGGTTATAAAGCCATTCATAACTGCAGGCCTAATAAAAAAGGTGGCGGTACAGCAATATATTACAAAGATACCTTCACTTGCAATAGTGTCATTAGTGATAGAGACGACTATTGTGAATATACCTTTGCCAAGTTCTCCAGTAAATCCCTTAAATCCTCCCTGATAATCGGTGCCATCTATAGATTTCCTAATACCAACATAGCTTTATTCTCTGACAATGTAAGGAATTTTATCATAAATAACAATCTCAACAAAAATCACATCATTCTGGGAGGTGATTTCAATATTGACCTGGGTCTTCAAAACAACCCTCAAGTTGACTATTTCCGTAACAGCATGCACTCCTGTATGCTAATCCCCACAATCACCAAGCCCACCCGAGTCACTCAAACATCTGCCACTACCCTGGATCATCTATGGACTAATATAACAGGTCCCCTTACATCTGGGGCAATTTATGACAGAACAACTGACCACTATCCTACTTTCCTCATAGCAAACATTGACACATCACCACCAGAAACCAAAAAACTTTCATTCAGGCTACATAGTGAATCAGCTTTAGGCAATCTCTCTAATGCACTCCACAATATTAACTGGGAATCTGAATTTAATAATTCACAGGATATAAACTCATCAACTAACCTCTTTCTCTCCAAAACTCTAAGCCTCTACAACACTCACTGTCCCCTCCTTACCAAACAAGTAACTGACAAAAGAAAAAATAACCCGTGGCTCACAAGTGGCATAATTAAATCAATCAACAAAAAACATGAATATGAAAAGAAATTTAGGAGTGGCCTAGTTTCAATGGAAGTAGTTAAAAGGTACTCGTCAGTGCTTACCAGTATCATAAGAAAAGCAAAACTTTCATATTATGAGACTAGATTCAAAGAAGCACAAGGCAACATGAAAAGCACATGGAATACCATCTCTAACATCCTGGGAACTAAACAACACTCCCACAACCAGATAACACTCTCTAAGGATGGCCTTACACTGTCATCTAACTTAGAAATGGCGAATGAATTTAATAGCTTCTTTTCATCGATTGGTGCTAACCTTGCAAGTAAAATCCCACAGACTCAGACACATATCAACACATATCCCAGCAAACACAGAACGTTTGTGGACGTTTTTAAATGGTTCCACAAAGGTAATACTGTAACTTTTGACATAAATACGTATATCTGATGTTCTTAAAACCAAAGGATATAACTAAAAACATATATTCTTGAGACACAGTTTTTTAAGATTTATGTAAAAATTTAAAAATAATAGTGAATGCTATGGTATTATAATGTTTTCATGCTTTATATTTAAGAATAAATAATTTTCAGTCAACATTTAGTTTTTTTTGTTTACTTTCTGTAAAGCTATCCAATTTACGTTCTTATAACATAAATATAACATTTATATGACGTCAGTATAACGTTATTTACACGACATCATTACGTTATTATGATGTTATATTAACGTATAATTCCTGTGTGAAAACCAGAATATATATTGAACTTTATGTTTTAAACCTTGTAAAGTTATCATAAAACTTGGAATAAGACGGTAAGCATGCTTTACTTATGAAAATATACAAACAAATCAACAAAAACATTTTAACATAAAAAACATAAACATAACATAAAGTAATTGCATGCATGGGAGTTAACTGGAACTCTGTAATATTGCATACATGAACCTTAAGGTACAAACCCAGTGTATTTACTCATGCAGTTCTTTCCTAAATCTAAATTTTTCCAATTTTTACACTTTGTTTCGAGTTCTGTCTTGTGTTGCTACTTTTAATACCCCATTAATGTCCCCTTTGTTATGTCCATTCATCCCATTGTGCACCTCTACCATATGTCACTCCTAATTCTTTGCTTTTCTAGAGAATGTAATATAAGCTTTGACAATCTTTCTTCATATGACAGGTTAACAGGTAGAACAAAGATTACCATTTATATATGGATAACTATTATAAGTCGGTTTGAATGAGTGAATTGCTGCTTGAAGATTGAAATTGAAATTGAAATTGAAATAAGTTTATTGAGGTAAAATACACACAAAGGGATGAGGTAGCTCAAGCTATTCTCACCCCATTCAGTACAACGTGTTAATATATACATAGACACACATCTCAAACAATAAACATATTACCAAACATTCTGAGAGGTAAACATATACATTTCCTCCTTCACAAGTAGTATGGTATCAGACGTACACACAAATACTTTTATGACCTAGGTATACTGTATAGACAATTTGCAAGACACCTGCAGATAATTCAACAAAATATTACAATCTTGGTGCAAAATTCTTATATCTCTCAAGAATATCATCAACCTTTCCGTTGTGACACATCCAGGCTATTTGTTCAGGAACAGTCCTTATCTCAGTGTTTCTATATACATTAATCAACGGACAATCAAGAATATAATGGGCAAGGGTGTGAGACCTTAACATACCACATAGTTTACACTTCGTGTCATTACCATGAACATCTATCCCATATTCCCAGTAATATTTGTACCCAAGCCTGAGCCGCATGTACACAGAGTCACTCCAAGCATTTCTCCTTTTACCATAAGTGAAATGGGTGTTTTGACTCACATACATGTAGTGTTGCATGGTTTGACTTCTCTCATACATTATCTCTCTCCTCTCCACTCCCGCCTGTGCCTGAATATTTCTGATTTTGCTTCTTATTTGTCTCATTGTGAATTCACATTCAATGTCAACTTGTGGTTTTGATGTGGCACGTTTGGCCAAGTCATCCGCCACCTCGTTGAGCACTATTCCAACATGAGACGGAATCCACATGAATTTCACACTATAACCTTTCAGCTGTATCTCAGTTATTCTTCTCTTACAGTCCTCCACTATAGACATGAAGACTGGGTTTCGACTGTTTAAGGACTCCAGTGCTCCTCGGCTATCGACAAATACAAAAACATTTTTGTCGTCATGACGTACTTCCTCCAAACACGCCAGAATGGCCTGCAGTTCAGCTTGTGTGGATGATATATAATTACTAAGCCGGAGTTCAATTATCCTGTCCACAGTCCCAAACTCCGTATAATCCCTTATTAGGACACCACACCCTGCCCTGCCATCTTCCGCCACCGACCCGTCGCAATATACATGTAAACTGTTGCCTCTTGGTAACCGAGATATCATGCTTCCATACAAACACCGTAATTGTCCCGGTTCATGATGAATCTTTTTCACCTTGAGGGGTACAATTTCGACGTCTATTTTCTGTACTATCCAGGGAGCAGACATATTACACTGTCGAGAGGGTTTACAGCAGTCAAGTACGTCGTATTCCCTGAGGTCATGAGCTAATCCTCTCGTATAGCGTGTCTCCCTCAGTTTCCTGGAAGTGTGTACGTCACTCAAGCAGGTCTGAACGCTCTCAAACAGCTTATCCCCTCCTTTTCTCCGCATGAAACGAATAGATACTCTAGTGTTAATGTCACGGACTCTATCACACACACTCTGTAAATTTAATTCCATTCTCATTATTTCAATCATTGCATTTCTTTGACATCCAAGAATAATCCTCATAGCCTCGTTCTGTATCAGCTCTATTTTTTGAATTCTGCCTTGGCCTGTGTAAGACAATACGGGTGCTGCGTAGTCTATCAGGGATCGAACAGTGCTTATGTATAACATCCGCAAGATAGGTACCCCAACACCTTTACCAGAAAAAGCCAGTGCTTTTAGAGGATGCAGACGGGCTTTACATAAGGTGCTGATATGATTTATTTCAGCATTTTTACTCTCACATGTGTATCCAACATACATGCCCAGATACTTGTACTTCTGTACACGGCTCAGTTCCACACCATTTAGAGTAAGTGTTATATTTCTTCGTTTCCTATACTCGTATTTGGTTTTATCTGCATTTATAACTAAGCCTAACTTGTGACAGGTTGTACCAAGTATGTTAAGAGCATCTTGAATTTTGTTCCCAGAAGTGCCTTGTATAAGAATGTCATCAGCATATATGATCGTCGTGACCCCTGGAGGATACATCTCTGATGCTAATCTGTTCATTAATACATTGAATAAGGTGGGACTTAATACTCCCCCTTGTGGGGTACCTAACTGAAACCTCCGTTCCTCAGACATGTATCCCTGGTAATACACCTGACCTTTTCTGCCCTGTAGATAATCCCTTATCCAGTGTAGCAATCTCCCTGTTATTCCCAGATTGGCTAATTCGTATAAGATTACTTCCCCATTGGCTTTATCAAACGCTCCTTGTAGATCAACAAAAACTCTACAATTGTCATCCACATTAGACAAGCACTTTAAGAGACAATCCGCAGTACTTTTGCCTTTGATAAAACCAAAGAGATTACTGGACATGTTATCACCTACAAGGTAGAGTAGCCTATTTAACAAAATCCTTTCCATCATTTTACAAAAGCAGGATATTAAGGAGACAGGTCTGTAGCCTCCGTTTGACTTAGGGATAGGAATGATGACAGCCTCTTTCCATTTTCTTGGTAACTTTCCCTCTCTATAACTCATATTAAACAAATCAAGTAAGGGATTAGGTTTCATACCGGCTAAATAATTAAGTATGTCATACGTTACTCCATCTTTTCCCGGAGCAGTGGAACTGCCACTTTTTATAGCATCCAGTAGCTCATCGTGGGTTATCTCAGTGCATGTTATAGATCTTGTATTTAAGACACATAAAGTTACTCCATTTCTAATATTTTCCCATGACTCAATGGTGACTCTCGTGTCTGCAGGTAAGGACTCCATACCAGCAGCACTTGCCCATTTATCTACTAACTCATTAGCAACTTTCCCTGGATCTGAGTGAGCAATGAATTTGGTCTTACAACCCCTGACTTTATTTACTGCTCTCCATATGTCTTTAAGGTTCTTAGTATTACCAATGGACTGAGCAAATTCTTGCCAGTATCTGTCCCGCGCCTCCTTCCTCACCTGACTGCATTCCCTAGCCACTTCCAACATTGTATTTTTCTCTTCATCCCTCATTCCATTTTTTAACCATGCTTTATGCGCACTCCGTAGCATTCTCTCCCATCCCTTGACTTGCTGATCATTGGAATATTTAAATTTCTTAGGTCCGTGCGTCTTGCTTCCCCTGCCCCCGTTATTTTCCCTCTGTACTAATTTCTCTATGTTCTCGACCATATCCTCGTAAAAACTATCAACGCAGAGCGGCGTGTAATGTTGATACCAATCTCCCATATTTTGAATAAAGTAATTTTTCATATCTTTATTAATATTTAGCCTTTTCCTTTGAAAGTGGACTTGTTTTTTCCCCAGTGGTAATTCAACGTTCAAGGCAAAGTGGTCACTAAGTAGTTCCCGAACAACCCGAGCCTCCCCCATAATCCCCTGAGAGTTTAAAACGCAGGCATAGTCAAGCCGTCCTCCCCTGATGTGAGTTGGTTCATTGTTTCCCAAGAGACAGGTATCTGGATGATCTTGTAGAAACTGTAACCACTTGACCCCATTAGTATTAATACTACCTACTGTCCCAAGGCTTGTGTGCCGAGCATTAAGGTCCCCAATGACCAGTGAAGGATTAGTATAAATGCAGTCAGGTAAATAGTTAGCGTCGAAGCAGTTCCTGGATACATACAAATTAACTACAATAAATTCCCCTTCCCTTAATGATAATTTAACACAGACACTCTCTATACCTTGCGTTTTTGATGGCGGTTCTACTAACTCTGCTGGTATGGAGTTCTTAACATAAATCGACGTTCCTCTGATGTTATTTGCGGCGAAGAGGTGAAACCCTTTATAACCATTTAATTTCAATAATCCTTCATTCCTATCCCCTGTCTCCTGGAGAGCTACAACATCAATATCATTTCCCATCACATAACAATGAACATCTGTAACCCTGTTTCTCAAACCATTAACATTCCATGACAACACTTTCAGTCTAGGGTGATCCATTATTAATCAATTCAGTGCCTAAGTCATCCCCAATAAGTTCACTAAATGATAGCCATACCTTGTATAACATCTCCCACCTCCTCCCAAGTTCACCAGTAAAAGCGACATTGCGATTCTCAAGAGATTTTTTCAGCCCTGAGATGTCCATTATTGGCCCAAATGATTCTTTCATTTTATGTGTAATTATAGGGTTCTTCCTTTCCCTACGACTATCATCATTCACACACACTTCACTTTCCTTCATTTCATCACTCAATATTTCATTTTTGTCCTCAACCACTATATCCTGACTATCCTTCACCGTTTTGTGATTTTCCTTGACCTCCTGAACGTTTAATTTAGCCTCGATGGACTCGATTCTCTGCCCCAGATTTTGGAGGAACTCACCAACTTTTTTAAGTTCAGCCCACACTTCCTTGACCATATTATTATGACCCTCTTTCTGAGCCACAGTAGCCACTTCACTCACCGTTACACTGTCACTGCCGGAGTCCTGAGTGGTGGCGTGGCTGCTTGTTGCTGGAGCCTGCCTAAGTAAAGGTGACTCCTTTACCCACGCATTCGTCCGGTTCACTGGCACTGTTTGGGGCAGACTGTTTTGCTGTGCTCCCGGTGTCTGGGTAAGAGCTCTTGCTTGCTCTGTAACATTCACCGGCCGGAGAACAGCCATACTCGGCCTCTTGCTACACACAGCCGAGCTCGCATTGTGAACACCTCCACAGTTGCAGCATCTGGGAACTATTTTCTCACCCAGATTCAGTCTGTTTCTACACACAGTAGAGAGGTGAGACTTTCCGCAGAAACGACATCGTGGATCATTTTGACAGCTCCAGGATTTATGCCCCCATCTGCAGCATTTCAGGCATATTATGGGCTCTTCCACATACTTTGCTACATGCCTGTAGCCAGCCCCGGTGATGAACACTTTCTCGGGTACGTCGCCTCTCACTAGAGCCACCACCTGACTCCTAGCTTCACCTTTAATAAGGTGACGCTTGGCCCACACAAATCGTTGGTCGTCGAGTATAAACTCGGGGTCCAGAATCTGAGGGTATTTATAGATAATTACCTTCGTCAGCTTCTCGTTCCCCTCCGGTATTTCCATAAGAATTCCATCATATCCTTGCCGGCTAAGAAACGTCACTGCCTCCATAGAACCTACCGTTAAGTAAGGTCTGTTTACACCTTCCTTCAGTAGGGGCTCGAACTTGCGGTGTTCTCTTCCGAGTTTGACGGTCCACAGCAGCTTCTGATGATAGGCCAACGTGCATGAGGCAGGGAAGAGAAGCCTCCATCTCCGCTGACCCTCACCTTCCTCACATCGTTCCGTCCGTTTGTCTGCATCAGTCTCGGCGTCGTTCTTCATTCTCTTATCGTTTCCGTTAAGTGTATTACTGTCCACACTACGCCTTGCCTCCTGTCTTCTTCGTTTCTTCTTATTCCTTGACAGAACTTCTAGATACTCGCCCTCCTCGTCTGGCTGGCTGCTTTCAGAGGTCATGTTAATAACGTCGTGAGAAGTAGCCATGTCTTCTGGTGACTGAGTCTCCATCTCAGTACCCAGCATGGGGGGAGGGGGGGGGAAGGTGCGGAGCAGGTATCTTGACCCGACCGCGTCCCAGGTAAGACTTGCTTGAAGATAGGTATATACACCTGTGGTACTATCAGATTGCATCGTGGTGAGCCTAAAACCCTTCAGATCCAAGCAAAGGGTAAAATGCCAGCAGATACAATTGCGAACACATTGATACCAAAATGAAAGACATATGACGAGAATTGAGGTAACCAAAGTGAAAAGAGTGTTCACATTACATTGCACTAGAGTGCTCCCGGGTTACTTTCTCTCACTTTCTCTGTTTTGTGCGGATGGTACACCTTGCTTTTGGAGTTTATATGCATTTAAACCTGTAGATAATTCTATTGCTAACACATTGATACCAAAATGAAAGACCTAGGATGAAAATTGGGGTGACCAAAATGAAAAGAGTGTATACATTTTATCGCTCTTGTGCGCTCCCTGGTAACACACTCTCGCTTACTCTGTTTGTTGCGGATGGTAAGCCGGGCTTTTGGAGTTTATATGCCTTTAGTCCTGTAGAGAATTCTATTGCGAACACATTGATGCCAAATTGAAAAAACTAGGATGAGAATTGAGGTAACAAAGTTGAAAAGGGTATACACTTTTCAGTATTATCACACTCTCTAATGTAATGAGAGTTGCCTGAGGGTGGCTCAGCTTTCTTTTTCTGGTACCCTTGGCCTACATTCATCTTGTCGGCGGGTGGAGCGCGCTGCTGTCTTTGACATTATATGCACATACTTCTGTTGGGAATTCTATTGCGAACGCATTGATACCAAAATGAAAGACATAGGACGAGAATTAAGGTGACAAAGTTGAAAAGAGTATACACTTTTCAGTATTTCCGCACACTACCAGGGAATGTCCAAACAAAAATGGAGAGAGTGGAGGGGTAACTTGCCCAAAACGCGAAAGTGTTTGGGGAGATTAACTTTCGTTCAATACTATTATGCAAAAGGAGCCACACATCTATAGTTCATCCAATAAAATCAGCAGACTTCTAGATGTTACTACTGCTCGGCTTAGACTCGGTTACAAGTATTTCTGGGAATTCTCATTATCTGCCGATGTAGACCTGACCAAATGTTAACTGTCAACAAAATTATTTGCACACCCCTTCGTCACTATGTGATAGTGAATTCAGAGACAATTCTATAACCAATGTACCAACGATGTGTCAATATTTCATTCAAAATGATCTGGTACCAGAAATTTTAGCCAAATATCCCCAGTTTGCTAACTGTAAGTAGTAACTAAGTGATTGTAACCTATCCACCGCTGCCCACTGGATGGGGAGCGGTGTGCAGGACAAACATATCAATTGTGACACTAGCTCTCCACATATGTCAGTTGCTTAATTTAGAAACTGTACTTGTGATCGATCTCGAACCTATTGTTGATGTGACGACTTATACTGAATTTTGTAACTAGCTCATCAAGATTGTAACTTGCTTAGCTAAATGAATTGTTGGGTTCAGTCCCTGAGCCCATTATGTGCCTCTGCAACCCTTTCCACTACCGCCCACAAGATGGGTATGGGGTGCATAATAAATGAACTAAACTAACTTTAAGGCATCCTGAAAGAAAGCTTGGAGGGCTTGAAAAATTGCAGAACGAAGCCTTGAGGATAATCCTTGGGTGCCTTCGTACCACAAAGATACTTAATATGAGAAAGGAACTTAATATTCCGAGCGTTGTTTATCGTGTTACTGAAAATAACTGTCAAATTGGTATAAAAATGCTTAGGCTAGCTCATCCTAACCGTTGCACAGAAGCCCTCCAGAATTTCTTTATTGAATGTAAACATTGTTTCAAATAGATAAATAAAATTGGAACTGAACTCAGAAAGTATCAGATTTATAATTTGTACCAAGAGAGACAACAATAGCACTTTCCTGCACTGTAGGAAATTACACCCTTTTCAATTTTAATCCCTCCCTTTCCATCAAAGGAGCAAATTAGAGATCAGTCCCAGCTTTGTCTTGAGGCAAAGCTCAACGTCTTAAGCCATATTGATGCTCTGTCCACAGAGCATTCTCTCTCTCAAATCATATACACTGAAGGTTTCCTACAGCGCCCAACGGGTGCAGCTGGAAGTGCAGTTGTCCTGGCAATAGGATATGACTTATATTTTGAGTGGGGAGTCCGTATAAACAACTGGGCCTCTACCCTTCAGACTGAACTATTTGCCTTGCTCCTTGCACTGAAATGTGTACAAGTATCCAAACTTGATACATTAGTTGTAAGTGACTCTTTATCATCCTTAATTGCTCTCAACTCTTTAAGACATAACTGTAACATGCTTGTGTCTGAAGCTAGACACAAATACAATAACAACTTGAGGAACCTTATCATAAACAATAATCTCAACAAAAATCACATAGTTCTCAGAGGTGATTTCAATATTGACCTAGGGCTACAAAATAACCCTCAAGTAGACTGTTTCCTCAACAGCATGAATTCCTGTATGCTCATCCCCGCAATCACCAGGCCCACCCGAGTCACTCAAACATCTGCGAATACCCTGGATCACTGATGGACCAACATAACAGCTCCTCTTACATCAAGTATAATCACTGACAGAACAACTGACCACTATCCTACCTTCCTTGTAGCGAACATGGCCATAACACCACCAGGTAACAAGAAAATTACCTTTAGGTTACAATGTGAAGCGGCAATAGGCAATCTCACAAATGCCCTCCACAATGTAAACTGGGAATCTAAATTTATCAATACACAGGATAATAATTCGTTAACTAGCCTCTTTCCAAAATTTAAAGCCTTTACAATACTTATTGTCCTCTCCTCACCAAGCAAGTAACTGGCAAAAAGGTTAAATAATCCCTGGCTCACTAATGGCATACTTAAAGCAATCGACAAGAAACATGAATATGAAAAAAAAACTTAGGATTGGCCTAGTTGGAAAAGAAGTAGTTAAGAGGTATTCATCAGTGCTTACCAGTATAATAAGAGCAAAGCGTTCCTATTACGAGAATAGATTCAAAGAAGCAAAAGGCAACATAAAAAGCACATGGAGAGCCATCTCTACCATCCTAGGAGCTAAACAACATTTACATAATAAGATAAAAATCTCCAAGGATGGTTATACACCTGCAACAGATCTTGAAACAGCAACTGAATTTAATATAGCTTCTTTTCATCGTTTGGTGCTCACCTTGCCCGAAAAATCCCAGAGACTCAGACATATGTTACCACATATCTTTCACGCAGCTATCCAAACTCTCTTCTCCTCTCTCCGGTCAGCCCTACAGATGTTGTGTCCATCATTCACTCGCTAAAAACCAAAGCTGGGAACATTAGTGAAATACCATCGATGGTACACAGGCGTGCCTCCCATGCCCTAGCACCATCCATAGCACTGCTGTTCAACAAATCCCTAGAGTGTCATACCTTCCCTGATATCCTTAAAAAAGCAAGAGTAACGCCAGTTCATAAAGGAGGTAACACGGCAGACATAAATAATTACAGACCCATATCGAATCTACCTATATTATCAAAATTATTTTTTTTTTTTTTACAAACAGCTCTACTCCAATCTTGTAAAATTCAATATACTAAGTCCCTGTCAGTTTGGCTTCCGCTCCCAAAAGAGTACCAATGATGCTATTGTTAGTCTGCTTGACTTAATCTTCTCAGCCCTTGACAAAAGTGAGTTTCCAATTGAACTCTTCATCGGCCTGAGAAAGGCCTTTGATACTGTTAACCATAACTACCTCTTACTTAAATTCCACCATTATGGAATCCGTGGCCTTGCCCTAAACTATATCCGATCCTATCTTAGTAACAGACACCAATATGAAGCCATCAATGATATAACCTCTCCCACTCTACCACTTAATTACCGTAAAGGTGCCACAGAGCAGCATCCTAGGACCCTCCTGTTTCTTATATACATCAATGATCTCCCTAATGTCTCTAACATACTTAAACCTATATTGTTGGCTGATGATACTACTCATCTACTCTGACTCCAACCCACTCCTGTTAAATAATGTTGTAAACAATTAATTAAAAAAAGTCTACTTGTGGATGTCAACCAACAAACCTCACACAAAACATAGAAAAGACCTACTATATCTTATTTGGAAACAAATCAACAAATGCAATTCAGCTTCAGATAGATAATGTAAACATTAGCAATAAAAATGATGGAAAGTTTCTTAGCCTATACTTAGACAAGAGACTCAACTTCCGCACCCATATACAACACATAACTAAAAAGGTTTCTAAAACAGTTGGTATACTGTTTAAGATCAGATATTATGTACCCTACTCTGCTCTCCTCTCACTCTATTATGCACTTATCTATCCCTATCATTCTTATGGCGTTTGTGCTTGGGGTTCAACCTCTGCAAACTACCTCAAGCCCATCATCATCCAGTAAAAATCTGCTATCAGGACAATAACTAACTCTACCTTCAGACAACACAGCTCCCTTGTTCAAATCCTTAAACATGCTAAACAAATTCACTCCATACATTCTCCTGTGTAAATTACGTTTATAAAGCCCTTTTTCCAACTGCAAACCCTGTTCTGAAACTCTTCCTGGACAGATGTAATAGAACACATGGCCACGTCCCCACCAGACATAAATATCTCTTTGATATCCCCAGAGTCAAACTTAATCTATGTAAACACTCTATGTAAATAAAGGGACCTAGTCTATGGAACTCACTCCCTTATAATGATTTGAAAAGCTGTCCAACTTCTGCCATATTCAAAAATAAAACCAAAAAGTACCTGTAGTACTTTTTAAGTACGAGGGAGTAATGCGCAAAGCGTCCCTCACCTGTGACGTCACAGCGTCATCTGACGCCATATCAACACATCGGCCATTTTGTCGTCAGTTCAGTCATGGCGAGGACTAACCCTTCATGCAAACTGCACCTACTATCAAGAAGAAGAAGATTTTGTGTTCCACCGATAGTATTATCGTAAGTAAGCACTTATATTTTATATTTTATTAAATTAATTGATTCTATTTTTCTGTAATAAAGGTCCAAAGGGTTGTTAAGGAACAAGGGTGTAGCGATACCGACGCTCAGTGCGCTCAACTCACACCAAAGTATCACCTGTGTAGCTTCTGTAATTAGTGTTAATTAGTTATGCTATAAGATAATGAAGCGAGTATAAGATTAACTCGCTACAAGGGTACTGTGTTGGGAGGTGAGGGCTGTTACTGGTGTCTGTGGGGATGTGAGGACTTGTACCAACCACTATCACCACCAGTACCTTGTCTTGCATCCTGCTTAGTATTCCTATTGAAATATGAAGTATTATTGCATTCATATAATTATTCATTCATTGTCATTACTATTTTTATGGGCTATGTTCTGTTACCCTAATGCTTTTTACCCCTGGGCATGTCCATTTACTCTCCAGCCCTTCACAAGCCACTGCTGCACCCCCTCCATGCCCATACTTACTGTGCTTATTCTTACAGGACTGCACTGCATTATGTGGTGCTCACTGCCTGGACACCTTGATACATGCATTATAGGGTTCTGGTAGTTGTTCTACTCACCAAGCCCTTCCAAGGCCAGGCTTGACATGTGAGAGCTTGGTCCAACAGGCTGTTGCTTGGACAGGCCCCTCAGGCCCACATATCCACCACAGCCTTGTTTGTCCGGCACTTCAAAATCAAATGTTTATTTACGTAAGGTACATACATATTTTTAGGTAAGGTACTCTTTATTTGGGTAAATTTATCTTCGTAGTATTTAGCTTTGGCTCGTCTAATTATCTTGGATAGCAATAACGAGTAATTCTTTGAGAATTCTTTGGAGACAATTCCTAACCTATACTTCTCCCAACCTATACTTCTTCTCAAGGTCATCTTCACTTCTTGAAGATGTTCAGGTTTTCTCTTGAAGATGTCGACGGTTGTTCCAGCAATACTGTATTTCTTTTATTGCTGAAAACCTGTTTTCAGCCATAAAAAAATAATCCTGAATCCAGAAAAAAATCCCTTTTGTATCGTCTGGAAATTTTCAAATATTGCTGATCAAACCTGAGTCTAAATTATTTGTATATATTATGAATTACAGAGGTCCCAGGACAGGGTTTTTAGGCACTCCACTTACATTTTCCCACTCTGACTTAACCCCCATTTATACAAACTCAGTCTTATCTTTTAGCTAATAATTTATTGTACACACCATACTCAGCCTGTGTAGGGTAGTTTATTGTGCATGTGTAGTATATATATTTGTGTAGTATATTTGGTATATTTAATGCCTCTAACCTCTCCTCATAGTTCTTGTCCTTCAGTTCTGGGAGCCACTTAGTAGCATGTCTTTGCACCTTTTCCAGTTTGTTTATGTGCTTCTTAAGATATGGGCACCATACAACCGCTGCATATTCCAACTTTGGTCTAACAAAAGTCGTGAACAATTTCTTGAGTATTTCGCCATCCATGCATTTAAAAGCTCTGAATATTATCCTTTACCTGCAATTGGTTGTTGCTGTATTTATAGAATATGATTTGTTCTACTTTACATTTGTTTGTTCCTTTTTTTCAAAATTTCTTTCTGCCTCTCTCCTCACTGCCGTGTAGTTGTTTCTCTTTGTATTACTGGTATGTTTGGGGGTTTGGCCTCTTCGTATATTGATTCCATTTTTGTGTCTTTTGGTCTCTGTCCGTCTTGAAATTTCAGTTGAACAAATCCTGTTTCCTAGTTCTGCATCTTTGTTTTGGTATAAATGTTTTTGTTCCTTTATCATATATTTCACAAAATTGACATACTGTGCATTAATTCATCTCAATTACTTCCTTTCCTAACAGCAAGCCTTTCCAGTAAAATTCTTTGAATTCTTTTCTGACTTCTGGCCTAATGTTTGTTTTATCCTAGTGTGTATGATGCCTAGCGTGTGTCTGGTGCCTGTTGTGTTAAACCGAAGATAAATGCATAAGTATAGGTCAGTAATTTCTCCAGCTTTGAAAGGGGCTTTCATTATGCAGCAGTATTCCACTCTAGAGAGCACTAGCGTCTTGAAAACTATCATCATCGGTATAGCATCTCTAGTGTGAAAAGTTCTTGTTATCTATCCTGTCATTTTTCTTGCAGTTGTGACGGCTACTTTATTGTGTTCTTTAAATGTAAGGCCTTCTGACATCAGTACACCCAAATCCTTTACGTTGCTTTTCTGTTCAATGTTATGATTTGACTGAGTTTTGTAAGTGGTTTCCGTTTTTATATTTTTTATTTTTTCCATAGCGCATGAGCTGAAACTTATGTTCGTTAATCACCATGTTATTTTCTGTAGCCCATAGAAAGACCTGATTTACATCTGATTGGAGGTTTGCCGTGTCCTCTATGTTGCCTACTCTCGTGAAGATTCTAGTGTCATCTGCAAAGGATGATCAAGTACTATAGGTTGTGTCCTTGTCTATGTCCGATATGAGGATGAGAAAAAGTATTGGAGCAAGCACAGTACGCTTGGGGACTGAGCTCTTTACGGTTGATGGTCCAGATTTTATTTTGTTGACTACTACACATTGGGTTCTATTAGTCAGGAAGTTGTATATCCATCTGCCTATTTTTCCGGTAATTCCTTTTGAACGCATTTTATGTGCAATAACACAATGGTCACATTTGTCAAAGGCTTTTTTTTGTCAGAGCGTTTTGTTTGTCTTCCATGGCATCTAGTGCCATGTCAGAGTGGTCCAGCAACTGTGATAGGCAAGAGCGCCCTGTTCTGAAACCATGTTGTCTGGGGTTATGGAGATGCTGTGATTCCATGTATTTTGTGATCTTACTTCTTAGCATTCTCTCAAAGATTTTTATGATGTGCGATGTTAGTGCTATCGGTCTGTAGTTTTTTGCCTCTGCCTTATTTCCTCCTTTATGGGGCGGTGCTATCTCTGCTGTTTTTAGTATGTCAGGGATAATGCCAGTATCTTGGCTTTGTCTCCAAAGAATGTGAAGGGCCTGCGATAACGTTTTTTACAGTTCTTGATGAATATAGAGTTCCAAGAGTCAGGGCCTGGTGCAGAGTGCATAGGCATACTGTCTATGGCTTCTTCAAAATCCAGTGGGGATAGGATCACATCTGATTTATGATTTGATGTTGGTATCATATCCATGAAAAATTCATTTGGGTTATCAATCAGATGGATGGAGAGCTACACTCGTGGTGTCCCATTTTCCCAGCACTTTTTGTCAAATAATGCTTTGAAACTTTTGACGGATTTGGCCTCCACCACCTTCTCACCTAACATGTTCCAACCGTTTACCATTCTGTTTGCAAAAGTGAATTGTCTTACATTTCTTCGGCATCTTTGTTTAGTTCGTTTAAATCTATAACCTCTTGTTCTTGAAATTCCAGGTCTCGGGAAATCTTCCCTATCAAGTTTATCAATTCCTGTTACTGTTTTGTACGTAGTGATCATATCTCCTCTTTTCCTTCTGTCTTCTAGTTTGGAATATTTAATGCCTCTAATGTCTCCTCATAAATCCTGCCCTTCAGTTTTGGTATGAATGTTTGTGTGCCTTCATCGTATATTTTGCAAAATATGGAATACATCTCATTTACTTTACTTTAAGAATATGGTTCGATCAATTAAAAACCCTCTTGTTCAAATTGCAAAGAGACTGAAAGAGATGCAGCATGCTCAATGGATTATATATTAGTGATTATTATTAGGATTATATATTAGTGAATCATATTAGTGATTCAATTATTATGGTCATAAAACAATAAACAAATAGTTTTGGTGTTATTACACTCTATTCACAGGTTATATATAAGTATCTGCATGTTTTGTTCACCATTACAAACCACTAAGTTGGTTTGATTTTTGTTGAGATTGTTATTTATGATAAGATTCCTTACGTTATCTGAGAATGAAGCTATGTCGGTATTGGGAAATCTATAGATGGCACTTATAGTCAAGGAGGATTTAAGGGATTTACTGGAGAACTTGGCAAAGGTATATTCACAATAGTCGTCTCTATTACTAATGAGACTATTGCAGATGAAGGTATCTTTGTAAGATATTGCTATGCCACCTCCTTTTTTTATTAGGCCTGCAGTTGTGAATGGCTTTATTATCAGCCAAGTTGTAGCATACAACATAGCATATATATGTATATGGCATACATATATATATATATATATACACATATATATATATATATATATATATATATATATATATATATATATATATATATATATATATATATATATATATATATATATATATATATATATATATATATATATATATATATATATATATTATGTTATGTTACAACATAACAGGCCAATTACACTGGATTAATCTTTGTGTTTAGATAGGAGATGCCTCGTATGGGCCAATAAGCCTTCTGCAGCCCCTATGTTTATCCCTTATGTATCCCCCCATGTTTTCACCTTCATTGTATTATCACCTGACCTAATGCGGGTATAAAATCAACTAATATATATATATATATATATATATATATATATATATATATATATATATATATATATATATATACATATATATATATATATATATATATATATATATATATATATATATATATATATATATATATATATATATATATATATATATATATATATATATTCAAAATTCGTCAGTGTACTACATTTTTGTTGTTGCTTTTAGGTGATGCTTTTAACCAGTGTACGTGGGTCTGATTGTGCAACCACAGTTCGAAGAATAATGAAGATATGAACAAACGGCCTGTGGTCACTATACAGTCTGGAAGGGCAAAAGAAGAAATTGGCATTTCTACAAAAACAAGAACTATATAATGTTATTTTAAGTAAGTAACCAAAAAATTAAATAATTTTTTTAAAGTTTAAAATTCACTTAAAAATGTAAATTTTAAGTTAAAAAATTTTAACCAAAAACCTTAATATTTTTCATATTTGGAACCATTCCATAATCCCAAGCATAAATGATTATATTTCTATCACTTGCTCTTAAGATTGTTTCATTTAATAGAGGTTGGGCATAATTGTTCTCTGCTGCTAATAGAACTGACTGACTTAGCTATAGGAAAATGTAAACTTAATTGGTTTATCCATTACAGTATTTTGCAGTTTATTTCATGATCCTGTGCTTAATACTTGCATAAATAGTAGATTACAAAATGCATTTTTATATCATTAGTATTGAATAATAATAATGCAAATAATTGACTTATAAATGATGTACAATTAATTGGTAGGTGATATTATATTATTAATATTTTTTCATTCTTGCAAAGCCTTAACAAAGTCATTAACATGTTAATATAAACTTGATCACCTTCCACTTATTTTCTCATGTGCTACCTACATGTACAAAACCTTATTCCTAAATGCATATTTTGTTCTGAAACTTGTCCTTTATATGTTGTGTATCACCATCTCTGGAGAGTTTTATCTGATTGATGTATAAATTACTTTTAATTTTACAGAATATTATTGTTATACTGAATTTATTATTATATAAATAACTTAATTTTACAGAATCATCTATCAACGCACATCCACAAGTTGAGGAGGAGGATGTGACCTTCCAGATGTCTGAAGTACTGAAACAGGCACCAAACAGGCCTGGTGGATCTAGGTACAAGGTAAAAAAATTTAAATTTTTTTTTTTTTTTTTTTACTAATTGTCCGATATATATATATATATATATATATATATATATATATATATATATATATATATATATATAAATATATATATATAATGTGTCGTACCTAGTAGCCAGAACGCACATCTCAGCCTACTATGCAAGGCCCGATTTGCCTAATAAGCCAAGTTTTCTTGAATTAATGTTTTTTCGACTACCTAACCTAACATTTTCAGCTACCTAACCTAACCTATAAAGATAGGTTGGGTTCGGTCATATATCTCTATTAATTTTAACTCCAATAAAAAAAGAATTGACCTCATACAAAATGAAATGGATAGCTTTATCATTTCATAAGAAAAAAAATAGAGAAAATATATTAATTCATGAAAACTTGGCTTATTAGGCAAATCGGGCCTTGCATAGTAGGCTGAAAAGTGCGTTCTGGCGACTAGGTACGACATATATATATATATATATATATATATATATATATATATATATATATATATATATATATATATATATATATATATATATACATATATATATATATATATATATTATATATATATATATATATATATATATATATATATATATAATATGTATGTGTGTGTGTGTGTGTAATTACCTAAGTGTAGTTAAAGGATGAGACCGTCTTCCCAGCACTCTTTGTCATATAACGCTTTGAAACTACTGACAGTCTTGGCCTCCACCACCTTCTCACCTAACTTGTTCCAACCGTCTACCACTCTATTTGCGAAAGTGAATTTTCTTATATTTCTTTAGCATCTGTGTTAAGCTAGTTTCAATCTATGACCTCCTGTTCTTGAAGTTCCAGGTCTCAGGAAATCTTCCCTGTCGATTTTATCAATTCCTGTTACTATTTTGTATGTAGTGATCATATCACCTCTTCTGTCTTTTAGTTTTGGCATATTTAATGCCTCTAACCTCTCCTCGTAGCTCTTGCCCTTCAGTTCTGGGAGCCACTTAGTAGCATGTCTTTGCACCTTTTCCAGTTTGTTGATGTGCTTCTTAAGATATGGGCCAACTTCTGTTGTTGGGCACCACACAACAGCTGCATATTCTAGCTTTGGCGTAACAAAAGTCATGAACAATTTCTTTAGTATATCACCATCCATGTATTTAAACGCAATTCTAAAGTTAGAAAGCGTAGCATAGGCTCCTCGCACAATATTCTTTATGTGGTCCTCAGGTGATAGTTTTCTATCTAGAACTACCCCTAGATCTCTTTCTTTATCAGAATTCTTTAAAGATTTCTCACATAATGTATAGGTTGTGTGGGGTCTATGTTCTCCTGTTCCACATTCCATAACATGGCATTTATTAACATTAAATTCCATTTGCCAAGTGGTGCTCCATATACTTATTTTATCCAGGTTTTCTTGAAGGGCATGACAATCATCTAAATTTCTTATCCTTCCTATTATCTTAGCATCATCAGCAAACATGTTCATGTAATTCTATATACCAACTGGTAGATCATTTATGTAGACAATAAACATCACTGGTGCAAGAACTGAACCCTGTGGTACTCCACTTGTGACATTTCTCCAGTCCGATACATTGCCTCTGATTACTGCCCTCATTTTTCTATGTCAGAAAATTTTTCATTCATATTAGAAGCTTACCTGTCACCCCTCCAATATTTTCCAGTTTCCAGAACAACCTCTCTATGTGGAACTGTCGAATGCCTTTTTTAGGTCCAAATAGATGCAGTCAACCCAACCATCTCTTTCCTGTAATATATCTGTTGCTCGATCATAGAAACTGAGTAAATTCGATACACAGGATCTTCCAAATCGAAAACCATACTGTCTGTCTGAAATTATATCATTTCTCTCCAGGTGTTCTACCCATTTAGTTTTAATTATTTTTTCCAATATTCCAATTCCAATTTTTTCCAATAATGTGTGTGTGTGTATGTATATTTGTGTTGTTGAATATGACCGAAAGTCAGTCTTTCTGCCCCTCTCCTTACTGCTATTGTTGTTTCTCGCATCTTTGTATTGCTTGTATGTTTGGGCAATTTTTCCCCTTTTCCTAGTTCTGCATCTCTGCTTTAGTATAAATTTTGTTGTGCCATTATCATATATTTCACAAAACTTGACATACATCTCATTTACTTCATGTCCTAACAGCAAGTGTTTGTCAAATTCCTTAAGGAAATATCTGAGTTCCCCATAATGACCTCTCCACAAGTCAGGTTTTTCAACTGCTTCAAGCTCATTTTCTTCCAGATTATAATGCATTGCATACTTTATTCCCAAAAAGACATGGTCACTTTTACCCAAGTGACCATGTCACTTGGGTAAAAGGAGGGAGGTACCAAAGGAGGGAGGTACTGAATGATAAATATATCTTTCTCTTTCCTGGTAAATATAATATCCAGCATGGAGGGAACATCCCCTTCCCTCATCCTCGTAGCTTGTTTAACATGTAGAAACATGAATGTTTACAGGGTGAGGTTTACGAAATTATATATATATATATATATATATATATATATATAATTGGTCTCTGGTCTATATATATTATATATATATATATATATATATATATATATATATATATATATATATATATATATATATATATATATATTAAGTTTGTGTGTGTGTAATTTATATAAATAAATAATTAAATATTAATTTTGTTAATATCTTTTCAGGGAAAACTTGCAAGTACAATTCGTATACAAGAGGGGCAACAAGAGCCAGAGGATGTCTACTAAGAAAATATATAAGTCTTTATCCTCACACTCTTGATATATGGTCTTCTCTGGTCTCTTTATTTTCTCTCCTCACAAATGTCCCTTTTTTTTATTTCTTTTACGTTTCTCTCCTGTTTTTCTTGTCTTTTAATCTCTCCTTTCCTCCTCTCTTCTAACACCTCTCGTTTCCTGTCTCTTCTAGCTTCTCTCTTCCTTTACTTTTTATATTTGTGGTATTCATTTATGTCATTTTTATCTTGTATATTTTTCTTGTATCTTTTTCTTATCTTGTGTTTCTCTTCCCCTTCTCTTCAATGATTTCTCATTTCCCTCCTCTCTCTGTTGTTTCTGTTCTGTCTTCTCTCTCCTTGCCTTAATTTTGTTCTATCTCCTCTTTTGTTGTGTGTGTGTCTTTCTGTCTCTGTCTGTCTCTCTCTCTCTCTCTGGCTCTCTTGCTCTCTCTCTCTCTCTCTGGCTCTCTCTCTCTCTGGCTCTCTCTCTCTCTCTCTGGCTCTCTCTGGCTCTCTTGGTCTCTCTCTCTGGCTCTCTCTCTCTCTCTCTCTCTGGCTCTCTCTCTCTCTCTCTGGCTCTCTCTCTCTCTCTCTGGCTCTCTCTCTCTCTCTCTGGCTCTCTCTCTCTCTCTCTCTGGCTCTCTCTCTCTCTCTCTCTCTCTCTCTCTCTCTGGCTCTCTCTCTCTCTCTGGCTCTCTCTCTCTCTCTCTCTCTCTCTGGCTCTCTCTCTCTCTCTCTCTCTCTCTCTGGCTCTCTCTCTCTCTCTGGCTCTCTCTCTCTCTCTGGCTCTCTCTCTCTCTCTCTCTCTCTCTGGCTCTCTCTCTCTCTCTCTCTCTCTCTCTCTCTCTCTCTCTCTCTCTCTCTCTCTCTCTCTCTCTCTCTCTCTCTCTCTCTCTCTCTCTCTCTCTCTCTCCCTCTCTCTCTCTCTCTCCCTCTCTCTCTCTCTCTCTCTCTCTCTCTCTCTCTCTCTCTCTCTCTCTCTCTCTCTCTCTCTCTCTCTCTGGCTCTCTCTCTCTCTCTCTCTCTCTCTCTCTCTCTCTCTCTCTCTCTCTCTCTCTCTCTCTCTCTCTCTCTCTCTCTCCGTCTCTCCCTCTCTCCCTCTCTCTCTCTCTCTCTCTCTCTCTCTCTCTCTCTCTCTCTCTCTCTCTCTCTCTGGCTCTCTCTCTCTCTCTCTCTCTCTCTCTCTCTCTCTCTCTCTCTCTCTCTCTCTCTCTCTCTCTCTCTCTCTCTCTCTCTCTCTCTCTCTCTCTCTCTCCCTCTCTCTCTCTCTCTCTCTCTCTGGCTCTCTCGCTCTCTCTGGCTCTTTCGCTCTCTCTGGCTCTCTTTCTCTCTGGCTCTCTCTGGCTCTCGCTCTCTCTGGCTCTCTCTCTCTCTCTCTGGCTCTCTCTCTCTCTGGCTCTCTCTCTCTCTGGCTCTCTCTCTCTCACTCTCTGGCTCTCTCTCTCTCTCTGGCTCTCTCTCTCTCTCTGACTCTCTCTCTCTCTCTGGCTCACGCTCTCTCTCTGGCTCTGTGGCGCTCTCTCTCTGGCTCTCGCTCTCTCTCTCTGGCTCTGGGTCTCTCTCTCTGGCTCTCATATTTCATTTGATTTAAAAATGTCTGAGATTTTTTACTTAATCTAAGTTATATTGCATGGTGCTAATATGAATATTATACATGACTGTTTTTTCTTTTCTTTCTCTTTCTCCCTTTCTTTCTTTCTCTTTCTTTCCTTCTCTCTCTTTTTCTTTCTCTTTCTACATGAATATTATACTTGATTGTGTTTACATTCACTTGTAGATTTTTATTTTTAGTTAATTAGTCCTAAACTTTTGATTAATAGATTTTTATTATTAGTCATAGAAAAACTATAGTGTTATATGTATACTCGGAAAATTTTACTTGTTTTAGTTTTAAGTAACAATAACTGCTTATAACGTCAGACTGATCTCAGCATGACATGAATCACAGGCTGCTTGATCACAAAATCTATTGTGTTCACATATTGCATATATAGATTTTTAAATTTTTACTTTTATATTCTGTTATAGATATAGTCTATATATTTCGAGCTATTACATATATTTTGTTGTATTACTCATTCTTAATTAAATAAATATAATATTTTAATTCTCTTTTTGTACCCTATTTATTTGTAATTTACACATACATATATAGGATGTCCATTTCTATCTCAGATATGTCTTCTTTCTTTCTCTCCCTTTCTATTTCAGATATGAATTACAAAATTATTATACCCTAATTTACCCTAAACGCTTTAATGTAGGTAATTAAAAGATCATAAAAAAGTTTTTAGAAATGTTAATTATATACGTTCTAAGGTTGTATATAAAAGTTCTCAAAAAACCTTTTCTAAACGTAATTATAAACGTGCTGAAAACAATGAAATGTCGTTTTTAGGATGTTTTAAAAACATGAAAATGTTTGCTGGGTACCCGCCAAAGACGTAACATACGAAATGGTATGTAATTCATTATTTTAAATTCCATATATAATCATTAATAATTTTCGGCAGCTATCGAGGTTCTCCATAGGTAAATTCCTGTACTCTAACAAGATGCTACTTGCTGTTTAGCTGTTTAAATTCTTGGAAAATTGTAATGACCAGCGACATAAAATATAACAATGAAATAGTAGCTGGTAACTGCAGGTGAACGAAAAATTAAATTCCAAATTGATTAGATGTTTTTCTAAATATAAAGATCGACCTGAAGGAATTTTATGAATTATGGACTAATTAAACAAAAAAATAGGTAATTTTACTTGAAGAACAGATACCAGAGAATAGTTAGTGAGTACATTAATATTGTATAATGGGAGAAAGCCTCTGGTAGCCGCGAATTAAAATAACCACCTACATTAATTGATAACTAGGAAATAGTATCTGGAAACTTTATCTGAACGAAAACACAATACTAATTTGTTTAGATGTTTTTCTTAATATAAAGATCAACAGTAAGGAAACTTATTCATTATGGCCAAATTAACAAAAAAAAAACGATAATTTTCATTGAGGACCATATATTAGAGCATACTTAGTCACTTATATATTAAAAGTATTGTGTATTTTGAACCATTGGGGTTGTAAACAAACAGAACGGCCTACCCGAAAAGTCGTAACATAAAATGTTGCATATGTTTGCTAATTTATTATTTGATAAATGATTATTATTAATTTACGACAACTATAGAGGTTTCCCATTAGTTAAATTACTGTAGTCTGACTAAATGCTACTACAAAACCTATATAAATCCTGGGAAAGTCACAATGACCAGCGACATTAAAGCATGGAGGGTTAAATAGTAACAGGCAACTGTCGGCGAACGAAAAATTCATTTCCAAATTTATTAGATGTTTTCCTAAATATAAAGATCGATAGGCTGGAATTTTCTGGATTATGGCCTAATTAAGGCAAAAATATATATATTTTTACTTGAAGAACAAATATCAGAGCATAGTCAGTGAGTTATAGAATAATAAGAGTGTGGTATTTCATTGTATAACAAGAGATAGTCCATGGAAGCGAAAATAGACGTAGTTTTACACAAAATAACGTCCAAAAACAGCCGTAGAGTCAAACGGCAAATGTTGACGTTCTTTTTAAGAGGACAGGTTGCTCTCTCTCTCTGGCTCTATCGCTCTCTCTGGCTCTCTCTCTCTCTCTGGCTCTCTCTGGCTCTCTCTCTCTCTCTCTGGCTCTCTCGCTCTCTCTGGCTCTCTCTCTCTCTCTGGCTCTCTCTGGCTCTCTCTCTCTCTCTCTGGCTCTCTATTTCTCTGGCTCTTGCTCTCTGGGTCTCTCTCTCTGGCTCTCATATTTCATTTGATTTAAAAATGTCTGAGATTTTTACTTAATCTAAGTTATATTGCATGGTGCTAATATGAATATTATACATGACTGTTTTTTCTTTTCTTTCTCTCTCTCTTTCTCCCTTTCTTTCTTTCTCTTTCTTTCCTTCTCTCTCTCTTTTTCTTTCTCTTTCTACATGAATATTATACTTGACTGTGTTTACATTCACTTGTAGATTTTTATTTTTAGTTAATTAGTCCTAAACTTTTGATCAATAGATTTTCATTATTAGTCATAGAAAAACTATAGTGTTATATGTATACTCGGAAAATTTTACTTGTTTTAGTTTTAAGTAACAATAACTGCTTGTAACGTCAGACTGATCTCAGCATGACATGAATCACAGGCTGCTTGATCACAAAATCTATTGTGTTCACATATTGCATATATAAATTTTTATAGATTTTTAAATTTTTACTTTTATATTCTGTTATAGATATAGTCTATATATTTCGAGCTATTACATATATTTTGTTGTATTACTCATTCTTAATTAAATAAATATAATATTTTAATTCTCTTTTTGTACCCTATTTATTTGTAATTTACACATACATATATAGGATGTCCATTTCTTTCTCAGATATGTCTTCTTTCTTTCTCTCCCTTTCTATTTCAGATTTGAATTAAAAAATGATTATACCCTAATTTACCCTAAATGTTTTAATGTAGGTACTTAAAAGATTATAAAAAAGTTTTTAGAAATGTTAATTATTTACGTTCTAAGGTCGTATATAAAAGTTCTCAAAAAAACTTTTCTAAATGTGCTGAAAACAATGAAATGTCGTTTTTAGGATGTTTTAAAAACATGAAAATGTTTGCTGGGTAGTCTGTCTCTCCAAGCAAATAACTGACAAAAGATTAAACAATCCATAGCTCACAAGTGGCATTCTCAACTCAATCAACAAGAAAGATGAATATGAAAAAAACTTAGGATTGGCCTAGTTTCAAGGGAAGTAGCTAAAATGTACTCATCAATGCTTACCAGTATCATAAGAAAGGCAAAACTTGCATATTATGTGAATAGATTCAGTGAAGCAAAAGGCAGCATGAAAAACACTTGGAAAACCATCTCTAGTATATTATGAACTAAACAACACTCACATAACCAAATAAAACTCTACAAGAATGGGGATATACCGTCAACTGATTTAGAAATGGCAAATGAATTTTATAGTTTCTTTTCATCGGTTGGTGCTAATGTTGCCAGTAAAATTCCACAGACTCAGACACATATTAACACATATCTCTCAAGCAGCTATCCAAACTCTCTTCTCGATTCACCAATCAGCCCGGCAGATGTTGTGTCCATCATAAACTCTCTAAAAGCCAAGGCAGGGAACACCAGTGAAATTCCATCCATTGTGTACAAGAGCGCCTGCCATGCCCTTGCCCCACCCATAGCCCTACTGTTCAACAAATCTATAGAGTGTCACACCTTCCCTGATATCCTTAAAAAAGCAAGAGTAACGCCAGTCCATAAAGAAGGCAATCCGGCGGACATAAACAATTATAGACCAATATCAAATCTACCCATTCTATCAAAAATATTTGAAAAAAATTATTTACAAACAGCTCTCTTCCTACCTCGTAAAATTCGACATACTCAGCCCCTGCCAGTTTGGCTTCCGGTCCCAAAAGAGCACCAACGATGCAATCATTAGTCTCCTTGACATAATCTACTCAGCCCTTAACAAAAATGAGTTTCCGATTGGAATCTTCATTGACCTAAGAAAAGCCTTTGATACTGTTAATCACAACTACCTCTTACTTAAACTCCAGCATTATGGAATCCGAGGCCTTGCCCTTGACTACATCCGATCCTATCTTAGTGACAGACACCAATATGTAACCATCAATATCACAACTTCTTCCACTCTACCAATTACCGTTGGAGTGCCACAGGGCAGTATCTTAGGACCTCTTCTATTTCTTATATATGTAAACGATCTGCCTAACGTCTCTAATATTCTCAAACCTATATTGTTTGCTGACGATACTACCCTTATCTATTCAGACCTCAACCCACATACACTAAATAATGTTGTGAATTATGAATTAAAAAGTCCACTTATGGATGTCAACTACCAAACTAACACTAAACATAGAAAAGACCTACTACATCTTATTTGGAAGCAAATCATCGACTGCAATTCAGCTACAGATAGACAACATTAACATCAGTAATAAAAATGATGGCAAGTTTCTTGGCCTATTCCTAGACAAGAGACTCAACTTCAGCACCCACATTCAACACATAACTAAGAAAGTCTCTAAAACAGTTGGAATACTCTCCAAAATAAGATATTATGTTCCTAACTCTGCTCTCTTCTCACTATATTATGCACTAATCTATCCCTATCTTAATTATGGTATCTGTGCATGGGGGGTCTACCACTGCAAACCACCGTAAGCCCATCATCGCCCAGCAAAAATCTGCTATCAGAATAATGTCAAACTCTGCTTTCAGACAATACTCAGCTCCTTTGTTTAAATCCCTTAACTTGCTAAATATTTACTCCCTCCACACATTCTCTTGTGTCAATTACATTTACAAAACCCTGTTCTTAAATGTAAACCATGCTCTGAATTTCTCCCTGGACAGATGTAATAGGACCCATTATCACCACAGCAGAAATATATATCTCTTTGATATCCCCAGGGTCAACTTAATCTGTGTAAATACTCTATGCAAATTAAGGGACCTAGTCTATGGAACTCATTCCCTAGTGAATTGAAAAACTGTCAAACTTTTGCCTCATTTAAAAACAAAAACAAAAAGTACCTAATTTCATCTTCGTAGTTTCCTACACTGAGCTTTAAATTTGCTCTGTATCTAGTGTTACTTAATCACCCAATCTTTATGTACTTAATCCAAACAACTTTATCATTGTGTTCATTGCTGTTTTTTATGTGCTAGCCATATGCTGTATTGTGCCTATTAATTTTTGTTAAACTACCATTCAAGCTGTCATTGCAATCAATCTGAGCTACCTATGTACTTTAATATGCCTACAATTTTCTCTCATCTTTTATTTTTTTCTTGCTATGTAACTTTTATCATTTTTATAAATTTTGCAGGTAAATACCTACATAAATTTTTCTTAGATTAAGGACCTGCCCGAAACGCTGTGCGTACTAGTGGCTTTACATAGCATAGTAATTACTATGCTATGTATCCTCTCAATCCCAATGTACCTGTGAGCCTCTTGTTGATCACTTGTGACACAAAGATTATTGATGTGTGTATTTCGGTGGGTGATTAGATATGTATGTGTGTATATATATATATATATATATATATATATATATATATATATATATATATATATATATATATATATATATATATATATATATATATATATATATATATATATATATATATATATATATATATATATATATATATATTATTAAATATGACCGAAAAAGTAAGATTAATAATTCTAACACGAATTTTCTCAATCTTTCGTACATTTCTTTTCACTGTTGGAGGTAAATCAAAAATCAATTCTCCAAAATTCATTTTTATTTCTAGTCTGACGCGACACGAGCGCGTTTCGTAAAACTTATTACATTTTCAAAGACTTTAGTTTACAAATACACAACTGAATAGAACTTACGCATCTCCGATTTTATATCTACATTTTAGTGAGGTGGATGGGGTGAGGTGGCATTAATAAGGTATTAATTTCATCAACACAAGACAGAACAAGAGGTGGCATTAATAGGGTATTAATTTCATCAACACAAGACAGAACACGAAACAATGGGTATTGAATCGAAGTGTATGTAGAAAGCCTATTGGTCCATATTTCTTGATGCTTCTATATTGGAGCGGAGTCTTGAGGTGGGTAGAATATAGTTGTGCATTAATTGGCTGTTGATTGCTGGTGTTGACTTCTTGATGTGTAGTGCCTCGCAAACGTCAAGCCGCCTGCTATCGCTGTATCTATCGATGATTTCTGTGTTGTTTACTAGGATTTCTCTGGCGATGGTTTGGTTGTGGGAAGAGATTATATGTTCCTTAATGGAGCCCTGTTGCTTATGCATCGTTAAACGCCTAGAAAGAGATGTTGTTGTCTTGCCTATATACTGGGTTTTTTGGAGCTTACAGTCCCCAAGAGGGCATTTGAAGGCATAGACGACGTTAGTCTCTTTTAAAGCGTTCTGTTTTGTGTCTGGAGAGTTTCTCATGAGTAGGCTGGCCATTTTTCTGGTTTTATAGTAAATCGTCAGTTGTATCCTCAGATTTTTGTCTGTAGGGATAACGATTCTATTAACAATATCTTTCAGGACCCTTTCCTCCGTTTTATGAGTTGTGGAAAAGAAGTTCCTTTTTTTAGTAGTTGTGCTTTCTGGGTTCGAGTCCCACTGGTAGGTGTTGTCCAAAGATTATTAATCTTCACTTGTGGTTTACGCAAGTATAGGCTTATAAGCTGGACACGAGTTCTCTCACATTGACAGTGGCTTGACGAAAAATGCAGACTGACCCCACACTCATCTGGTACCCTCGGGAAGTGGAGATGTTTGGGATGTATATATATCTCGAACTCTCTTCTTCTTTTGTAGAGTCTGATGGTGTAGTGGGTTAAAGCATACTAGTTATGGCAGCTACTGGAAGGTAGTTGTGCTTTCTGGGTTCGAGTCCCACTGGTGGGTGTTGTCCAAAGATTATTAATCTTCACTTGTGGTTTATGCAAGTATAGGCTTATAAGCTGGACACGAGTTCTCTCACATTGACAGTGGCTTGACGAAAAATGCAGACTGACCCCACACTCATCTGGTGCCCTCGGGAAGTGGAGATGTTTGGGATGTATATATATCTCGAACTCTCTTCTTCTTTTGTAGGGTCTGATGGTGTAGTGGGTTAAAGGATACTAGTTATGGCAGCTACTGGAAGGTAGTTGTGCTTTCTGGGTTCGAGTCCCACTGGAGGGTGTTGTCCAAAGATTATGTATATATATATATATATATATATATATATATATATATATATATATATATATATATATATATATATAACTGAAAACTCACACCCCAGAAGTGACTCGAACCCATACTCCCAGAAGCAACGCAACTGGTATGTACAAGACGCCTTAATCCACTTGACCATCACGACCGGACAAAATGAGGTGATAGCCGAGGCTATTTGAACCACCCCACCGCCGGCACTCGGATAGTAATCTTGGGCATAGCATTTTACCAAATCACCTCATTCTTTGGGGCACACGTGAGGAACACAAATGCGAACAAGCCTGAATGGTCCCCAGGACAATATGCAACTGAAAACTCACACCCCAGAAGTGACTCGAACCCATACTCCCAGAAGCAACGCAACTGGTATGTACAAGACGCCTTAATCCACTCGACCATCACGACCGGACAAAATGAGGTGATAGCCGAGGCTATTTGAACCACCCCACCGCCGGCACTCGGATAGTAATCTTGGGCATAGCATTTTACCAAATCACCTCATTCTTTGGGGCACACATGAGGAACACAAAATATCCTCGGCTATCACCTCATTTTGTCCGGTCGTGATGGTCAAGTGGATTAAGGCGTCTTGTACATACCAGTTGCGTTGCTTCTGGGAGTATGGGTTCGAGTCACTTCTGGGGTGTGAGTTTTCAGTTGCATATTGTCCTGGGGACCATTCAGGCTTGTTCGCATTTGTGTTCCTCACGTGTGCCCCAAAGAATGAGGTGATTTGGTAAAATGCTATGCCCAAGATTACTATCCGAGTGCCGGCGGTGGGGTGGTTCAAATAGCCTCGGCTATCACCTCATTTTGTCCGGTCGTGATGGTCGAGTGGATTAAGGCATCTTGTACATACCAGTTGCGTTGCTTCTGGGAGTATGGGTTCGAGTCACTTCTGGGGTGTGAGTTTTCAGTTGCATATTGTCCTGGGGACCATTCAGGCTTGTTCGCATTTGTGTTCCTCACGTGTGCCCCAAAGAATGAGGTGATTTGGTAAAATGCTATGCCCAAGATTACTATCCGAGTGCCGGCGGTGGGGTGGTTCAAATAGCCTCGGCTATCACCTCATTTTGTCCGGTCGTGATGGTCAAGTGGATTAAGGCGTCTTGTACATACCAGTTGCGTTGCTTCTGGGAGTATGGGTTCGAGTCACTTCTGGAGTGTGAGTTTTCAGTTGCATATTGTCCTGGGGACCATTCAGGCTTGTTCGCATTTGTGTTCCTCACGTGTGCCCCAAAGAATGAGGTGATTTGGTAAAATGCTATGCCCAAGATTACTATCCGAGTGCCGGCGGTGGGGTGGTTCAAATAGCCTCGGCTATCACCTCATTTTGTCCGGTCGTGATGGTCAAGTGGATTAAGGCGTCTTGTACATACCAGTTGCATTGCTTCTGGGAGTATGGGTTCGAGTCACTTCTGGGGTGTGAGTTTTCAGTTGCATATTGTCCTGGGGACCATTCAGGCTTGTTTTTTTTTTTTTGAGATATATACAAGAGTTGTTACATTCATGTACAGCCACTAGTACGCGTAGCGTTTCGGGCAAGTCCTTAATCCTATGGTCCCTGGAATACGATCCCCTGCCGCGAAGAATCGTTTTTTCATCCAAGTACACATTTTACTGTTGCGTTAAACAGAGGCTACAGTTAAGGAATTGCGCCCAGTAAATCCTCCCCGGCCAGGATACGAACCCATGACATAGCGCTCGCGGAACGCCAGGCGAGTGTCTTACCACTACACCACGGAGACTGTTCGTATATGCGAACGTTCGTATATGCGTATATGCGAACACAAATGTTCGCATATATATATATATATATATATATATATATATATATATATATATATATATATATATATATATATAAATATATATATATATATATATATATATATATATATATATATATATATATATATATATATATATATATATATAAATATATATATATATATATATATATATATATATATATATATATATATATATATATATATATATATATATATATATATATATATATATATATATGTCGTACCTAATAGACAGAACGCACTTCTCAGCCTACTATTCAAGGCCCGATTTGCCTAATAAGCCAAGTTTTCATGAATTAATATTTTTTCGTCTACCTAACCTACCTAACCTAACCTAACCTAGCTTTTTTTGGCTACCTAACCTAACCTTACCTATAAATATAGGTTAGGTTAGGTTAGGTAGGGTTGGTTAGGTTCGGTCATATATCTACGTTAATTTTAACTCCAATAAAAAAAAATTGACCTTAAGTTCTTTCTATAATCTCTCTGTGGCACATTTGGGTACTCAGCTTCCACCTGTGTCCCCTTGTGCGTGTACTACATGTGTTAAATAAATGTATGTATGTATGTATGTATGTATGTATGTATGTATGTATGTATGTATGTATGTATGTATGTATGTATGTATGTATGTATGTATGTATGTATGTATGTATGTATGTAAGGAGAGAGAGAGGAGAGAAAGAGAGAGAAGGAGAGAGAGAGAGAAAGAGATGAAGACGAGACAGAAAAATAGATATAGACAGAGTCAGGGAGAGAATGTTAGACACAGAGACGGATAGATAAGGATATGCAAAATCAGTGAGAGAATGACAGAGATAGAGGAAAGAGACAGAGAGATAGGCTGACACAGAGAATGGCAGAAACAAGGAGAGGCAGAGACAGAGGGACAGGGATAGGAGCAGAGGGACAGGGACAGACGAACAGGGCCAGAGGAGGGACGGGGGAACAGAGGGGGGGCAGTGGGTCAGGGAGGGAGACAGGGACAGAGAGGGGACAGAGACAGAGGGACAGAGACAGAGGGACAGGGTCAGAGAGGGGGACCGGGGGACACAGGGAGGAGAGGGGGGCAGGAGACCAAGAGAGAGGGGACAGAGGAGAGGCAGGGGAGAGAAAGAGTGGGCAGGGGGACAGAGGGAGGGACAGGGACAGACAGAGAAGGACAGGGACAGAGGGACAGGAAGAGGGGGACAGAAAGGGGGACAGAGAGAGGGACAGAGATAGGGACAGGGGAACAGAGACAGGGACAAGGGGACAGAGATGGATAGGGGGACTGGAGGAAAGGGAGGGGGACAGATGAAGGACAGCGGACAGAAAGAGTGGGCAGGGGGGACAGAGAGGTACAGGGGACAGAGGACAGAGAGAAAGACAGAGGGACAGAGATGGACAGGGGAACATAGAGGAACAGGGGGACAGAGAGTGACAGGGGGACAGAGAGAGGAACAGGAGGACAGAGAGGAACGGGGGGACAGAGAGAGACAGAGGGACAGAGAGTGACAGGGGGACAGAGAGAGGAACGGGGGGACAGAGAGAGGGACAATGGGATAGAGAGGGACAGGGGGACAGAGAGATGGAAAGGGGGGACAAGGGGACAGAGAGGGGGACAGGGGACAGGGCGAAAGGGATCGGGGACAGAGGACAGAAAATGTGGGCAAGGGGACAAAGTGAGGGACAGGGGGACAGGAGGAAAGGGGGGAGATGTATGAGGGGGGAATGTTTGCGAGAGATGGAGATGGGGTATTTAGAACGGTAAGTTAGAGAGGGGACAACTAATGCGCATCATTGCAATAGCAGGAGCCACGCACATCTTCAGCCTGCGTTGTTGAGACATTGTTAATTAAGCGGTGTCCAATAACAGTATCTTCGGTATTTAAGCGATACCTTAAAAAATACTGGAAATATTGAAAGATGTTAATCCAGATATTAATCCCCTTGTGCAACGCACACAAGAGGCAACAGCTTCTAGCTCTACAAGCGGCAATATAAAATAGAGAATAGGCGATTGTTTTCACTCATAGTGTAATAAACCCACTGACCCGCCCACCCGCTGAAGCCGTAAATGCCAAGACATTACTTCCGTTTAAAATTAAGCCGGAATAATCCTCAGGTATGTGGAGGATGGGGGAGGCCTTTGATCAACCGCCGACTTCATGCCCCCGTCAACGGGGCCATCAGCCCTCAGTGTGCCCTCAGCCAAATTCATGTGAAATATGTATGTGTGTGTATTAAATATTGTAATTTATTATTTCCAAGATTTAGCTGTTAGCTCTTGGACCCCACCTTTCTAAGCGTCGGTTGTCTAATGTACCGACTCTCGGCCTCTTTTCCTCCATCATATCTAAACAACATATATTTTTATCTAACACACACACACATCCCCAAGATGCAGCCTTTAGCAGCTACCCCAGCAAACATTTTCATGTTTTTAAAACATCCTAAAAACGACATTTCATTGTTTTCAGCACGTTTATAATTACGTTTAGAAAAGGTTTTTTGAGAACTTTTATATACAACCTTAGAACGTATATAATTAACATTTCTAAAAACTTTTTTATGATCTTTTAATTACCTACATTAAAGCGTTTAGGGTAAATTAGGGTATAATAATTTTGTAATTCATATCTGAAATAGAAAGGGAGAGAAAGAAAGAAGACATATCTGAGATAGAAATGGACATCCTATATATGTATGTGTAAATTACAAATAAATAGGGTACAAAAAGAGAATTAAAATATTATATTTATTTAATTAAGAATGAGTAATACAACAAAATATATGTAATAGCTCGAAATATATAGACTATATCTATAACAGAATATAAAAGTAAAAATTTAAAAATCTATATATGCAATATGTGAACACAATAGATTTTGTGATCAAGCAGCCTGTGATTCATGTCATGCTGAGATCAGTCTGACGTTATAAGCAGTTATTGTTACTTAAAACTAAAACAAGTAAAATTTTCCGAGTATACATATAACACTATAGTTTTTCTATGACTAATAATAAAAATCTACAAGTGAATGTAAACACAGTCAAGTATAATATTCATGTAGAAAGAGAAAGAAAAAGAGAGAGAAGGAAAGAAAGAGAAAGAAAGAAAGGGAGAAAGAGAAAGAAAAGAAAAAACAGTCATGTATAATATTCATATTAGCACCATGCAATATAACTTAGATTAAGTAAAAAATCTCAGACATTTTTAAATCAAATGAAATATGAGAGCCAGAGAGAGAGACCCAGAGCCAGAGAGAGAGAGCGAGAGCCAGAGAGAGAGCGCCACAGAGCCAGAGAGAGAGAGCGTGAGCCAGAGAGAGAGAGAGCCAGAGAGTGAGAGAGAGAGAGCCAGAGAGAGAGAGAGAGAGAGCCAGAGAGAGAGAGAGAGAGAGCCAGAGAGAGAGAGAGAGAGAGCCAGAGAGAGAGAGAGCCAGAGAGAGAGAGAGAGCCAGAGAGAGAGAGAGAGCCAGAGAGAGCGAGAGCCAGAGAGAGCGAAAGAGCCAGAGAGAGCGAGAGAGCCAGAGAGAGAGAGAGAGCCAGAGAGAGCGAGAGCCAGAGAGAGCGAAAGAGCCAGAGAGAGAGAGACAGAGCCAGAGAGAGAGAGACAGAGCCAGAGAGAGAGAGAGAGAGCCAGAGAGAGCCAGAGAGAGAGAGAGAGAGCCAGAGAGAGAGAGAGAGAGCCAGAGAGAGAGAGAGAGAGCCAGAGAGAGAGAGAGAGAGCCAGAGAGAGAGAGAGCCATAGAGAGAGAGAGCCAGAGAGAGAGAGAGAGGGAGAGAGAGGGAGAGAGAGAGAGAGAGAGAGAGAGAGCCAGAGAGAGAGAGAGAGAGAGCCAGAGAGAGAGAGAGCCAGAGAGAGAGAGAGAGAGAGCCAGAGAGAGAGAGAGAGCCAGAGAGAGAGAGAGAGAGAGCCAGAGAGAGAGAGAGAGAGAGCCAGAGAGAGAGAGAGAGAGCCAGAGAGAGAGAGAGCCAGAGAGAGAGAGAGAGAGAGAGAGAGAGAGAGAGAGAGAGAGAGAGAGAGCCAGAGAGAGAGAGAGAGAGCCAGAGAGAGAGAGAGAGAGAGAGAGCCAGAGAGAGAGAGAGCCAGAGAGAGAGAGAGCCAGAGAGAGAGAGAGAGAGCAAGAGAGCCAGAGAGAGAGAGAGAGACAGACAGAGACAGAAAGACACACACACAACAAAAGAGGAGACAGAACAAAATTAAGGCAAGGAGAGAGAAGACAGAACAGAAACAACAGAGAGAGGAGAGAAATGAGAAATCATTGAAGAGAAGGGGAAGAGAAACACAAGATAAGAAAAAGATACAAGAAAAATATACAAGATAAAAATGACATAAATGAATACCACAAATATAAAAAGTAAAGGAAGAGAGAAGCTAGAAGAGACAGGAAACGAGAGGTGTTAGAAGAGAGGAGGAAAGGAGAGATTAAAGGACAAGAAAAACAGGAGAGAAACGTAAAAGAAATAAAAAAAGGGACATTTGTGAGGAGAGAAAATAAAGAGACCAGAGAAGACCATATATCAAGAGTGTGAGGATAAAGACTTATATATTTTCTTAGTAGACATCCTCTGGCTCTTGTTGCCCCTCTTGTATACGAATTGTACTTGCAAGTTTTCCCTGAAAAGATATTAACAAAATTAATATTTAATTATTTATTTATATAAATTACACACACACAAACATATATATATATATATATATAATATATATATAGACCAGAGACCAATTATATATATATATATATATAATTTCGTAAACCTCACCCTGTAAACATTCATGTTTCTACATGTTAAACAAGCTACGAGGATGAGGGAAGGGGATGTTCCCTCCATGCTGGATATTATATTTACCAGGAAAGAGAAAGATATATTTATCATTCAGTACCTCCCTCCTTTGGTACCTCCCTCCTTTTACCCAAGTGACATGGTCACTTGGGTAAAAGTGACCATGTCTTTTTGGGAATAAAGTATGCAATGCATTATAATCTGGAAGAAAATGAGCTTGAAGCAGTTGAAAAACCTGACTTGTGGAGAGGTCATTATGGGGAACTCAGATATTTCCTTAAGGAATTTGACAAACACTTGCTGTTAGGACATGAAGTAAATGAGATGTATGTCAAGTTTTGTGAAATATATGATAATGGCACAACAAAATTTATACTAAAGCAGAGATGCAGAACTAGGAAAAGGGGAAAAATTGCCCAAACATACAAGCAATACACAGATGCGAGAAACAACAATAGCAGTAAGGAGAGGGGCAGAAAGACTATGACTTTCGGTCATATTCAACAACACAAATATACATACACACACACACATTATTGGAAAAAATTGGAATTGGAATATTGGAAAAAATAATTAAAACTAAATGGGTAGAACACCTGGAGAGAAATGATATAATTTCAGACAGACAGTATGGTTTTCGATTTGGAAGATCCTGTGTATCGAATTTACTCAGTTTCTATGATCGAGCAACAGATATATTACAGGAAAGAGATGGTTGGGTTGACTGCATCTATCTGGACCTAAAAAAGGCATTCGACAGTTCCACATAGAGAGGTTGTTCTGGAAACTGGAAAATATTGGAGGGGTGACAGGTAAGCTTCTAATATGGATGAAAAATTTTCTGACATAGAAAAATGAGGGCAGTAATCAGAGGCAATGTATCGGACTGGAGAAATGTCACAAGTGGAGTACCACAGGGTTCAGTTCTTGCACCAGTGATGTTTATTGTCTACATAAATGATCTACCAGTTGGTATACAGAATTACATGAACATGTTTGCTGATGATGCTAAGATAATAGGAAGGATAAGAAATTTAGATGATTGTCATGCCCTTCAAGAAAACCTGGATAAAATAAGTATATGGAGCACCACTTGGCAAATGGAATTTAATGTTAATAAATGCCATGTTATGGAATGTGGAACAGAAGAACATAGACCCCACACAACCTATACATTATGTGAGAAATCTTTAAAGAATTCTGATAAAGAAAGAGATCTAGGGGTGGTTCTAGATAGAAAACTATCACCTGAGGACCACATAAAGAATATTGTGCGAGGAGCCTATGCTACGCTTTCTAACTTTAGAATTGCGTTTAAATACATGGATGGTGATATACTAAAGAAATTGTTCATGACTTTTGTTACGCCAAAGCTAGAATATGCAGCTGTTGTGTGGTGCCCAACAACAGAAGTTGGCCCATATCTTAAGAAGCACATCAACAAACTGGAAAAGGTGCAAAGACATGCTACTAAGTGGCTCCCAGAACTGAAGGGCAAGAGCTATGAGGAGACGTTAGAGGCATTAAATATGCCAAAACTAAAAGACAGAAGAGGTGATATGATCACTACATACAAAATAGTAACAGGAATTGATAAAATCGACAGGGAAGATTTCCTGAGACCTGGAACTTCAAGAACAGGAGGTCATAGATTGAAACTAGCTTAACACAGATGCTAAAGAAATATAAGAAAATTCACTTTCGCAAATAGAGTGGTAGACGGTTGGAACAAGTTAGGTGAGAAGGTGGTGGAGGCCAAGACTGTCAGTAGTTTCAAAGCGTTATATGACAAAGAGTGCTGGGAAGACGGTCTCATCCTTTAACTACACTTAGGTAATTACACACACACACACACATATTATATATATATATATATATATATATATATATATATATATATATATATATATATATATATATATATATATATGTCGTACCTAGTCGCCAGAACGCACTTTTCAGCCTACTATGCAAGGCCCGATTTGCCTAATAAGCCAAGTTTTCATGAATTAATATATTTTCTCTATTTTTTTTCTTATGAAATGATAAAGCTATCCATTTCATTATGTATGAGGTCAATTCTTTTTTTATTGGAGTTAAAATTAATAGAGATATATGACCGAACCTAACCTATCTTTATAGGTTAGGTTAGGTAGCTGAAAATGTTAGGTTAGGTAGTCGAAAAAACATTAATTCAAGAAAACTTGGCTTATTAGGCAAATCGGGCCTTGCATAGTAGGCTGAGATGTGCGTTCTGGCTACTAGGTACGACACATTATATATATATATATATATATATATATATATATATATATATATATATATATATATATATATATATATATCGGACAATTAGTAAAAAAAAAAAAAAAAAAAAAATTAAATTATTTTACCTTGTACCTAGATCCACCAGGCCTGTTTGGTGCCTGTTTCAGTACTTCAGACATCTGGAAGGTCACATCCTCCTCCTCAACTTGTGGATGTGCGTTGATAGATGATTCTGTAAAATTAAGTTATTTATATAATAATAAATTCAGTATAACAATAATATTCTGTAAAATTAAAAGTAATTTATACATCAATCAGATAAAACTCTCCAGAGATGGTGATACACAACATATAAAGGACAAGTTTCAGAACAAAATATGCATTTAGGAATAAGGTTTTGTACATGTAGGTAGCACATGAGAAAATAAGTGGAAGGTGATCAAGTTTATATTAACATGTTAATGACTTTGTTAAGGCTTTGCAAGAATGAAAAAATATTAATAATATAATATCACCTACCAATTAATTGTACATCATTTATAAGTCAATTATTTGCATTATTATTATTCAATACTAATGATATAAAAATGCATTTTGTAATCTACTATTTATGCAAGTATTAAGCACAGGATCATGAAATAAACTGCAAAATACTGTAATGGATAAACCAATTAATTTTACATTTTCCTATAGCTAAGTCAGTCAGTTCTATTAGCAGCAGAGAACAATTATGCCCAACCTCTATTAAATGAAACAATCTTAAGAGCAAGTGATAGAAATATAATCATTTATGCTTGGGATTATGGAATGGTTCCAAATATGAAAAATATCAAGTTTTTTGGTTAAAATTTTTTAACTTAAAATTTACACTTTTAAGTGAATTTTAAACTTTAAAAAAATTATTAAATTTTTTGGTTACTTACTTAAAATAACATTATATAGTTCTTGTTTTTGTAGAAATGCCAATTTCTTCTTTTGCCCTTCCAGACTGTATAGTGACCACAGGCCGTTTGTTCATATCTTCATTATTCTTCGAACTGTGGTTGCACAATCAGACCCACGTACACTGGTTAAAAGCATCACCTAAAAGCAACAACAAAAATGTAGTACACTGACGAATTTTGAATATATATATATATATATATATATATATATATATATATATATATATATATATATATATATATATATATATATATATATATATATATATATATATATATATATATATATATATATATATATATATATATATATATATATATTAGTTGATTTTATACCCGCATTAGGTCAGGTGATAATACAATGAAGGTGATAATAAAGCCATTCACAACTGCAGGCCTAATAAAAAAAGGAGGTGGCATAGCAATATCTTACAAAGATACCTTCATCTGCAATAGTCTCATTAGTAATAGAGACGACTATTGTGAATATACCTTTGCCAAGTTCTCCAGTAAATCCCTTAAATCCTCCTTGACTATAAGTGCCATCTATAGATTTCCCAATACCGACATAGCTTCATTCTCAGATAACGTAAGGAATCTTATCATAAATAACAATCTCAACAAAAATCAAACCAACTTAGTGGTTTGTAATGGTGAACAAAACATGCAGATACTTATATATAACCTGTGAATAGAGTGTAATAACACCAAAACTATTTGTTTATTGTTTTATGACCATAATAATTGAATCACTAATATGATTCACTAATATATAATCCTAATAATAATCACTAATATATAATCCATTGAGCATGCTGCATCTCTTTCAGTCTCTTTGCAATTTGAACAAGAGGGTTTTTAATTGATCGAACCATATTCTTAAAGTAAAGTAAATGAGATGTATTCCATATTTTACAAAATATACGATGAAGGCACACAAACATTCATACCAAAACTGAAGGACAGGATTTATGAGGAGACATTAGAGGCATTAAATATTCCAAACTAGAAGACAGAAGGAAAAGAGGAGATATGATCACTACGTACAAAACAGTAACAGGAATTGATAAACTTGATAGGGAAGATTTCCCGAGACCTGGAATTTCAAGAACAAGAGGTTATAGATTTAAACGAACTAAACAAAGATGCCGAAGAAATGTAAGACAATTCACTTTTGCAAACAGAATGGTAAACGGTTGGAACATGTTAGGTGAGAAGGTGGTGGAGGCCAAATCCGTCAAAAGTTTCAAAGCATTATATGACAAAGAGTGCTGGGAAAATGGGACACCACGAGTGTAGCTCTCCATCCATCTGATTGATAACCCAAATGAATTTTTCATGGATATGATACCAACATCAAATCATAAATCAGATGTGATCCTATCCCCACTGGATTTTGAAGAAGCCATAGACAGTATGCCTATGCACTCTGCACCAGGCCCTGACTCTTGGAACTCTATATTCATCAAGAACTGTAAAAAACGTTATCGCAGGCCCTTCACATTCTTTGGAGACAAAGCCAAGATACTGGCATTGTCCCTGACATACTAAAAACCGCAGAGATAGCACCGCCCCAAAAAGGAGGAAATAAGGCAGAGGCAAAAAACTACAGACCGATAGCACTAACATCGCACATCATAAAAATCTTTGAGAGAATGCTAAGAAGTAAGATCACAAAATACATGGAATCACAGCATCTCCATAACCCCAGACAACATGGTTTCAGAACAGGGCGCTCTTGCCTATCACAGTTGCTGGACCACTCTGACATGGCACTAGATGCCATGGAAGACAAACAAAACGCTTTGACAAAAAAAAGCCTTTGACAAATGTGACCATTGTGTTATTGCACATAAAATGCGTTCAAAAGGAATTACCGGAAAAATAGGCAGATGGATATACAACTTCCTGACTAATAGAACCCAATGTGTAGTAGTCAACAAAATAAAATCTGGACCATCAACCGTAAAGAGCTCAGTCCCCAAGCGTACTGTGCTTGCTCCAATACTTTTTCTCATCCTCATATCGGACATAGACAAGGACACAACCTATAGTACTTGATCATCCTTTGCAGATGACACTAGAATCTTCACGAGAGTAGGCAACATAGAGAACACGGCAAACCTCCAATCAGATGTAAATCAGGTCTTTCTATGGGCTACAGAAAATAACATGGTGATTAACGAACATAAGTTTCAGCTCATGCGCTACGGAAAAAATAAAAAATATAAAAACGGAAACCACTTACAAAACTCAGTCAAATCATAACATTGAACGGAAAAGCAACGTAAAGGATTTGGGTGTACTGATGTCAGAAGGCCTTACATTTAAAGAACACAATAAAGTAGCCGTCACAACTGCAAGAAAAATGACAGGATAGATAACAAGAACTTTTCACACTAGAGATGCTATACCGATGATGATAGTTTTCAAGACGCTAGTGCTCTCTAGAGTGGAATACTGCTGCATAATGAAAGCCCCTTTCAAAGCTGGAGAAATTACTGACCTATACTTATGCATTTATCTTCGGTTTAACACAACAGGCACCAGACACACGCTAGGCATCATACACACTAGGATAAAACAAACATTAGGCCAGAAGTCAGAAAAGAATTCAAAGAATTTTACTGGAAAGGCTTGCTGTTAGGAAAGGAAGTAATTGAGATGAATTAATGCACAGTATGTCAATTTTGTGAAATATATGATAAAGGAACAAAAACATTTATACCAAAACAAAGATGCAGAACTAGGAAACAGGATTTGTTCAACTGAAATTTCAAGACGGACAGAGACCAAAAGACACAAAAATGGAATCAATATACGAAGAGGCCAAACCCCCAAACATACCAGTAATACAAAGAGAAACAACTACACGGCAGTGAGGAGAGAGGCAGAAAGAAATTTTGAAAAAAAGGAACAAACAAATGTAAAGTAGAACAAATCATATTCTATAAATACAGCAACAACCAATTGCAGGTAAAGGATAATATTCAGAGCTTTTAAATGCATGGATGGCGAAATACTCAAGAAATTGTTCACGACTTTTGTTAGACCAAAGTTGGAATATGCAGCGGTTGTATGGTGCCCATATCTTAAGAAGCACATAAACAAACTGGAAAAGGTGCAAAGACATGCTACTAAGTGGCTCCCAGAACTGAAGGACAAGAACTATGAGGAGAGGTTAGAGGCATTAAATATACCAAATATACTACACAAATATATATACTACACATGCACAATAAACTACCCTACACAGGCTGAGTATGGTGTGTACAATAAATTATTAGCTAAAAGATAAGACTGAGTTTGTATAAATGGGGGTTAAGTCAGAGTGGGAAAATGTAAGTGGAGTGCCTAAAAACCCTGTCCTGGGACCTCTGTAATTCATAATATATACAAATAATTTAGACTCAGGTTTGATCAGCAATATTTGAAAATTTCCAGACGATACAAAAGGGATTTTTTTCTGGATTCAGGATTATTTTTTTATGGCTGAAAACAGGTTTTCAGCAATAAAAGAAATACAGTATTGCTGGAACAACCGTCGACATCTTCAAGAGAAAACCTGAACATCTTCAAGAAGTGAAGATGACCTTGAGAAGAAGTATAGGTTGGGAGAAGTATAGGTTAGGAATTGTCTCCAAAGAATTCTCAAAGAATTACTCGTTATTGCTATCCAAGATAATTAGACGAGCCAAAGCTAAATACTACGAAGATAAATTTACCCAAATAAATAGTACCTTACCTAAAAATATGTATGTACCTTACGTAAATAAACATTTGATTTTGAAGTGCCGGACAAACAAGGCTGTGGTGGATATGTGGGCCTGAGGGGCCTGTCCAAGCAACAGCCTGTTGGACCAAGCTCTCACATGTCAAGCCTGGCCTTGGAAGGGCTTGGTGAGTAGAACAACTACCAGAACCCTATAATGCATGTATCAAGGTGTCCAGGCAGTGAGCACCACATAATGCAGTGCAGTCCTGTAAGAATAAGCACAGTAAGTATGGGCATGGAGGGGGTGCAGCAGTGGCTTGTGAAGGGCTGGAGAGTAAATGGACATGCCCAGGGGTAAAAAGCATTAGGGTAACAGAACATAGCCCATAAAAATAGTAATGACAATGAATGAATAATTATATGAATGCAATAATACTTCATATCTCAATAGGAATACTAAGCAGGATGCAAGACAAGGTACTGGTGGTGATAGTGGTTGGTACAAGTCCTCACATCCCCACAGACACCAGTAACAGCCCTCACCTCCCAACACAGTACCCTTGTAGCGAGTTAATCTTATACTCGCTTCATTATCTTATAGCATAACTAATTAACACTAATTACAGAAGCTACACAGGTGATACTTTGGTGTGAGTTGAGCGCACTGAGCGTCGGTATCGCTACACCCTTGTTCCTTAACAACCCTTTGGACCTTTATTACAGAAAAATAGAATCAATTAATTTAATAAAATATAAAATATAAGTGCTTACTTACGATAATACTATCGGTGGAACACAAAATCTTCTTCTTCTTGATAGTAGGTGCAGTTTGCATGAAGGGTTAGTCCTCGCCATGACTGAACTGACGACAAAATGGCCGATGTGTTGATATGGCGTCAGGTGACGCTGTGACGTCACAGGTGAGGGACGCTTTGCGCATTACTCCCTCGTACTTAAAAAGTACTACAGGTACTTTTTGGTTTTATTTTTGAATATGGCAGAAGTTGGACAGCTTTTCAAATCATTATAAGGGAGTGAGTTCCATAGACTAGGTCCCTTTATTTACATAGAGTGTTTACATAGATTAAGTTTGACTCTGGGGATATCAAAGAGATATTTATGTCTGGTGGGGACGTGGCCATGTGTTCTATTACATCTGTCCAGGAAGAGTTTCAGAACAGGGTTTGCAGTTAGAAAAAGGGCTTTATAAACGTAATTTACACAGGAGAATGTATGGAGTGAATTTGTTTAGCATGTTTAAGGATTTGAACAAGGGAGCTGTGTGTTGTCTGAAGGTAGAGTTATTTATTGTCCTGATAGCAGATTTTTACTGGATGATGATGGGCTTGAGGTAGTTTGCAGAGGTTGAACCCCAAGCACAAACGCCATAAGAATGATAGGGATAGATAAGTGCATAATAGAGTGAGAGGAGAGCAGAGTAGGGTACATAATATCTGATCTTAAACAGTATACCAACTGTTTTAGAAACCTTTTTAGTTATGTGTTGTATATGGGTGCGGAAGTTGAGTCTCTTGTCTAAGTATAGGCTAAGAAACTTTCCATCATTTTTATTGCTAATGTTTACATTATCTATCTGAAGCTGAATTGCATTTGTTGATTTGTTTCCAAATAAGATATAGTAGGTCTTTTCTATGTTTTGTGTGAGGTTTGTTGGTTGACATCCACAAGTAGACTTTTTTTAATTAATTGTTTACAACATTATTTAACAGGAGTGGGTTGGGGTCAGAGTAGATGAGTAGTATCATCAGCCAACAATATAGGTTTAAGTATGTTAGAGACATTAGGGAGATCATTGATGTATATAAGAAACAGGAGGGTCCTAGGATGCTGCTCTGTGGCACCTTTACGGTAATTAAGTGGTAGAGTGGGAGAGGTTATATCATTGATGGCTTCATATTGGTGTCTGTTACTAAGATAGGATCGGATATAGTTTAGGGCAAGGCCACGGATTCCATAATGGTGGAATTTAAGTAAGAGGTAGTTATGGTTAACAGTATCAAAGGCCTTTCTCAGGCCGATGAAGAGTTCAATTGGAAACTCACTTTTGTCAAGGGCTGAGAAGATTAAGTCAAGCAGACTAACAATAGCATCATTGGTACTCTTTTGGGAGCGGAAGCCAAACTGACAGGGACTTAGTATATTGAATTTTACAAGATTGGAGTAGAGCTGTTTGTAAAAAAAAAAAAAATAATTTTGATAATATAGGTAGATTCGATATGGGTCTGTAATTATTTATGTCTGCCGTGTTACCTCCTTTATGAACTGGCGTTACTCTTGCTTTTTTAAGGATATCAGGGAAGGTATGACACTCTAGGGATTTGTTGAACAGCAGTGCTATGGATGGTGCAAGGGCATGGGAGGCACGCCTGTGTACCATCGATGGTATTTCACTAATGTTCCCAGCTTTGGTTTTTAGCGAGTGAATGATGGACACAACATCTGTAGGGCTGACCGGAGAGAGGAGAAGAGAGTTTGGATAGCTGCGTGAAAGATATGTGGTAACATATGTCTGAGTCTCTGGGATTTTTCGGGCAAGGTGAGCACCAAACGATGAAAAGAAGCTATTAAATTCAGTTGCTGTTTCAAGATCTGTTGCAGGTGTATAACCATCCTTGGAGATTTTTATCTTATTATGTGAATGTTGTTTAGCTCCTAGGATGGTAGAGATGGCTCTCCATGTGCTTTTTATGTTGCCTTTTGCTTCTTTGAATCTATTCTCGTAATAGGAACGCTTTGCTCTTATTATACTGGTAAGCACTGATGAATACCTCTTAACTACTTCTTTTCCAACTAGGCCAATCCTAAGTTTTTTTTTCATATTCATGTTTCTTGTCGATTGCTTTAAGTATGCCATTAGTGAGCCAGGGATTATTTAACCTTTTTGCCAGTTACTTGCTTGGTGAGGAGAGGACAATAAGTATTGTAAAGGCTTTAAATTTTGGAAAGAGGCTAGTTAACGAATTATTATCCTGTGTATTGATAAATTTAGATTCCCAGTTTACATTGTGGAGGGCATTTGTGAGATTGCCTATTGCCGCTTCACATTGTAACCTAAAGGTAATTTTCTTGTTACCTGGTGGTGTTATGGCCATGTTCGCTACAAGGAAGGTAGGATAGTGGTCAGTTGTTCTGTCAGTGATTATACTTGATGTAAGAGGAGCTGTTATGTTGGTCCATCAGTGATCCAGGGTAGTCGCAGATGTTTGAGTGACTCGGGTGGGCCTGGTGATTGCGGGGATGAGCATACAGGAATTCATGCTGTTGAGGAAACAGTCTACTTGAGGGTTATTTTGTAGCCCTAGGTCAATATTGAAATCACCTCTGAGAACTATGTGATTTTTGTTGAGATTATTGTTTATGATAAGGTTCCTCAAGTTGTTATTGTATTTGTGTCTAGCTTCAGACACAAGCATGTTACAGTTATGTCTTAAAGAGTTGAGAGCAATTAAGGATGATAAAGAGTCACTTACAACTAATGTATCAAGTTTGGATACTTGTACACATTTCAGTGCAAGGAGCAAGGCAAATAGTTCAGTCTGAAGGGTAGAGGCCCAGTTGTTTATACGGACTCCCCACTCAAAATATAAGTCATATCCTATTGCCAGGACAACTGCACTTCCAGCTGCACCCGTTGGGCGCTGTAGGAAACCTTCAGTGTATATGATTTGAGACAGAGAATGCTCTGTGGACAGAGCATCAATATGGCTTAAGACGTTGAGCTTTGCCTCAAGACAAAGCTGGGACTGATCTCTAATTTGCTCCTTTGACGGAAAGGGAGGGATTAAAATTGAAAAGGGTGTAATTTCCTACAGTGCAGGAAAGTGCTATTGTTGTCTCTCTTGGTACAAATTATAAATCTGATACTTTCTGAGTTCAGTTCCAATTTTATTTATCTATTTGAAACAATGTTTACATTCAATCAAGAAATTCTGGAGGGCTTCTGTGCAAGGGTTAGGATGAGCTAGCCTAAGCATTTTTATACCAATTTGACAGTTATTTTCAGTAACACGATAAACAACGCTCGGAATATTAAGTTCCTTTCTCATATTAAGTATCTTTGTGGTACGAAGGCACCCAAGGATTATCCTCAAGGCTTCGTTCTGCAATTTTTCAAGCCCTCCAAGCTTTCTTTCAGGATGCCTTAAAGTTAGTTTAGTTCATTTATTATGCACCCCATACCCATCTTGTGGGCGGTAGTGGAAAGGGTTGCAGAGGCACATAATGGGCTCAGGGACTGAACCCAACAATTCATTTAGCTAAGCAAGTTACAATCTTGATGAGCTAGTTACAAAATTCAGTATAAGTCGTCACATCAACAATAGGTTCGAGATCGATCACAAGTACAGTTTCTAAATTAAGCAACTGACATATGTGGAGAGCTAGTGTCACAATTGATATGTTTGTCCTGCACACCGCTCCCCATCCAGTGGGCAGCGGTGGATAGGTTACAATCACTTAGTTACTACTTACAGTTAGCAAACTGGGGATATTTGGCTAAAATTTCTGGTACCAGATCATTTTGAATGAAATATTGACACATCGTTGGTACATTGGTTATAGAATTGTCTCTGAATTCACTATCACATAGTGACGAAGGGGTGTGCAAATAATTTTGTTGACAGTTAACATTTGGTCAGGTCTACATCGGCAGATAATGAGAATTCCCAGAAATACTTGTAACCGAGTTTAAGCCGAGCAGTAGTAACATCTAGAAGTCTGCTGATTTTATTGGATGAACCATAGATGTGTGGCTCCTTTTGCATAATAGTATTGAACGAAAGTTAATCTCCCCAAACACTTTCGCGTTTTGGGCAAGTTACCCCTCCACTCTCTCCATTTTTGTTTGGACATTCCCAGGTAGTGCGCGGAAATACTGAAAAGTGTATACTCTTTTCAACTTTGTCACCTTAATTCTCGTCCTATGTCTTTCATTTTGGTATCAATGCGTTCGCAATAGAATTCCCAACAGAACTATGTGCATATAATGTCAAAGACAGCAGCGCGCTCCACCCGCCGACAAGATGAATGTAGGCCAAGGGTACCAGAAAAAGAAAGCTGAGCCACCCTCAGGCAACTCTCATTACATTAGAGAGCGTGATAATACTGAAAAGTGTATACCCTTTTCAACTTTGTTACCTCAATTCTCATCCTAGTTTTTTCAATTTGGCATCAATGTGTTCGCAATAGAATTCTCTACAGGACTAAAGGCATATAAACTCCAAAAGCCCGGCTTACCATCCGCAACAAACAGAGTAAGCGAGAGTGTGTTACCAGGGAGCGCACAAGAGCGATAAAATGTATACACTCTTTTCATTTTGGTCACCCCAATTGTCATCCTAGGTCTTTCATTTTGGTATCAATGTGTTAGCAATAGAATTATCTACAGGTTTAAATGCATATAAACTCCAAAAGCAAGGTGTACCATCCGCACAAAACAGAGAAAGTGAGAGAAAGTAACCCGGGAGCACTCTAGTGCAATGTAATGTGAACACTCTTTTCACTTTGGTTACCTCAATTCTCGTCATATGTCTTTCATTTTGGTATCAATGTGTTCGCAATTGTATCTGCTGGCATTTTACCCTTTGCTTGGATCTGAAGGGTTTTAGGCTCACCACGATGCAATCTGATAGTACCACAGGTGTATATACCTATCTTCAAGCAGCAATTCACTCATTCAAACCGACTTATAATAGTTATCCATATATAAATGGTAATCTTTGTTCTACCTGTTAACCTGTCATATGAAGAAAGATTGTCAAAGCTTATATTACATTCTCTAGAAAAGCAAAGAATTAGGAGTGACATATGGTAGAGGTGCACAATGGGATGAATGGACATAACAAAGGGGACATTAATGGGGTATTAAAAGTAGCAACACAAGACAGAACTCGAAACAAAGTGTAAAAATTGGAAAAATTTAGATTTAGGAAAGAACTGCATGGGTAAATACACTGGGTTTGTACCTTAAGGTTCATGTATGCAATATTACAGAGTTCCAGTTAACTCCCATGCATGCAATTAATTTATGTTATGTTTATGTTTTTTATGTTAAAATGTTTTTGTTGATTTGTTTGTATATTTTCATAAGTAAAGCATGCTTACCGTCTTATTCCAAGTTTTATGATAACTTTACAAGGTTTAAAACATAAAGTTCAATATATATTCTGGTTTTCACACAGGAATTATACGTTAATATAACATCATAATAACGTAATGATGTCGTGTAAATAACGTTATACTGACGTCATATAAATGTTATATTTATGTTATAAGAACGTAAATTGGATAGCTTTACAGAAAGTAAACAAAAAAAAACTAAATGTTGACTGAAAATTATTTATTCTTAAATATAAAGCATGAAAACATTATAATACCATAGCATTCACTATTATTTTTAAATTTTTACATAAATCTTAAAAAACTGTGTCTCAAGAATATATGTTTTTAGTTATATCCTTTGGTTTTAAGAACATCAGATATACGTATTTATGTCAAAAGTTACAGTATTACCTTTGTGGAACCATTTAAAAACGTCCACAAACGTTCTGTGTTTGCTGGGACCTGACTTTCAGGTTACTATTTACTTTAAGGTGAATAGAGGCATTAGTGTGTGTATGTTTGTGTCTGTGTACGTGTGTATGTGTGTACGTGTACGTGTGTGTGTTTGTGTGTATACTCACCTAGTTGTGGTTGCGGGGGTTGAGCTCTGGCTCTTTGGTCCCACCTCTCAACTGGCAATCAACTGATGTACAGATTCCTGAGCCTACTGGGCTCTATCATATCTGCATTTGAAATTGTGTATGGAGTCAGCCTCCACCACATCATTGCCTAATGCATTCCATCTATTAACTACTCTGACACTGAAAAAGTTCTTTCTAACATCCCAGTGGCTCATTTGGGTACTAAGTTTCCACCTGTGTCCCCTTGTTCGCCTACCACCCGTGTTAAACAGTTTATCTTTATGTACCCTATCAATTGCTCTGAGAATTTTGTAGGTAGTGATCATGTCTCCCCTTACTCTTCTGTCTTCCAGTGTCATGAGGTGCATTTCTCGCAGTCTGTCCTTGTAACTCATGCCTCTTAGTCCTGGGACTAGCCTATTGGCATACCACTAAACTTTTTCAAGCTTCGTCTTGTGTTTGACAAGGTGTGTGTGTGTGTGTGTACGTGTGTAACACACACGTACGTGTGTAACACACACGTACTTATGTGGTACGTATGCATTACATAATTGTAAGGCGTTTGCTGAATTAGAAAAGTCGGCTAGCAGTCCACCCTTAACGACACAATTAACTCATTACATAAAAAAATACGTGGCTGTGCAACAGTGTGTGGGAATTGGGGAACTGGTGTGCATTCAGGCGACTGGTGAGGACCAACACTGACGTAGAAGGATGGCACCAGCGTCTGAATCAAAGGGCAGTGAGGGACAACTTGGCTTTATATATTTTAATCCCCTTACTGTACCGTGAGGTGTCCCTGGTAACTTTGCAATACCAACTGGTTTCTGATCAAAAGCTAAAGTCCAGTCGCCGCAAGGGGCAATAAAGAGAAACAGGAACATTTGTGGAAGCTTAGTGACCGTTACGAGGAAAAACAGATAAGCACCTCAAGGAATGTTCGCGTTTTATCCCAGGAAGTGCCTGAACTAGAATTAGAAAACAGCAGTCTGTTTACTGGTTGTTATTTAACTTAAGTTAGTTGTAAATGATAATGTAAAATTAGCCACTGAGAACTGATGAGTTGCCCAAGACTTTTGCTCGTAAAGAGGGAATTGATTACAAACTTGGACTGCCTTTGAGCAGTCTGAGGGCAGCAATATCCCAGGAACATCAACTAAATTTCGGAGACTTGAGGCAAAGTGAAATTCACACCAGTTACTCCATCTATCATCATTCTATTATGCAGGAAGAACCGCACGTCTATGGGTCATCCAATAATGTTAGCAGACTTCTAGATGTTACCACTGCTAGGCTTAGGCTCGGCTACAAGTACCTCTGGGAGTTTGTAACATCTGCTGATGTAGATTTGACTAAATGTAAACTCTGTCAGCAGAACTATTCGCATACTTTGCATCATTATATAATGGAATGTGAAAAAATCGCGGAATTTAGAGATAACACCATCAATAGTGTCCAAGAAATGTGTAAGTATTTCATTCATAATGATGTGCTGCCCGAAATCTTAGCAAAGTATCCAAAATTTGCTTACTGTAGGTAATGCATGCACATGACTGTAAAGCTCCCGCCCAGTTGGGTGGGTGTGCAGCACATGACTGTAAACCTGCCGCCCAGTTGGGTGGGTGTGGAACACATGACTGTAAAGCTGCAGCCCAGTTGGGTGGGTGTGGAGCACATGACTATAAAGCTGCCGCCCAGTTGGGTGGGTGTGCAGCAAGACTAGTAACTATGTGACTCACCATGGATGTAAAGTGCCTTGTATAGTGACTTGTGAGCCTCTTGTTGATCACTTGTGACACAAAGATTATTGATGTGTGTATTTGTGTAGGTGATTAGATATGCATGTGTATGTATATGTGTATACGTATATATATATATATGTACATGTATGTATGAGAGTGTGTACATATGTATATATAATATTAATAATTTTGTAACTAGCGTCAAAAATTGTTATTTGCTTAGCTAAACGAACTAGAGGGTTCAGTTCCTGAACCGATTATGTGCCTCTGTAATCCTTTACACCACCGCTCACGGGATGGGTATGGGGTGCATAATAAAGAAAGAAATTGAATTGGTCTGATTAAGACTTTATGACCATGTAATCTATGTTTTGCTCCACTACTTACTGGTAGAGTATGGGGTGCATAACAAATAATAGCCTCCTTCGTGTGCGCCTTGTTTCTAAACGTGTTAGTCTTAAATCCTTTAATCTCAAATCTTGCTACAATGTACCTCTTAATATATGTTATGTACTCTCGCAACCCAATGTACCTTCTTGTATATAAATAAATAGATTTCAACTGTAAGGGGGTATGGTTTGCACCTTGTTATTCTAATAATGGATAAATAATTCTAATAATGGAAGCGCTAATTATATGAACAAGTGCCATGTATTTATTCAGATGAGAACAACAGCGAACACAAACCAGCGCATATACGAACGGAATGGTTTGTATGTACAAACTTCTCAGTGAACGAAGTTGTTTCTAGCCCGGTATCCGAAATTGCAGTATACGACTTGACCAGTCCCCGTCCGACGGTATTCACTCGTCCTGGAGATGTGAAACGTCACATGTTAGTGCATTCAGGTGATAAACTTCATGAGTGTCCAGAGTGTGGGAAGAGATTCAGTCGTCTTGGAAGTATGAAGACTCACATGTTAGTGCATTCAGGTGATAAACTTCACGAGTGTCCAGAGTGTGGGAAGAGATTCAGTCAGCATAGAAATATGAAGACTCACAGGATGGTGCATGTGGATGAGAGACCTTTTCAATGTGCCGAGTGTGGCAAAAAATTTAGAGAACGTGGAAATATAATAAGGCACATGTTAGTGCATTCAGGTGATAAACCTCACGAGTGTCCAGAGTGTGGGAAGAGATTCAGTGATCGTGGAAATATGAAGACTCACAGGATGGTGCATGTGGATGAGAGACCTTTTCAATGTACCGAGTGTGGCAAAAAATTTAGAGTACGTGGAAATATAATAAGCCACATGTTAGTGCATGCAGGTGACAAACCTCATGAATGTCCAGAGTGTGGGAAGAGATTCAGTCAACGTGGAAGTATGACGACTCACATGTTAGTGCATTCAGGTGACAGACCTCATGAGTGTCCAGAGTGTGGGAAGAGATTCAGTCAGCATGGAAATATGAAGACTCACAGGATGGTGCATGTGGATGAGAGACCTTTTCAATGTGCCGAGTGTGGCAAAAAATTTAGAGTACGTGGAAATATAATAAGGCACATGTTAGTGCATTCAGGTGACAATCCTCACGAGTGTCCCGAGTGTGGGAAGAGATTCAGTCGTCTTAGTGATGTGAAGAGGCACAAAATGATACATGCAGATAATAGGCTAAACATTTAGAGTGTGGAAGGTAAATAAAAGAATGTTAAAGGATAATGAGGCACATACAGGTATATTAACTTAACTTTAATCTAACAGTTTGCTATCACAATGTCAGTTGGATGTTCTTCAAAGGTAATTCTATTTTGTTTGAGAAATACACTTCACCATGAAAGGTAAAGATCAAGATATTTTATTATATTGTTCTTTTATGAAAGTTAAATGACCAAGCAAGAACTAGAGAAGCTGTCACTATAGGAAAATTCAAAATTCCTTATAAGTATAGAAATATTTTTTTTTTAGTTTAGTTTTTTTTCTCTTTAGTTTAGCAAAGATAAATCAAAGCTTTAAATGTTTTTCTTCATATTGATGTAAATAATAATGTGCTTTCTGTTTTTGTTCTCTGTGAAAATTTATTTAAAATGTAATATACTCTGTAGCTAAGTTATGGACATTATTGTTGTAATATTATTTAGCATTGGTGCTGGTGAAGAAGACAGTCTGAGACGTACTTAAGATGAGACCATTTGATTGATAGGGAAATGTAGGTTAATCAAGGAATTTTCTCATCAGATTCATATGCAAACTGATGTCTATTTTATATTTTTTGTTTAGGCATATTTATGAATAATACTCTTGATTATAAATATTTCACCGAAGAGTTTATTGAAGGCAGATTGGCATTTATAACTGTCAGTCAAGTTAATATGAAATTTAAATTTATATTACTCTAGAAATTTACATCACTCTAAATTTACCAGAAATTTATATTACTCTAGCCTAACTTTATCAGTTATGCTGTAATTGTCTTGGAATAATATTTTACCTGATTTACCTGAGGGCCACTAACCCTAGTGGCCTTGATAAAAACGGGAAGCAGGCAGCTTGTTGAAGGTTCCCTTCCCCCCCCCCCCAATTTTCCTTGATTTTTTCCTGGTATATTTTGAAATTCAGCACATTTTGGCAGTTATGGCATTGGCGGGTAGTTGGTTCCATCGATCAATAACCCTGTGGGTGAAAAAGCCTGTTTCAAAATTATATTATCTTGATTAGCAATAATATTATCGGGATTCGTATAATCCTCTGTCAATTATATTATCCTATCTGGCAATTATATTAAGATGATTGTGAATTACATAAACCATACTAGCAATTATATTAGCATGACTGTTAATTTATATCAAACAGATATTTATTTATGTTGTGGTGCTCGTGGGTTCTATTACATCTATCAATGGAGAGTTTCAGATCAGGATTAGCATTTAGGAACAAGGTTTTGTACATGTAAATAGCACAAGAGAATGTGTAGAGCGAGTGTATATTTAGCATGTTCATGGATTTAAACAGAGAGGCTGTGTGTTGTTTGAAGACAATTTTATTGTTCTGATAGCAGATTTTTATTGGGTGGTGATGAGCATCAGGTAATTTGCAGTATATGAATGATCCCCATGCACAGATATCATATGTTCACATACCAACCCTAATTTTCAAAGAAACCTCTAGATTTTTAGCTCCAGCCATTTCATTGCTCTACAACAAATCATTTGAACTCCAAACCTTTCCTGATATTCTAAGGGGAAAAAAAGCAAGAGTAACCTTAGTCCATTAAAGTGTCAATCTCACTGAAGTCAACAATTATAGACCAATATCAACTCTGCAGATTTTGTCTAAAATATTTTAAAGAGTTAATCTACAAGCAGCCTTAATCCTATTTAGCAAAACAAAATTTACTTAGTTCTTGCCATAATGGTTTCAGGCCCAAAAAAGGACCAATCATGCACCAATTAGTATGATTAACTTTGTATATGCAGCTCTTGGAAGAAATGAGTACCCTTGTTCATTTATTTGTTGACCTACATTAAGACTTTTTTACACTGTTAACACATTAACTTTCTTAAATTACAACATTACGGAGTAAGAGGTTAATCCCTCCAATACCTAGAGTCTTACCTTAGTGACAGGCTCCAGTATGTCTCTGTGAATGATTCCAATTCACCCACTCTACCTATTAACACTGGTGTTACACTGGGCAGTATTCTTCACCCTCTCGTCTTTCTCATCTCCCCCTCCCTTTCCAGCCCATTGCCATCATGAGGGGGCTTGGTTGGCAGATGCTAGAGTGTAATGCTCCATTGGACAGTGTCCTCTGTCCTTTTGAAGCCTAATGCTCTTGCTGCCATCTTCGCTAATTGTGCTGAATACTTTTTCCTATTAAGTTTAATTTTTCCTTCCCAATTCTCCTGTCTAATTGCTATTTCCTTGTGACGTTTTGCAATTCTTGATTATTCTTTCAGATGTTTTCTTCTGTTTAGACACCGGGTTTTTGGGGAGGCACACCCTCTCACCCGTAAAACTGTGGTACTCGGCATTGTCGAGCAAGAGGACACCTTTATTGTCAATCTTTTCCTTCATTGCTGAGCCCAATTATATCGTGCTGAGCTTCCATTATATCTTGACGGGCTGTTGATTCCTATGGTTGCGATTGTAGGGCGTATATCTACAGTGCACCCCTCGTAGCCCCCCTCGTGGGGGCCTCGTAGCCTGGTGGATAGCGAGCAGGACTCGTAATTCTGTTGTGCGGGTTCGATTCCCACACGAGGCAGAAACAAATGGGCAAAGTTTCTTTCACCCTGAATGCCCCTGTTACCTAGCAGTAAATAGGTACCTGGGTGTTAGTCAGCTGTCACGGGCTGCTTCCTGGGGGTGGAGGCCTGGTCGAGGACCGGGCCGCGGGGACACTAAAGCCCCGAAATCATCTCAAGATAACCTCAAGATAACCCCACCAGACAAGGGCCCTCCACCCTTGGGGGTGGGGGGCCTTTGTCTTGTTGGGTGTCTATCCTCTAATTGTGGCTCCATGGTGGGTATGGGGCCTTGTTTGTTTATGAAATGTTTACTCATTCATTTACATGCTGATATCTGACCCTCTTTTTAACTTCTAAGACGTGAAAGGTGGGAGACCAGGCCCCCAAGTCGGACTGTGATGGAAAGCTGGGCTCTGTAGCCCACACTGCATTGGTCCCAGATTAGGCAGCTCCTGACTCTCCCTGCTTGATGGGGTTCTGGGAGCTCTTCTACTACTTGACTTGTGAGTGCTTGGTCCACCAGGTCCCAACTACCCCTATCTGCTCCCCCTCCCACCTCTGTGGCTGGGTTGAGCCCCATGCTCCCAATGATGACCACCTCATCACATGGAGTGGCTCCATCTCTCATTGTAACAACTGGGCCTCTTTGTCCCACCCCCCTCTTACTGGGGGTGCTCGGTGCTGTTCCCTCCGCAGTCACATTCACACGATTCCTTCCAGTTCTAATACGTTCCAAGCTTTATTTGGTTCTGCTACATGGACTAAGTATTTTGATCTTAGTCATGTTGATTCTACTCGTCCTGATGATTTATTCATCCATAAACACCTAGTTGATTTGGTGGATACCTTTGTCATTTTTATCCCCACGCCTACTGGTACGTGTTTCTTTGCAGCTCCTTCTCGGGAAGCTGCTGTCTGCTTAGCCTCGTTGTCCTGCATTGGGAAACCCCGGTTCGGATCAACAAAAATGCCTAGTTAAATGCTAGGATTTACACAGTTATTCTCCCGCACCATGTAGCGACTGTTGATAGCTGTCAATGCAATCAATTAGAGCTATCGATGTGCTTTAATATACCTAGTAATCTCTCTCATTTTTTTTTTACAAAGTATCTATCAACTTTTTATAAATTTTGCTACAATTTACCTACTTAAAATTATCCATTAGATTAAGAACCTTCTGGAAACGCTGCATGTACTAGTAGCTTTACAAGAATGTAAACACCATACTATGTACCCCTAACAAACCCAATGTTCCCTTTGTGTGTGTTATTTATACTTTATATTTAAAGTTATACCCATTGTTTCATGTTGATGTTGATACCCACTTATGTTGATACCTGCTTTTGCACCGTCTGCTGTCTTGATCTTTCTCTCCTGCCCCTGTTTCTTTATTTAGATTTCACATGGCGGGTTCTTCGTGACCTCCATAACGGTAACCATTTCCCCATCCTTGTCACCCTTTTTTCTTTTCACCCTTCTGTCTCCGTCCCTAGGTGGCAGTTTGCCAAGGCTAACTGGAATCTATTCACCTTACATGCTACTCTTTTCGACCACTCTGATCTGCCTCTCCCTCAAGCCTTACTCCTTTTTCATCACACCATATTAGACGCTGTCCTCCGCTCTATTCCTCGCTCTACCTCCCGAGGCATGTGGAAGTGCATTCCCTGGTGGACTGCAGGCTGTGTTTCGGCTGTCTGCTGTAAGAGCGCAGCATAGAAGAAAGACAGATGCAGATTGGTGGTTGTTTGTTTTCTTTCGTTTCACAAGACAAGTGCGGTCCGTACGGCTAAACGTGCGAGTTTGAAATCTTTTGTCTTCACCATTTTGACTGATATTTCTCTGCCCCAGATCAGGAAGAAAATTTGTAAGATATCTGATAAGTTTGTTCCAGATATCTCGCCAGTCCTTCACTTCAGTGGTTCTATTGTGGTGGATCCAGTGTCGGTTGCCACCCAACTGGATTCCCCGTTTTTCGACTCTTGGCTCCAGTTCTAGTCTTCCTCCATCTTTCCTTATTCGTAAGCACCTTCATGAATCTTGTTCCATAGATTTTCACATGCATCTCCAGCTTCTCTATAATGATCCTTTCTCTCTTTCCAAACTCCAGTCTGCCCTGACTCATTGCGGTTCTATGGCAGCGGGCTCAGATGGCAAAACATCTCATAATGAATGTCATCTCCCTCAATGCACATTTCAGTATATACTGAATCTGTTTAACCGTATCTGCGAGTCGTCATCTGTCCCTAAGGACTGGCTTGAGGTGTTTGTTTTTCCTATTCGGAAACCAGGGTCTCTAGGAACAGCTCCTAAGGACATCTGCCCCATTGCCCTCACGAGTTGCGTCTCCATACTCTTTGAATGCATGTTCAATGTCGGTATGATGTGGTTTTTGGAACACTATCGCCACCTCCAGGAGGCCTGGTCGACGACCGGGCCGCGGGGACACTAAGCCCCGGAAGCACCTCAAGGTAGGTACCTCTCCCATTCTCAATTTGGCTTTCGCAAGTGTCAAAACATGACTGATGTCTTGATGAACCTGATGTCTATATTCATACTAGTAGATTATTTGGTGACAGATAGAGCCACCTATGTAGGGTAATCAGATAAGAAAATCAGAAGCGGGGAGCCACATAGTGCCACTCCATATTAGGTCACCCAAGGTGTGAGTGGTAGCAGTCGAAAAAACAGTGAAGATAGGTATCTATTATGTGCCACTATGATCATGTTCATTTATACAGTAAAGTATGACAATATATTTAAGTAAAAATGAATTTATTTGTATAATAAACACTCGTGGGTGAGTGCCAGTTACGCCCCCACATTCCTCTATGGGGCAGGTGTAAAACAGGTTCCTCCCGGTGAGGGTGGTCGCCCGTACCCTTCCTCGCACCTAATGGCCTTGACTTTACCGTAACAGAGTTCCACACCCAGCGGAGGTTGAGTGGGTCTTATATAGGGGTATTAAATTATAAATCTCCTCCAGGGGTTAAAAAAATCAAAGAATTTATTAATGTTTTATTAGGTAAAAATCACAAATGATGTATAAGAAGTTAATTATGGCCCCTATCCCTCTCCCCCCTCCACCTCCCCTTCCTCATCTGAGTAGAATTCTGACGTCTCCCCATCCGTGGTGAGTGGGGGGAGGTCTTGACCCCCTCCCCCCTCTCTTGGGGGAGTGGGGTGAGTTGGCTGGTTGCCTTTTGGACGACTTTCCTTCTGACTCTCATCTGAAGTGTTCTGGAAAGAGATGGGGAAAATAATTTATAGGACTATATCTTTTATTTGAAAAATATTCTATTTCCTCTAAGAACAGTTAGTACATACCTCTCCCCCTGCAGGAGCGACCTTGTGTCCTCTACAGCAGGCATCATCAATTAGGGTACGTAACAGCATCTTGTTTGGGGCAGACCTTCCTCGTAGAATTACTACTCTACAAATGTGAACAGGTCCTAAGAATTGCACTGAAAAAAAAGAAGAGGTAAAATAGAGGTTGAGCAAACTTTCTATTGTGGGAAAAAAAATAAATCTTTACCAGAAAGTGAGGGTAATACTAACCAGGCCCTTCAAGGACTTCAATCTTCCCTGCGTGTGTTTCTGGGGAGACGCCTTCCATTTGTAGGATAAGGGGGATGGGGGTCTTCTAGGGAGGTTGTGGGGTGAGAGGGGTTTTATATGGGGGTAATCCCCCTGTTAGGTAGGTTGCCTAGCTAACAAAAATATTCTCTACACCACCTATAAGAACCAACCCTTACTCCTCTACAAAATGTCCTAACACAGTGATGTTTCATAGGAAAATATCGTCTCGCATAAGCGAGGGCTCGTTTATCATTTAATTTTAAACTAACGCTTGAAAATACATTATGTAAGTAATGTACTGTTGAAGGCAACCCCAGGTGACTCACCCTATGGACGAACATTACGCAATACAGTCCACAAGCAAGGGTAAAATCACTCTGGAGTCTGTAGCACATTCCAAACACCTTTGTTATTGTGTTAGTTTTAATAAATCCTTGAAAATAATGTCCATAAGTAACCGCCGACATTGCATAACTATCGAAAAAAAACATTCGATGTTTAACTTTATCAACATAAATAGCTACCCAATGTCCCATAGTTAATCTGCTATGTGATGGTAAAATATTAGTTATGAGAACAATAGGTTTTCTTGATGAGATATTTAAATGTTCTATTTCATCAGCATTATAACAACCTAGGTAGAGTGCTCGATCCCCTAGATTATTTTTTAAATTAATATTTATATCATTACAATTCATTATGTTTTTAAGCTCGCACGTCACACAGAACAGTTCTCTGTCCGTCGATGGATAGTACCCCGGTCGTTTCCCCAAACAGTAAAACCAGCCTGTTATATGTAACACCACCGCCAAACTCAAGCTCCATACGCAAGTTGCCAGATTTCTCCACAGGGAGGGAATCCTTTGTTTGAATGGTGGTTAAGTCAAAGGCGAATATCGATCTTCCCTTATTAAAAGTGTCATAGGCTAGAAGTGAATCACGCTCTAAGCCTAATGTCTTCAAAGTTTCGTAATAAAGGCGGGCATAATGATTGTCGAAATCACCACCAATTCGGTAAATTGCATTATTGTTCAAATACATGGCGATATTTTTCAGTTTTGCATTTTCAAAATATAATCCATTACCTTGGTGAAGGCCAGCGAAATAATTCATTGGCACAATTACCATGAATATCCTGTGAGGAATTACTTGCGCCCAAGGCTGATCAATTAAGAGACTAGTTTGATTCCCTGCTAGGACATATGTTTTAGAAATGGTTTTATTGAAAGTATAGCTTATGGGGTCGGGGGATGCTAACAGTGAGCTGTTTAAGGCTAGGTAAGCACTTGGGTAGGGGAACACTCGTGTTACCCACAACTTAGCATAATCCATATGCAGCCGATACTTAGAGCCATCGTCCACACTTGTATTTAGCACCCAAGCATGTGGGGAGAGCTCCAATCTTAGGCGCACATCTATATTATCTAATATGTATTGGTCTAGGGTTGTTACGTCCAATAGTAGGGGAAAACACATTGACAATCCTTTACCTTTTAAATCGGTCATAAATTTTTTATCCTTGGCGGTTGCCCCAGTAAAAAATGTATTAGTAAATTCGTTAGGGATTACACCATCATCACTCCAGTCCCTACGAAAGGCTCCAATCCTCCCCAAGGAAGACATTTTTGATGGAGGCATGGAGGTAATTAATTTAATAAACGACCAATAATTAAAATTAGAATTTGTTTCAACTACCTGCTCTCCTAAAAACACCTGAACACCTTTAAACATGGTATTTGACAACCCATTAACAAATTCCACATGGTCATCCTCTTCCAATTTTGTGGTATCGTCATCTTTCGTTAAAGATACCTTAAAATCTATAACAATATTAGCTAAATCTAAGAAGGCGCCCTGGGTTCCGGGGATGCGGAATTCTAAGTAATTATCCCGCAAACGTTGATTAATAGGTAGGTTAACAGGTAGAATGTCTATTTGCTGTGTGGAGGCAATTGAACTCTCCACATTACGTATTCTGTTACTTCTAGGAAATTGGTCAATAATACTGGAAGTATAATATTCTACAGGGATTTTCAACCCAGCTCCACTAGCCTCCGCCATGATCTCCTCCGAAAGGTGAAGTATGACTGCTTACTGTAGTGAAAATACATCATTTTTATACCCAAGGGCTCGTTTACATTTATTATTTTTATTTTTTCTTCTCCTAGAGAGTCTTTTAATTTTCCCGCCTGCTACCAATTTCTTCCCCACAGTCTTAAGAGCATCAATACCGTGAGTTCTCAGAGCGCTCTTTACATCCCGTCTACCACTGGTTAAATCACCAAGAACATTTTTCCCAAAATCGATAGCAGTCGGCGTTACAGTTTTCATGAAAAATGGTATGGCTCGTCGAGCCAAGCCGGCTAAGGTCCCAAAAAAACCACCACCAGATCTGAGATAAGGCGCTTGGAATGTGCGTATGTCATTCATCGCTCCCCCCCTCACCCCGTATCTCCCAGAGAGGGGGGAGAAGATCTCCCCATACTCCTTCTGGGAGGGTGTGTGGAAAGGTACTCGCATCCCGACTCCTCTTCTTATAATAACCGATGATGTGGGTAAACACTTCTATATATATATATATATATATATATATATATTTATATTTATATAGATTATATTGTTATACCTTAGGGCGGAGGTGTAAGACTACCGTAACCGACCTCCCATCTTCAAAACTAACCTTTCGCCCAAACTGATCTGTTATCTTAATGCTCACCTTCTCCAACGTGTTAGTATTTAATGTCTTGTACACTAGGGGATGAGCCCCTCTAGAATAAGAGTCATGATAATTGATTGCATCTAAGATATTTACAATTTGTCCCCCGTAACGATCCGGCTCGATGACGTCACTATAAATGAGTAAATAGTCACAACCTCCGTCATTGTCTGGGGGGAATGAGGCCACGATCTTTGAGGCTGCTGTAATGTCATCTGATTTTGCCTGATAAATGGTGTATTTGTGACTGCTGTCAAAACCAAGTACATTAGCTATTCTGTGTTTAAATTGAAGACTAAGAGAATATAAGGAACCAGTGCCTTCATTGTTAAGTGTAGAGGATAGTAACACTCACTCTAAGGATTGATCATAGGTGAGGATTGGTTCTCTTTCTGAGAAGTATATTTTGAAATCACCTCGGAAGCTAAGCTTCATGTCGGTGATTATTTGTCGGCTAAGCTCACTCGTGATGAATGTGATGTTTCTGGATAATATGTTGGTTTTGGGGGTGAAGGTGTAGATGAGATGTTCTGGGCTTTTAGAAAGAGTTCCTCGCTTAAAAGTAGCATAGACGTCTATACCAGACTCCCCCTCATCCTTGATGATAGCGTTAATTCGTCTGGGTAGGAGTATGTTGACTAAGGCCACTTCATGTTTAATGGAAGGGTTTAAATGTAGAGTGGGGATGGTGTTTGTAAATGCTGAACTTGTGTTGTTGTATATATCTTCTTGGTCGAGGCTAGTGAGGTATATGTAGTGTTCCTCGTCCATTGTTAAGTTATGTACTGACTGGGGTGGGAATAAAACATCATTACTTATATTTTATTTTATTAATCTACTAAGGAAATATTACTTTTAAAAGAACTACAACAGGGGCAACTACATTTTGTTCCCCCATAACAAATTACATATAAAGAGCAGCAGCTGTTGGTACTGCTGTCGTCCGCTGCTGCCGCTGCCGCTGCTGCTGGGGGAGCTGTTGGTACCACTGACACCGCTGCCACCGCTGACGGTACTGCTGCTGCTGCTGCTGCTACCACCGCTGGAACCGTTTTAGTTGGTGGTACTGCTGCCGCTACCGTTACCGCTGCCGGCGATGATGGTACTGTTGCTGCCGCTGTCACCGCCGGAACTGCTGTAGTTGGTGGTACCGTTGCCGCTACCACTACCGCTGACAACACTGTCACCATCGTCGGTGGACCTGCTACTGCTACCACCACCGAAGCTGTTGTAGATGGAGGTACTGCTGTTGCTGCTGCTGCTGCTGCTGCTGCTGCTGCTGTTACTGACTGTGGTGGTGCTGGCACGTCTTCTTTGAGCGTTGATGGTTACAGCTTTCGTTGTTTTTTCGGTGATGAGGATAACAGGAATATTTCCTGTGACTCTCCATCGAGGATGGTGTCAATACGATGATTTGAGAGGGGGTCGAAGTCAATAGTGGTTTCGATCCGTCGTTTGGCCGTGCCAGATGTTGTGGGTGGGGGTGGAGCAGCGCTGGAGGTGGATGAGTACTCTTGTAGGTGTCTCTTCTTCCTGGGGGTGGCTGGTGGTGCTGGTGGTGTAGAACGAGAAGAGCTTCCTGGAGTGGTGGCACCCTCCCCCACCACCGCATCTAGGGTGATAGTTTTACTATCACCCTCTCCCCTGGGATCATCATTCGGGAGGGGTACCATCGATGGGGTGACGGTAGAGGGACGTTTGAGGATTACCAGCTCCTTGTTATGCTTGCCCAGCTCAGCGTTGAGCGAAATGAGCATGGGCCCGACGTCCTTGTGCCAGTTGTCCATGCCATCACGGGAGGCCCCCAGCCCATGGGGCACCACCAGCCGAAACATGGTTGGAGTTCTTACCATGAGATTGCCAACCTTTGTTAGGGCTGTTTTCAGCCAATACAGCCTATTCTTGGCAGTATCCAGGGTGACATTGGTGATGTAGTGGATGTCGGAGGAAGACTGCACTTGCTCCTGAGCTATAGGGTTGGACTCGAAGGGTGCTCCTGCACCGAAAGCGGAAATTAGCGCCACGATGGTGGGGCGGAAGAACAAGACTGGCTCTTCGACAATGTCTTGACCGTCGGAGGGTAGGGGAGCTATCTTCACTTCGATGTCACCCGGGGTAGACCGGTAACGTATTGTGGCCCTGTTGACACGAGTCAGTCCTTCACGTTCCACACGGGCATAGTTGTAACATTTCCAAATTACACTTGCCAGTCCATAGGGACGCACAACAGCAGCGGGTAAGTCATACACTATGACATCACCGACCCCAAAGGCGTGGGTGTCGGTGATGTCGCTGTCTATTGACTTAATGGACGATAAAGCCATGGCGGAGGGGCGGTTGAGAGGAACTGGGGAAGAGTCGCCGTCAACTATGGTGACCGAGGGTGACGGTGGAGGCCTTTAAATACACCTGTGTCCCCCACCTGGAGGGGGAGGGATGTATGGGGTGTGGTGTAGAGGCTGCCTTCCCTACCTTAAAAGTCCATACACACTCCGTCCAGTCTCGAAGGCTGTAATCTGGTCTCGATGTTGGAAGGTTAATTTTTCCATTTGCCATATCTCCGTCTGGATTTCCTGGGATGAATATTCTTCATAACGTTTCACCGTCTCTCCAAATGACTTAAAAAACCGTTCTGGAGGGGCACTCAACACAAGACGGTCATAACAATCCCACAATGCATATATCAATCTACATTTGTGTTCGACATACTTGTAGTACCGCTGAGTAGCAACCAACTTCTTTAATAAGGGAGATTTGTCTTCTGGGGGTGTAGCTGGGGGAGGAGTGGGTCTAGAAGCTTGCTCCATGGTGGATATGCAACTGAATATGGTGGTCTTTAAGATGGTCTTCATATAGGTCTTCAATACGGCTCCCAATGGGGTCTCCTATGGATACCCCTCCCCCCTTTTAACTGAGATCTAGCGCGATAATTACGTATGAGGGTTGGGTCTATGCCAGCCACCCTCAGTAAAACCCTTACATCTTCCTTGTCACTTGCCCTAAATTGCCCCTTTGTGAAGGCTAGAGTTTTAATTATATCTAAAATATTTAAATTTTGTACAGGCTTTAATAAACTTCCGCGACTATCCCACATCACCTGTTGGCTGTTTTGTCCAAACATGTTCAATAATGCTTTGACATGAGGAATTTCCTCAATTTTAAAATTCACATTTATTAAGTTGTCCAGACTTGGATTTTGGGGTGTGATGGTGGCTTTATGTGGAGTGTGGCCAGCAACAATTACTTGCACTTCGGGCGGGAGGATGGAATGTCCCCTTTTTTTATTTATTTTTTTTTTTAAAAGGCGATGGTCGCGCCGGGCAGCCCGCGTTTTTTTTTTCTTTTTAAGGGTGGCGGCGGGCGACGGTCGCCGGGGGCCCCAATGTCATTTAAAGGGTGTGTGACCAGCCCCGCCCGTCTGGAGGTGCTACTACGGCAACACCGCCCACAGCCCGTTGTTGTCAGGTGGGAGGAAGGAGTGTCCTCTTCCCCCACCCCCCCATCACCCCTACCAGAGTCGCAGGTGGGTAGGTTACGGGCTCCCCCAATATTATTACTTGGGATGGATTCGTTTTTTAAAGAGAAGGACATACTTTCACTACCATCACCACCGGGGGAGGGCAGACCCACAGCATTAGGAGGTGATGGTGAGTTCTTGTTTTTATTAAATAAATATTTTTCAGCTATGAATCGTGGTACCAGGCAATATTCTTTCACCATTTTATTCTCTCGTTACTTATTTACGCAATTACCTTATTAGGGAGGAAATTAACGATACAGCCAAAGGTAGCAGAGCTGCTAATATCGCCCCACCACGTCTGGAGGTCAGTATGAGCTTTTTGTATAAAGGAGTTTTCTTACGTGCTACAGATCGTATGTCGTTCTGATATCTCTGTAAGCCATTAATTATCTGAGGTTGAACTGGGATGTTTTGTTTCAGAAAATTGGCAAAAATTTCACAAATTGATTCAATTTCCTGCCGTTTTAAAGCCTTGATTAGTTTATTCCGCTTCTTGGGTTGTAACAAACTAGGCTGTTGTAAGAATTATCCAGAGGGTTTATCGACAAAAGAGAATGGGAAGCTGAGCCGCATGGTGACCTGACCCCCAGGGGAATTCGCGGTGGAAATAACCGACGCTTTGTTCATATCTGCGTAAATGAATCATCCTATAGTATTCAGTAATTTAGAGAAAATTAGCCTTTATTCATTTTGCATTAAAATTGTATTGTATAATAGTACTGGATACAATATCAAGAGTATTCTAATTATTGAGTTTAAGTCACCATCAGTGACGTCACGAATCAGATCTAACTTTTGAGGCGGAGTGACCGGCGGTCATAGGTCATCAGGGGTTGACAGGTCTAATATTTCTCAAAGTTTTAATAACCATTTTTGTGATCGGGAACAGCTCTGCCGTTAGATGTTTGTAATTTAATTCAGTAAAATAATTCAACCAGTCTGGATCAATTAAGTACAACAGAGTTTAATTGTTATAACTTAACCTTGCTAGTAACTGGGTAAGCGATGCGGAACAATACAATACTCTGTCTGGGGTAGTCCAGACAAGGGAAAAATCAGTGTAGTCACGGAAGCAACTGGGAGAGGTCAAACATCTTACCTCTCCCCAATATCAGCCAAGACATCTAGCTGGTCGCCCAAGGTATAGTTGCTATTGTTAAGTATAGAAATAGTCTCATTTGCCACTCAGGTCAAGTAGGGAGTGTTAAAGTGATAGGGAGTGAACATATTTAGATTTTGTTTTAGTTTTCTTTTAATAAATTAAATTTGTTATTAATTTGCATTTTATTGTTTCCATGTGTTTTATGTGTATACTTGTCCTGGTCACGTGGTCCACACGAGGCAGAGTTGCATTGGGCGCCGATTCTAACATCGAATCGGAATTATCATTACCGTGTAATTTATTCCACACTCAAGGTCATCGTTTATAGTGGGGATCAAGCCCCTAGGTTGATTAATTAGCGTGATCGATCCAGACCTCGATCATTGCTCTTGTATTACTGGTCTGGTGGTGGCAGCAGAGGTGACTCTAGGGTTTTGTTCAGAGCTTAGGTCACGTCATACTGGGTGTAGAATCCTAAGTCGGTCAATCGTCTTAGGACCACGTGGCGTGGAGTTGGCTTTGTTAAAAGTTTTGGAGTCCCTTGGTTTAGAAATAAAAGTAAGAATACGGGTAGAGGGAGTAGAAAGAAGGAAGAAAAGAGAGAGGAACCTAACCCGTGTTACAGGGTGATAAATTGTTTAATAAAAATAACAACTGATGATGTTTCTCTACGAGAGAGTCCTCTTGAACGGTCATTTTTTGTTAAATTTGACGATGTCTTGAGCTTTAATCCAGCTATTGGCAGAATCTGGGTACCCTCTCCACTTGACGAAATATTCTCTGTGTCCTTTCGATGTTTTCCTAGACTGTAATACCGTTACAGGAAAATAGTCTGGAAGGGATGTTGCAATCAATTCCTGCTCATAAAACATGCCACTGATCGTCTCGTTGTTTAAATCTTTGATTTTATATGTCGGGATTGGATGTGTTCTGTCAATATGTGACACTACAAATATTTCTTCTGTATTTTGGTGCCAAAAGCCTTTGTGAAATATATTCCTGCGCTTTGCCAATCGCACATGCTGTCCAAGGTGCAGCCGTGGACTGATGGCAGTTATGGAGGAGTCATTGTTTAAATACATGACCTTAAACTGTCTTCGTATATCTTCAATATTTTGCAACTTATGAATGGCATGAGGAGTATTTTTTAGCATCCTGTGGAAAGTGTGGTTGTACACGTCCACAACTTTAGGGAGGATGTGGATGTATTTTAATGAATTAGCTTGAGTCATATAATGATACAGTTTATGTTTTAAAGTTCTGATGGCTCGCTCCACTATGCTAGATTTCATTTCCGAAAATACACTATATAATTTAATATTTTTCTTATTAAAATAATTTTGAACTGACTTGTTGTAAAATTCTCTACCTCGGTCAGTGAATATCCGCCTTACACCGAGAAACTGAGGCGTTTCCTCTAATATCTTCTTCAGAGCGACTAACACTTCACTCGAATTTTTTGTTTTTAAAGTTTGAGTCTGCATTAGGCGGGAATAAACATCGACACAAATTAAAATATATTTAACACCATTATTGTATTTTTGTAAACTACAAAAGTCCCCTAGGTCACAGGCAATTATGGTACGAGGTTTAGGGGCTAATATTTTCCGTCGGGGGAACCTAACTAAATTTCCTCTATGTAATGTGTAAGATCGCTCCCCATGGAGAAATTCCTTCACATCTGCAACACTAATGTTGGGGTCTTTAAGTCTGGCAGCCTTATACAATTTTTGAATTGACCCTGTGAAACCACCTGGGCTAGAAATGTCATTATAGATGCTGGTGAGAATTGTTCGTTTCTGTGTCGTTAGAGACATTTTTTTGTTGTCGTTGTTGATTACATTTGATACACAATTTCACAGTGGTCTTCGTTGGTGATGCTCGTTCGTAGTTGTAATGCCTCAGGAACCGTCAGATCGACCAATAAGTAACCATACTTGTTCTGGGATATTGCCCGACGGTATATTTCAACGAAACTACTAGTTGTTTTTCGCCCATATAACTGTCCACTTAAAATTTCAAGTTGGCTTATGTCTCTCTGCTTCATTAATATATAATGACTACAATTCAGAGTTATTGTCCTGGCGTATTTCCCCTGGGGAAACAAATTTTGACTAATTAGAATTACGGAAATATTACCGTGTCTCCCTCTTGTGAAGATATTGGCTATAATTGGACTCTGTATGGCTTCCAGGTATAAGTCATCAATTATATACAAAACTGACTCATTTGAAAAAGGATCTTTATACTCTAGTGGGTTAATCAGATCCTGGGAGACAGTAACCTTGTTTCGCAGAGATGGAATGTTTGAAAGAGGTTGTTCTGTATTATTTGCAGATGACACTAAAATTTTTGAGAATTTTCCGTGGTATTTAACACATAAATTTCCCACTAGGGTCGTTTTCCCAGAATTACTGAATCCAGCTACAAATATTCTTGCTGGGTGGTGGAAAATATTAAGTTGCTCGTCTGTGACAGACGCACACTCCTCCATATTTTCCCCACAAATGGTTCAATTACCTATGGAGTGGTCGCTTATATATTCATATTATATATATATATATATATATATATATATATATATATATATATATATATATATATATATATATATATATATATATATATATATATTGAGTGTGTGTGTGTGTGTGTGTGTGTGTGTGTGTGTGTGTGTGTGTGTGTGTGTGTGTGTGTGTGAGAGTGTGTGAGAGTGCGTGTGTGAGAGTGTGTGTGTGTGTGTGTGTGTGTATTCACCCATCAAGGGATGTGTCTCCCTCAGGACATAGCCAGTCCTCCTGATGTTTTTTTGAAGTAGAAGTCCCCTAGTGATGACCTCCAGACGAGAGAGAGAGAGAAAAAAAAAAGTTTTCTACAGCAGGCCTAACCCTTCTCTTACAAAAGGACTGAGAGGTGTTGTATGTGGCAACGTTGCCCCCCACGTTTCCGAGTCAATAAAAGGACGCTACACCTCCCCCACATCATGTATTATTGAATTGTGACCAAACCATCCACTCTCCTCCCCGTCTAGTCCGAGATGTAAGTAAATTAGTATCTATTTCATATAAGGGTTATATATATATATATATATATATATATATATATATATATATATATATATATATATATATATATATATATATATATATATATATATATAAATATAAATATATTATATATATATATATATATATATATATATATATATATATATATATATATATATATATATATATATATTTATATAGATAAGTAGGGGCAGGAATGAGAAGTGGAGTGATTTGAGTGCTGGGGGGATATATATATATATATATATATATATATATATATATATATATATATATATATTTATTTATTTATTTATTTATTTTAGGTAAGCGTGATCGTTATGTCTCGAGTTGGTGATATTTGTAGAATTTGTGGATGGGGGTCATCACATCTCTTCGTTCATAGGTGTTACACATGTTTCTTCTGCGGAGAAACTGTATGTGTACAGTCTAGTGGTGAACACAGGAGAACCTGTGCTGGAGGTATGACCGTATTTTATATATTTATTTATTCATTTATTTCAAATAAAAAAAATATTAAGAAGGGTTTTCCCCTTCTCCATGAGTGTGGGAGAGAGTGTATATAAATTATACACTATTTCCTTCATTAGGTAAACGTCGCCAGCCCACCCTCCCTTCCAGAGAGGATGGCTTCTTGTGCTTTTTGTGTGGAAATACATCCTTGAGACCTCACCACACTTCCCCTTGTGATAATTGTGGGACCTCTGTGTGTGAGGACTTGACCTCTGAACATCTACAAACATGCCCCCGTGGTGAGTGAATAAACCCTCCACCTTTATTTCTCTTAAGAATCTTTTTTGAGAACTTATGTCATGGGGATTAGTGAGAGGGTGTTGCCTTTTTATTATTATTATTATTATTATTATTATTATTATTATTATTATTATTATTATTATTATTTATTATTATTCCATTCCAGGAGCGATTCAGAGGCAGGTAGGGGAGGAACATGACAAAGCACAGCGTGACAATAACCCCTTAGGTGGAGGGGAGGGGGGAGAGGAAGCGATGAGTGATGATGATGATGGTGATGATGGTGATAGGGGTGACATCTCTCAGCCGGGCCCTAGTGGTCTTAGACCCCCTGTCATCAATAGACTTAATGCCCTAAATAGTGATGAAAATTCCCCAGATGAGGAGGATGCTATAGACACTCCACACTTAATTAATAGGGTGGGGGCTCTGGGGAATCTCTTTACTAGGCTGGAATATTCCATCCCCTCAGCCTTCGCCACAGACCCTATAGGACTCCTAAGCAACTTTAGGGACTATTACATATCTGAAATAGAGAATTACATGAATTCTCTTGGGGGACATGGCAATTTTACTTCATCATTAAAAATCCTCCTCGAGGTAAAGGTAACACTTTTGAAACAACGACTCACGGAAGATGATGACTTTAGAGAACACTTCATAACAACACCCGCTAGACTGGTAACTCTTGAGGATGTGGGTAATCTTATTGATAGCTGGGTGGCTTATATGATTACACGACTGGAAGATCTCCTTTCAGAAACAGAGGGGAGTGGTTTCATATTATATAATGTCGATTTCCTCAAAATCGTCATCTGTAATGCAAGTGTAAGGTCAGTTTTGGGGGATTATGTCCCTTATCCCCCATTTCTAAGGGGACGGCATGAGGTCTTCAACCCAAACCCGGCTGGTAACAATAAAACATGTATTATTCAGTGCATTGCTGCTTTTCTGGCGTCACAACAAGGGTGGAAGTGGAGACGTATAGGGAGACTTGTAGAGTCTCACTCTAGGGTTAGGAAAATGGTCAAATACGACAATTTATCCTTCCCTCTGTCTTGGGAGGATATCTCTAAATTGGAGAATAGAAATAAACTATCCATTTTTTTGTATTCAATACACAAACATACAGATGGCGTCTATCACGTCTCTCTTTGTCGTCGTGGTAGCAGACAGTACTCGATCATAGTTCCTTTATTGTTATTGGGGGAATCTCATGTGACCTTGATAAAAGAGTTCGATAAGTTCCTTCGGAACTTTACTCGCAGCCACAAACGAAAGACAGTCTTCTGTAGAAACTGTCTCTCAGAATATCAAAATTCGTCTGAGCTAACAAATCACTCATCTTCCTGCGACATCACTCAGAAAATTATTTACCCTCAGCCTGGGGACACACTCCATTTTAAAAATACGGGGAAAGGTTATGCCCCTTCCCATGTGGGCTATTTTGATTTCGAGTGTGTCCTAAGCACTGAGGATTGTCTAGGTTCTGTTACAGCCATACATAGACCTATAGCATACAGCTATATAATTGTTGATAGGAACCACACTGTCGTTGATAAATTTACTTATTTTGGGGGGGACAGTGTTACTCATTTCATGCAGCGAGTTGCCACCAAATGGGAAATTATCAGATCTACCCTCCACCATTATGAAATAGACATGTCTCTTGAGGATATGATCCATTTTAGGAGACAGACTCACTGCCAGTTTTGTGAGCAGGTATTTACCCCCTCCAATTTCAAGGTTCAACATCATGATCACCTTAGGGAAAAGCTCAATTATATTGGAGCTCTATGTAATTACTGCAACCTCCGCCACAAGAATGCTCTGGAGAGTTTAGTTCTAATTGCCCATAATATGTCTTATGACATGGGCTTAATTTTGAGGGAGTTTACCATGGATTCAAATATTAAGAGCAATATCCTCATGAGACAGGGGACGAAATATCTTAAGGTGGAAATAGGGAAGCTTAAATTTCTTGATTCACTGGCTTTTATTACAGGTAGTCTTTCATCCCTAGCAAAGACCCACATTGATTCAGCCAGCCCCTTAACATTCACTCACTCAATGATAGAGGGTTTGCCCAAAAAGAGTCACCACCTACTCTTAAAGGGTAAGCAGTTTTTCCCTTATGAATATACCACAAAAATCAGCTGCTTTAATGACACAACACTCCCTCCTATTGAAATGTTCTACAGCTCCCTAAACAAATCAGGTATAACTTTGGACGAATATAGACATTCTAAATTAGTATGGGAGGCTACAGGGTGTAGGACATTAAAAGACTACCTCCTCATTTATTTGAGGTGTGATGTAGGATTACTGGCTGACATTTTTACACACCACAGGGCAATTCTAAATGATATATATTCTTTAGAATTGACACACTATTGCAGCCTCCCAGGGTACTCCTACGACTGCTTCCTGAAAAGTAGTAGAATATCGTTGGAGTTAAGTGCAGATGTGACGTTGCACAATCTCTTATCACAAAACATACGAGGGGGTTTTACAACTGCAGTTAGGAGTTATGTCAGAGCTAACAACCGCTATGTCAACCCATCTTTTAACCCCCAGGAGGATAGGTCTTCATTCTTACTTTATCTCGACTTTAACAGCCTCTATGGGAGTTGTATGACTAGGAAATTGCCCCATGGGGGACTAAGGAGACTATCATCTGATGAGATGAACTCCTTCATTAGCGGGGGGGAAGATAATGACAGAACAGCCTTTCTCTTCTAACAAAGGGTACTGGCTCTTAATTGACACCAAACTTTTAAGACCCGAAATAGCTAGACTAACAGACGATCTGCCCCTTTGTTTACACCATAGGGGAATAAGTATGGAGGATATCTCACCATTTAGTAGGGGACTTCTGGAAACAAATAACATCACACACCTCCCCCCAAAAAACATCAAACTGGTTGGAGATCATCTCCCCAAAAAACATTATTTCATATCTCTTCACCTTTTACAACTATTTATTGAGATAGGACTTGAAGTGGAAACAATACATGCAATTTACGAGTTCCACCAGTCAGATTTTATGGCAGAATTTGTTAACACCAACGTTAACAATAGAAATGCCTCCAGCAGTAATGATAGGAAAACACTCTTCAAATTACTGACGAACAGTGTTTTTGGTAAAACGCTACTGAATCCAGCTCGTTATGCCATTGACACCAAACTAGTGACTTCAGCTAGGGCCTTTTTACGAGAGGTGAAGAATCCCCGCTTTAAACGAATGGTGCATTTAGGCGACAATAAATTATTGTCTGTCAGTTCCAGACCATTCATTAAAATTACTCATCCTAATTACATTGGGTTCCAGATTCTTGAGCTAGCAAAATACAGCTTGTACCATTTTTGGTACAGGGTACTTAAGAACCACTATTCAGATAGGGTACAACTGGTGTATAGTGATACAGACAGTTTCATTTTCACCTTACTAGCTGAAGATGTCTTTAATGAGATGGGGAAAGAACCCCTTAGTTTGTGGATGGATACGAGTAATTTTCCTGAAACTCACCCCTTGTATGATCCTTCTAAAAAGGGTGTTTTAGGGCTGTTAAAGTCAGAGGTGTCAGATAAACACATCCTTGAAGTTGTGGCACTCAAGCCCAAAATGTATAGTGTGCTTTTGCTTGACAATAAAAATTCCATCACCGCTAAGGGTATTCCCCGAGCTGTGCAAAGATCTTTAACACATAACCACTTTAAAGAGACCCTTCACAGTAATGGTGTAGTAAATACTTTTAATTACTCACAAATAAGAAACATAGGGGGGCAGATGGCAACCACATTCAATACTAAGAGGGGTTTAAGTGCATTTGATGATAAGCGCTTTTACCTAAATAAATACACTAGCCTAGCGTATGGTCACCCAGACATACCATCCGAGCCCCACCCCAACACCTCAGCCCAAGGAATGTCCACCGAGAGTGAAGGTGGTGACGTCATTGAACCACAAGGAGAGGAAGGACAACACCCCACCAGCGAGAGTGAACCCTATGACGTCAGCAGTCAGTCACCTGAGGGAGGCGCACTACATCCCATTCACTCTCTGGGAGATGATGAGTCATCATCTTCGTCCCAGGAGGAGGAGGAGGAGGGGGAGGAAGACCCCACAACGGACTTGTGGGCGAGAAGGAGAGGTCTTGTTAATAAATATTATGTGGGGGGAGATGACCTACAATACGACTATGTTTAACCCTATGTACTTTGATAATATAATCTATAAATCATCAGGATTATTTCTTTTTCTCCTTCTTTAAGTATAGAGGCTTAAAATATATCCAACTTAAAAACAACTAAGGGAGGCTGGTCCCTCTTACGGTACACTCAAGGTCATCAAGTATGAGGAGGGCTGGTGAGGGGGGACCGCCCCTACTGCGAGGATCCTGTTTTTACACCTGTCCCATAGGGGGAGGTGGGGGGGGGGGTAACTACCGCTCACCTGAGTGTTTATTATACAAATATACTGTCATACTTTTCTGTATAAATGAACATGAGCATGAACATAGCGACACATAATAGATACCTATCTTCACTATTTTACGATTGTTGCTGCCCCACACCTTGGGCGACCTAATATGGGGTGGCTCTAAGTGGCACCCCGCCTCTGATTTTCTTATCTGATTACCCTTCATAGGCAGTTACTTTACTGTAAATGAACATGATCATAGTGGCACATAATAGATACCTATCTTCACTGTTTTTTCGACTGCTACCACTCACACCTTGGGTGACCTAATATGGAGTGGCACTATGTGGCTCCCCGCTTCTGATTTTCTTATCTGATTACCCTACATAGGTGGCTCTATCTGTCACCAAATAATCTACTCATACTGCTTTTGCTGCAAAGATCTCTGTTGTTGCTGTTGTCCTTTTTTGACCTGGAAAAGGCATACGACACCACCTGGAGATGGCATACTGTATTCTGTCCCAACTCTGTTACTTTGGCCCTCGTGGTAATCTCCTTCTCTTCCTACAAAGCTTCCTCTCTAATCGTTCCTTTAGAGTGAGGGTTTGTACCATTCTGCCTCTTTTCGGCAATACGAAGGTGTACCCCACGGCAGTGTTCTGAGCACTTGCTCATTTTCCTGGTTGCCCTCAATCATCTTTACTCCCTTTCCTCTGGCATCTTCTCAGCTCTCTGTCAGCGATCTTACCCTTCGATGTCGAGGTGATGAATTGCCTTTCCTCCAACGGCATCTTCAACTTGCGATTGATGCCGTGTCGTCCTGGACAATCAATCATGGCATCAAGTTCTCCACAACTAAAACTTGTGCTCTGACTTTTACTCGGAAGTAGGTCATTCTTCGTTCCTCTTTGTCGCTTTATGGTAATCCCCTTTTGTGCATAGATTCTGCTAAACTTATGGGGTTATTCTTTAACACTCATTTGTCTTGGTCTCCCCATATCTCTTACCTCTGAGTTGAATGTTTTAAGGTCCCTAACTTACTTAAGGTAAGTTATACTTCCTGGGGAGCTGATACGAGCACGCTCCTCTCTTGTACTGTCTAAACTCAATTATGGTTGTCGTGCTTACTCATCTGCCTCTCATTTTACTCTTTGCTGTCTTGATGCTCTACACCATACTGGGTTATTCTTCAGCCCTGGTGCCTTGCGTTCGACTCCTACCCTAAGCCTGTATGTCGAAATAGGCATCCTGTCTCTACAGGATCGCTGTGATCGCTACTGTCTTCGCTACATTGTGCAGTCCCTACAACACCCTCCTCACTTTCACTTATGTTGTACTTTTCCTTGCACACTTTTCATCACACTTCCGCTCCATTTCATGGCTCTGTAGTCATTTAATCCAGTTCATCCTGTGGTGTTCGAAATTCAACATTGTCTGTTTCTTATCTCCAGCAGATTTAAGACAATGGAGTTTTGCTGGGTCCCAAGCCATATTGGTGTCCTTAAATGAGTCTGCAGACTTTTTCACCAAGGAGGCTCTCTGCACTTGCCCCATCTCCCGTAAAGGTGTTCCTTATTCTGTCTTCTATCCAGTTATTCATTCTTCAATCCTTGCCCGTTAGCAGGGTTGTTGGTCTTCTGTTACTCGTGACAAACTGCGTTCTCCTAAAGGTAGCATGCCCCCTTTGCCTTCTTCCTACCACCGTAACCGGCAGTGAGAATTGGCTCTGACGAGATTACGTATTAGCCATACATGTTTAATTCATAGGCACTTAATGGAGTGCTTCCCAGCTCTTTATTGTTCATATTGCATTGTCCCTCTTACGGTCGTACACTTCCTTGTCGAATAACCTGACTAACAGGAGGTGCGTATGTCTTGCTTTCCGACAGTCCCTCACTTGTCCCTCGATAGAATCCTTGATGAATCAGATACCTTTGATATTTTATTTTATTTTATTTTATTTATTTATATACAAGAAGGTACATTGGGTTAGAGAGACTACATAACACAGTATTTACAATCTTGTAAAGCCACTAGTACGCGCAGCGCTTCGGGCAGGTCCTTAATCTAACAGATAATTTTAAGTAGGTAAATTCTAGCAGAATTAATAAAATGATAACAGATACATTGCAAGAAAAAAATGAGATGAGAGAGAATAGTAAGTATATTAAAGCACATTGGTATATTAAAGCTCTGGTTGATTACATTGACAACTTGATTGGTAATTTAAACAAGATTAACAGACACCATACAGCAGATTGATATCACATATAAGAAGACAGTAATGACCACATTGGTAAAGATGTTCGGATTGGGTACATAAAGAAAGGGAGATTGGGTAGCAATAGATACAGTGCAATTTTAAAGCAACAAGGTAAAAAAAACTATGCAGATGAGATTAGGTACTTTTTAGTTTTGTTTTTGAATGACGCAAAAGTTGGACAGCTTTTCAATTTATTAGGGAGTGTGCTCCATAGACTGGGTTCCTTTATTTGCATAGAGTGTTTACACATTAAGTTTGACTCTGAGGATATCAAAGAGATATTTATTTCTGGTGTGGTGATAATGGGTCCTATTACATCTGTCCAGGGAGAGTTTCAGAGCAGGATTTGCGTCTAAGAACAGGGTTTTGTAAATGTAATTGACACAAGAAAATTTGTGGTGAGATTATGTTTAGTATGTTAAGGGAGTTAAACAAGGGGGCTGAGTGTTGTCTGAAAGCAGAATTTGTTATTATTCTGATAGCAGATTTTTGCTGGGGGATATCATTTGCCTTATGTGCTTTTGTTCTCAAATTGGCATTCTTAGTGATATTTACCATTTTTTTATATTCCACATAGTTAATGGTGCTTCATAGCTTTACCGGCTTGGTGCCCTCTTTAGATAATTACTTACGTACTCTTTCTCATCTACATAAATGAAATTCCAAATGTGTCTCAATTCCTCAAGCCAGTTATATATGCTGTTTACATAATCCTCATTTTCTTAAATCAAGAATTGGCAATATCCAGATTGGTAATAAAGTAGATGACAAATTCTATGTAGTTCTCATTGATAACAAGCTGAATTTCCAGTGCCACATACAAAATATAGCTAAACAATATTTTAAAATCACTTGACATTCTTTTCTAAATCAGATATTATGTACATAAATAAAAAAAATCAAATGTTTATTCAGGTAAAGTACATACATACAAGAGGTGATACAAATATTGATGGATTTATAGATAGAGCTAGTATATACAATGCCTCAAGCGACTAATATGCAAAGCATTTCGGGCAGGAAAACACTAAAGACTAAAACTTAATACTAATTGAGATTAAAGTATAAAATGTGTTGAGAAAATATAAAAAAAAAGAGGGGAACATGGCAGAAAAACAGTAAAAAATACAATTTGGTCGACAAACAGCAATGTTTAAAAATAACAGACATGGGTTGACATTATAAGGGTAAGGTAGGTTACAGCGAGTTAGTTAGGTAGTGCTTAGTTTTTATCTTAAACTGGTTGAGAGAGGTACAGTCTTTAACATGATTGGGAAGGTCATTCCACATTCTGTGTCCCTTGATTTGTAGAGCATTTCTAGTTTGATTAAGTAGTACTCTTGGAATATCAAAAAGGTATTTGTTTCTGGTTTGGAGCTCATGGGTTCTGTTACAACCTTCAATGAAGCTTTTAAGGTCAGGATTGGCATTACAGTTCAACATTTTATATATATAAAATACACATGAGAGGATATGCCAGTGACTTAATATCTAACATATTCAGAGATTTGAGTAGAGGTACCAAGTGATGTCTGGGGCCAGAGGTGGATATTGTCCTAATTGCAGCTTTGTGTTGAGTAATTAGAGGATGTAAAGGATTTTGGGTAGTAGAACCCCAAGCACAAATACCATAGTTGAGATAAGAATAGATGAGGGAGTAATAGAGCGTCACCAGGGCAGGGCGAGGTACATTATATCTGATTTTAGAAAGAATGCCAACAGTTTTGAAACTTTTTTTTATATATTTATAATGTGTCCCTGGAAATTCAGCTTTTGGTCAATGAGAACACCAAGGAATTTGCCATCTATTTTGTTACAAATTTTAGTATTATTTATCCTGAGATTTATTTGATTTGAGGATTTATTGCCAAACAAAATATAGAAAGTTTTGTCAATGTTGAGGGTGAGTTTGTTGGCAGTTTGCCAAAGATGGACTTTATTTAGCTCAGTATTCACTGTGACACTTAGAGCAAGGGGGTCAGGACTGGAGTAAATGAAAGTTGTGTCGTCAGCAAATAGAATTGGTTTGAGGTGTTGGGAGGCATTTGGATGGTCATTAATGTAGATGCGAAAGAGGAGAGGGCCAAGTATGCTGCCCTGTGGAACACCACTGTTGATGGGTAGGGTGGGAGAAATTGAATTATTCACAGAAACATACTGGAGTCTGTCAGTAAGGTAAGATTTAAGGTATTGCAGGGAGTGACCTTTGACTCCATAATGATGTATTTTATGAAGAAGGTTTTGGTGGTTGACAGTGTCAAAAGCCTTACGTAGGTCCACAAATAACCCAACAGGGAACTCATTTTTATCAAGAGCTGCATGTATCAAGTTAATCATGCTAATAATTGCATCGTTAGTACTTTCCTTGGGTTTGAAGCCTTATTGACAGGAGCTAAGAATATTGTGTTTGGCTAGATAAGAGTAAAGCTGCTTGTAGATGAGTTTTTCTAATATTTTTGACAAGTTTGGCAGGATTAATATAGGTCTGTAGTTGTTAACATCAGTGAGATCACCACATTTGTGGACAGGGGTTACTCTCACTTTTTTTTAGAATATCTGGAAAGGTTTGGAGTTCAAGTGACTTGTTGAAGAGCAATGCAATAGCAGGAGCTAAAGATCTGGAGGCTTTTTTGTAAATTAAAGTTGGTATCTCCTTAAGGGCACTAGATTTGGTTTTAAGCGAAAGGATTATCTCATTAACATCAGTGGAATTTGCAGGAGTTAGGTACAGAGACTGTGGATACTTACCTGTAAGATAGTCTTGAACATCAGTACTGGATGATGGAATATCATTTGCCAGGGATGACCCAATGGAAGAGAAGAACCTATTGAACTCAATAGCAGTATCAGAGGCTGTAAGCTGACCATCGTTATTGGACAGGAGTATTGGTTTGTTATTTAAAGTCTTCTTTGATCCCAATATTTGTGAAATTGTGCTCCATGTTTTCTTAATGTTGCCCTTTGTTTGGGTAAATTTATCTTCGTAGTATTTAATTTTGGCTCTTCTGATTATTTTAGATAGCAATGATGAGTAATTCTTTGAAATTTTTTTTGGAGATGATTCCTAACCTATACTTCTTCTCAAGGTCATGTTTTTATTAATAGATTTAAGTATTCTCATTGTAAGCCAAGGATTGTTTAGCCTTTTAGTTGTGACTGTGTTTCGTTAGCATAGGACAGTGGGTGTTATAAAGGCTGAGAATTTTTTGAAGAAAAGATTGCACTGCTAGGTTAATGTCCCCTGTGTTGCCTAATTCAGTCTCTCAGTTGACATTAGCAGCAGCAGCTATAAAATTTCCCATGGCAGTTTCATTGTGCAGCCAAAAGCTTATCTCCCTTGTCTCTAGAGGTGGTTTGTTAATGTTAGGAGAAATGTGGGGTAATGGTCTGTAGTGCTATCGATGATTATCCCTGAAGTAAGCGGAGAGGTTATGTTGGTCCAGATGTGATCAAGAGCCATGGCAGTACTCTCAGTGATTTTTTTTTTTGAGATATATACAAGAGTTGTTACATTCTTGTACAGCCACTAGTACGCGTAGCGTTTCGGGCAGGTCCCTGGAATACGATCCCCTGATGCGAAGAATCGTTTTTTCATCCAAGTACACATTCTCTGTTGCGTTAAACAGAGGCTACAGTTAAGGAATTGCGCCCAGTAAATCCTCCCTGACCAGGATACGAACCCATGACAGCGCTCGCGGAACGCCAGGCGAGTGTCTTACCACTACACCACGGAAACTGTTTAAGATTCTAGTAGGTCTAGTGATTAAGGGTATGAGGAAGCAGGGATTCATACAGTTGAGGAAACTAGCAGCAGGAGGGTCCTCAGGCTCGCAGAGATCAATATTAAAGTCCCCTGCGATAATTAGATGGTTTTTGTTTAGTCTGTTATCTGTTTCCCTCACTAATATGATCACTTCAACGTCTGCTCTATTCATAGAATTATTTCTTCGATCTCTCTGTTTAGATTTATTTTCCTTTTTAAAGACAGTTGTGTCTAAGCAATTTCTGTGATTCTTTCCTTCTGTACAGTCGTCTGCGTGTTCTCTTTCTAGAGTTGTCCTCTTTCTGACCCTCCTCACAGGCATGTGCTCTAAGCAGATCTAGTAGGTTTCAGCTGTCAGTGGAGCTATTCCCTGTGTGAGAGTTTTGTCGCTTAAGATGGTTTCCCAATGAATGTTTCCAAGGTCTATATTTATTTCTTCCCTGTCAATCCTCTTATTGTTGAAATTGAATTGAGTGAATAAGCCTTCTAGCTTGTTGGTTCTGTTGGACTTACTACTGTTATTAATGTTAGTTTGCACTTCAATGAGCTTACAGTGTGAGTGTGTAGAATCTGAGATTGTAATGTCTGTTTAGTCTGGTGAGTAACGGTTGTGGTGTCAGTGTAGCCAAAAGTTTTGATGTGTTTTAAATTATTTTTAATTAAAAAGTTTGTTAGGTGTGCTAGAGGTACACTTTACTTCTCATTTGACTTTTACACTAGAATATGAGCTCATTTTGGACATTGTCAAGATGAGTGTTTATTTACCATAACTGTTGTTGTTGTCTACCTTACATGGTACAAGCAGGTGAGTTGTAGAGTTCATTTACATAATTGTGTGTTAGACTTGAGACCAAATAGATCTTTTGGATGTAATTTGATTCATTTGTTAAGAGCAAGTTTTTACGGCCCTATTGGGATGCAACCGGGTTCTTTTCTGATGGTACTAGTTTTTTGGGTATCCGGCCCCAAGTTAGTAGAGGCTTTCAAGGGGTGAGCTCCATAACGCAAGTAAAATCAACGGGGGAGGTACATTAAATACACAAGTATACTTAATTATATATATTCCTTTCCCACCACCATATGTAAATTAAAGTCACAAAAGGGAATTATTACTACACAGTATTTACATCTTCGTCTTCCTCTGAAGACACTGGATACTTGGCGATGCTCACTCTGGGTAGCCTTTCCTGGTTTTCTCTTCCATGGCCCAGAACCCACGATGAATCTACCCTGGCCACATTCCAGCCAAATTACAATCCCACTGGGTGCCTCGTCGGGATGGCCTACAACCACAGTCCAGCCTGTAGCTGGCAGGTACTAGTCAGCCTCGCTGTTAGGCCACTCCACGACTAATACTAAGGTTGCGAGCCCTAGGCAGGAGCCTCGTGTGAGTCGCTGGTCACTCTCCTCGGTCGGCACCGCAGTGGGTGGTCTCTTCCATCAGCCAGCTCCGGAGACGGCGAATCCCGTCACTGCCACTCCTCAGGCAGGCTATCACACACACAGCAGAGTTCGTCCAGGGGTGGCTCACAGCTTCTACAAAGCAGACTGGTGAAGAGACCTTGGCTGCCTTGGGTAGACAGATTCAACGTACCTCACAGCCGTCCTACGTTGACTCTGAAAGCAGACACGTCATCAGTACTGGGGACACTACATGGGATCACTAGGAAACATCACCTACTAGCTTAGATACAAACGTCCACCTATTTGCTCCATAGATGGCGTTCACTGTCTAAGTGCCACCTCACTAGAGGTCAGCAGTGGCTACGTCACGAGCCGAGAAGGACAGGCATCCAGCACTTATTGCCGGCATCTCTCGTCATCACTAGATGGCATTGTCCATGTTGTGGGATTTTCGAGAGCGAACTCACAGATGGCGTGGACTTCACGGTTCGTGCTCGGGCGAGGAATTTTGGTTTGTAACACACGTGCCCAAAGACCATGCTTTGGGCACACTATACAGTAATGCAAGTTTGCCTTGGGTAATAAATAACAGTGATCATCATTACCCGGTTTCATGGGATGGACGGTGTTTCAGGCCATCCTCCAAAGGTTTCACAATGTCAAGAAAACGGTCAATTTAAAGTAGTCTCTCCTACCCTACCAGAGGCTCCAAAACAGAAAATGGGACAGTACATCACTTTCTTGAGTTGCTTTCATTTTCTCGTAAATTTTTTGGCCTTGTGTGATGCATATGAGCAAAAAGTGATGCTTTTTATCGGAGGACAGGTTAGGTATTTACTCGGAGTAGAGAGAATATTATAGAGAATCTTTTTTTTTTTGGCAGGAACACCACTTGAATATGGCGTTGCTTGTGTGGGTGTGGCGGCGAAGTGATCTGGCCGCAGCGGTACGACCCATCGTGGCTGTACTGATTTATGTGCTGGATGATCCCGGAAACGCCTTAATCGGACCTTAGCGTGCATCTTAGCCCGGTCACAAGTTCGAACCTTCATTACGGCCTTTGTGGATTTGTTCATTAAATGTATCATGATATTGTGATTTCTGTATCACAAGTGATGTTCTTTTCCTTAAGAATGTTTTCCATGATTTGTATACAGATAAAGGTTTGATTGATAACAGTTGTGTACCTCAACTTGTCTTGATAATAAACAATAAAAGTATATTTGAGTTTAAAAAGTTATTATTGCTGTCAAGTTTCATAATTTCTGGAGTGCAAGACGACTGGTATTGCCCCTTTTAACCCCTCCGTGGTGCCTCATTGCCGTGGTGAGGGGCTCACGTACACCTCCCTGTGACTGGTGTAGGTTGCCTTTGCCCCCTCTCCTGCCCCTTTTTGGGTGGTGGACGTGCTGAAGGGCACCACGTAGGGGCCTTATGAGCCATCGGACCACCCGCTGGAGGGGTCGCCTGTGAGGGGCCGCCCTGAGTGGATGGTTGGGTGTCCAGGCTGGGGCGATAGGGGGGCTGGGGTCTTAGCACCAGTGTGGGAGAATGGACGATGTAGTAGGACTCTTCTGTTGAAAAGGGGGAGCACCGCTGGGGTCAACGCACACTTCCTGCACTGGCCCGCGCTCAGTCTCCCTGACTGCCCTGGTAGGTGGTATCTCTTGGTTCCAGGTCCCAAACTTTTGATATTGTTTGCTGCATGGATGACAACACGACTTCTCTTACCCAGGCTCATGGGGTGGGTGACCAGGCTCCTGAGTCGGACCGTCCTGGAAGACCAGGATCTGTAGCCCCCGCTACAGGGCCCGGTTTAGGCCCAGACTGGACTCTTCCTTCCTGCTCCCCTCCCTCCTCTGTGGTTGGGTCGAGCCCCAAGCCTGCTGTGGTGACCGCTTTGTCCCCTTGCATGGCTCCATCATATTGTGACTACTGCGCCTTTTGACCCATCTCTCTCTAAAGGTTCTCATCGCCGTCCCCACCACGGCTACTCTCGTATGCACCCTTCCCATACTAATTCGTACCATGCTTTGTTTGGTCCTGCTACATGGACTAAGTACTTTGACCTCCATCCTTTACATTCAACTCCTGACAATTTTTCCCTTCATAGGCATCATGTAGATTCCGTAGATGCCTCAGTTATCTTCAACCCCACCCGTCTTGGTACCCGTGTCATTGCTGCTCCTCAGGATGCAGCCACCCGCTTGGCCGCCTTATCCTGCCTTGGCGAGACCCCTGTTCAGGTCTCAAAGAACGCTCGGGCAAATGCCAGTGTTGGCACTGTTCTCCTCCCACACCATGTTGCGACTGGTGTTAGGAATCTAAAAGACTGAAAAGACCACGAGAATATCAAGGGTATCCTCAAGGCCTAGGGGTCATTCTCTCCTCCAGGTGGATACGTTTACTCATCCCCCTCATGGTTATCGCCGTCTGCCCCTTCGGGTTGTGAAGATTAACTTTGATGGTAGGACCCTTCCACCCTCTGTCATTCTTGCTGGTGCCAGATGCTCCGTTCAGGAGTATATTCCATCTCCTCGGCTCTACAATAAGTGCTGGACGTTTGGGCATGGTGCCCTCAAATGCTCTAGTCCTGTCTCTCTCTGTCCCATGTGTGGAGGCCAGGGTCACTCTAAGCTGGAGTGCACTTCTCCCTAGGTCCGCTGCCTCAATTGCGGTGAGGCCAACCCTACCTTCTCCCGCACGTGTATACGTTACAAACTTGAGGCGGCTGTCCTCAACTTGAAGCACCGGGACCATTTGTCTTTTCCTGAGGTTCAGTGCTAAGTTCATTGTCTCCCCTCTTTCGCTGGCGTATCCTGTGCTTGCGTGGTGCGCTCCTCCTCTCCTCGTCCTTCCCACCTTACTCAGTCTCACAACCGTTTCCAAGCCTTAGACCCGGACACACCCACCACCACCTCCCCTGTTTCCCTCCGTTCTGTCCCAGAGGGTCGTCCCCCTTCTGGTTCTCTGTCTAGGGTATCCCTTCTTTCTACCCAGTTTGTCATGTCTTCCGTGTCTTCTTTCTCCTCTCTTCTGGTCTTCCTTCCCATCATTCTCCTCCGTCTCTTGGCTCACCACGCCACCTGACTGTGCGGGCCGATGTCCATCGCTCTCCTGGTGGTCATGTTGTTCGTTTGCGCTCTTCTTCTCCTTTCGAGATGTTGGAGTCTGTTGCCCAGTACATTGCTGCTGGGAAACCTGTCTCTTTGAGTCAGAAGCGGAAACCTGGCTCCTCTCCTTCCTCCTTCCCGGTAGGTAAGAAGGCTTCGCTTTCTTCTCATACACATGAGAGTGAACAAAAACATGTTACCCGACTTAGTCTTAGGTAAAGGACCTACACAATCAATTACAACATGAGTAAATGGTTCATCAGGAACTACAATAGGTTGCAAGGGTGCTCTAGGCACAGATTGGTTTGGTTTGCCAACAATTTGACAGGGTACACAGTTATGACAATATCTGACTACATCTTTCTTTAACTTGGGCCAGAAAAAATATTTGCATATCTTATGGTATATATTTGTGATACCTTGGTGACCTCCCATGGGGTCATCATGTGCAGCCTGCAGAACCTGCCTACGATAAACATTGGGGGACAACGAGTTGGGTTCTGGTCTCACGATCATCTGAAGAGGGAGTTCCCTTGGGTCTCCACCTTCTCATCAGAAGTCGATCCTTGAAGAAGAAACCCGTCCCTTCCTCCAAAGCATAATATTATCAGGTGCCTTAGAAATACACTTAATTAAACTAGGATCAGTAGTCTGTACAACACTTAAGGGCAATGACTCAGACTCAGCAGCAAGCGGGCAAGAACCTAGTAGCTTGATATCTTTTCCTGATTGATCAGAATAAAATGGAGTCATAGCTACTTCGGCCTCACTCTCGACAACTGGTTCACTGGAGACAAGCGGGCAAGGCACAGATAGTTCAGCCTCCTCATCTTCACTTTCCTTGTGATTTAGGTTTGGCGGGGCTTCTACTACTGCCTCACTCTCGTCATCCAGTCGAGTCATAAAGGAATCCTCAAGATCCACCTCCCACTCCTTTACTGAAGGGGTCCTGGTCTTGGGAACAGCAACCTCAGTGAAGACAGGATTACTCTCACCTGTTTTTCCCATTGATCTAGTTACAACACAAGCAGTGTAAATAATATCATCATCTGCTTCTGGTTGAGCTAATACATTATAGGGATTAGTTAACATTATGGGACACTTGGGCCCTGCAACCTTTCGGTTGCCAAAATCATTACCTAGAATAATGTCTACCCCAGGAATGGGCAGTTGTTTACTTACACCATCCTTAAGTATAATTAGAATCAAGGTTAATTTGCATTAAAAACACCAGTTGCACACTACCTGCAATACCTTGGAGAAGCACAACTTCACCAAGATCTCGGGTGTCAACATCAGCAAGTACGTTCTGGGCAATATGAGACTGTGAAGCTCCAGTATCACGGAGTAATTGAACAATCTTATGTCTACCATTATTACATAATTTTTTTTTTATTTAGGTAAGGCACATACATACAAGAGATTTTACAAAGAATGTTGGATTTATAGATAGGGCTATAGTACATACAATGCCTAAAGCCACTATTACGCAAAGCGTTTCGGGCATGAAAAACTTAAATGACTAAAGCTTAATACTAATTGAGTATAAAGAATAAAATGAGTTGAGAACAAATAAAAATAGAGATAAAAAAGGGGGGTACATGGCTGAAAAAGCAGCACAAATACAAAAGGTCGACAAACAGTGTTGATTAAAAAAAAAATAACAGACATGGTTTGACAATAGAGGGGTAAGGTAGGTTACAGGGAATTTATTAGTTAGTGGTTCGTTTTTATCTTAAACTGGTTGAGAGAGGGACAGTCTTTAATATGGTTGGGAAGGTCATTCCACATTCTGGGTCCCTTGATTTGTAGAGCATTTCTAGTTCGATTAAGTCGTACTCTTGGAATATCAAAACTGTATTTATTTCTGGTGTGGTACTCATGGGTTCTGTTACAACCTTCAATGAAGCTTTTAAGGTCAGGATTGGCATTACAGTTCAGCGTTTTATATATGTATAATACACATGAGAGAATGTGCAGTGACTTAATATCTAACATATTCAGAGATTTGAGTAAGGCTACCGAGTGATGTCTGGGGCCAGAGTTGGATATTGTCCTAATAGCAGCTTTGTGTTGAGTAATTAGAGGACGTAAATGATTTTGGGTAGTAGAACCCCAAGCACAAATACCATAGTTGAGATATGGATAGATGAGGGAGTAATAGAGAGTCACCAGGGCATGGCGGGGTACATAATATCTGATCATAGAAAGAATGCAACCAGTTTTTGAAAGTATTTTTGATATATTTAGAATGTGTCCTTGGAAATTCAGCTTGTGATCAATGAAAACGCCAAGGAATTTGCCATCTAATTTGTTACAAATTTGGCTATTGTTTATTTTGAGATTTATTTGATTAGAGGATTTATTGCCAAACAGAATATAAAAAGTTTTGTCAATGTTAAGGGTGAGTTTGTTGGCAGTTAGCCACAGATGGACTTTATTTAGCTCAGTATTTACTGTGGCATTTAGAGCAAGGGGGTCAGGACTGGAGTAAATGAAGGTTGTGTCGTCAGTAAATAGAATTGGTGTGAGGTGTTGGGAGGCATTAGGAAGGTCATTAATGTAGATGAGAAAGAGGAGAGGGCCAAGCATGCTGCCCTGAGGAACACCAATGTTGATGGGTAGGGTGGGAGAAATTGAATTATTCACAGAAACATACTGGAGCCTGTCAGTAAGGTAAGATTTGAAGTATTGCAGGGAGTGTCCTCTGACTCCATAATGATGTAATTTAAGAAGAAGGTTTTGGTGGTTGAGTGTCAAAAGCCTTACGCAGGTCCACAAATAACCCAACAGGGAACTCATTTTTATCAAGAGCTGTATGAATCAATTTAATCATACTACTAAATAAATAAATAAATGTTTATTTAGGTAAGGTACATACATACAAGAGATTTTGCAAAGATTGATAGATTTATAGATAGAGCTAGTACATACAATGCCTAAAGCCACTATTACGCACGGCGTTTCGGGCAGGAAAAACATTAATGACTAAAGCTTAATACTAATTGAGTATAAAGAATAAAATGTGTTGAGAACAAATACAAATAAAGATAAAAAAACGGGGGAACATGACTGAAAAAGCAGCACAAATACAATAGGTTGACAAACAGTGTTGATTAAAAAAAAAAAATAACAGACATGGGTTGACAATAGAGGGGTAAGGTAGGTTACAGGGAATTTATTAGGTAGTGTTTAGTTTTTATCTTAAACTGGTTGAGAGAGGTACAGTCTTTAACATGGTTGGGAAGATCATTCCACATTCTGGGTCCCTTGATTTGTAGAGTATTTCTAGTTTGATTAAGTCGTACTCTTGGAATATCAAAACTGTATTTATTTCTGGTGTGGTGCTCATGGGTTCTGTTACAACCTTCAATGAAGCTTTTGAGGTCAGGATTGGCATTACAGTTCAGCGTTTTATATATGTATAATATTTATTTATTTATTTATTTATTTATTTATTTATGCATATACAAGAATGTACATAAGGAATGTGAGGATACAAATATGGTAATTACAGTCTTGTAAAGCCACTAGCACGCGCAGCGTTTCGGGCAGGATAAGGATACTAAGTGCATCCTTAGTGCTTTTTTTGGGTCTGAAGCCATGTTGGCAAGTGCTAAGTATATTGTGTTTGGCTAGATAAGAGGAAAGCTGCCTGTAGATTAGTTTTTCAAAAATTTTTGACAGGTTAGGCAGGATTGATATAGGTCTGTACTTGTTAACATCTGTGAGATCATCACATTTGTGGACAGGGGTTACTCTCGTTTTTTTTAGAATATCTGGAAAGGTTTGGAGTTCAAGTGACTTGTTGAAGAACAATGCAATAGCAGGGGCTAAGGGTCTGAAAGCTTTTTTGTAAATTAAAGTTGGTATCTCCTCAAGGGCACTAGACTTGGTTTTAAGGGAAAGGATTATCTTATTGACGTCAGTGGAATTAGTAGGCTTTAGGTACAAATACTGTGGATAGTTACCTGTAAGATAGTCCTTAACATCAGTACTGGAAGATGGAATGTCATTTGCCAGGGATGACCCAATGGAAGAGAAGAACCTATTGAACTCAATAGCAGAATCAGAGGCAGAAAGCTGACCATCGTTATTGGACAGGAGTGTTGGTTTGTTATTGAAAATCTTCTTTGATCCCAATGTTTGTGAAATTGTGCTCCAAGTTTTTTTAATGTTGCTCTTTATTTGGGTAAATTTATCTTCGTAGTATTTAGTTTTGGCTCGTCTAATTATCTTAGATAGCAATAACGAGTAATTCTTTGAGAATTCTTTGGAGACAATTTCTTACCTATACTTCTTCTCATGGTCATGTTTTTTATTAATGGATTTAAGTATTCCCTTTGTAAGCCAGGGATTGTTAAGCCTTTTGGTTGTGACTTGTTTTGAAACCATAGGACAGTGGGTGTTATAAAGGCTAAGAGTTTTTTGAAGAAAAGATTGCACTGCTAGGTTGATGTCCCCTATGTTACCTAACTCGGACTCCCAGTTGACATTATCAGCAGCAGTTATAAAATTGTCTATAGCAGTTTCATTGTGCAGCCTAAAACTTAACTCCCTTGACTCTTGAGGTGGTTTGCTAATCTTAGTTAAGAGAAATGTGGGGTAATGGTCTGTAGTGCTATCGGTGATTATACCTGAAGTAAGCGGAGAGGTTATGCTTGTCCAGATGTGATCTAGAATCGTGGCAGTACTATCAGTGATTCTAGTAGGTCTAGTGATTAAGGGTATGAGGAAGCAGGAATTCATACAGTTGAGGAAGCTAACAGCAGTAGGGTGTTCAGGCTCGCAGAGGTCAATATTAAAGTTCCCTGCGATAATTAGATGGTTTTTGTTCAGTCTGTTATCGAGTATTAGATTTCTAAGGTTTGAGTTGAATTCGGACACATCAGTGTTAGGAATTCTATAGTTTGCACCCACAGACAGGACAAACTCGGCACCCTTGACTCTGAAGCTGGCAAAGATGTACTCCCCCACAGCAGTCTCTAGTTCTAATTACTTTTAAGCATGTTAGTTCTTGGTGGTAGTAAAGAGCAGTACCACCACCTCTCTGAATTTGACGACAGTTGTGAACTGCAGAGTAGTTAGGCATGTTAAAGAGTTGAGTAGTATCCTCTTTCAACCATGTTTCAGTAAGTATAATAAAAGAGAATTTGTTGTCAATAGTTTCAATCAAGTTGATTACAGAGATATTGTGATTATGTATTAATACAATGTTTACATCATGTGCTGCAAAATATCTGCAATTTAGATCATTAAAGTGATGATTGTTATAGATAGTGGATAAGAGATTTAGTTCTGGGTCTATACTTGTCTGCATAAAAAAGCTGGTTGCAGGAAAACAATGCAAGAATGGCAAATTACCAATTAGAATTAAGCTATAAAAAGGGGAAAAATATATAAACAATACTATACAAAACAAACACAAAATGAACAACAAAAGAAAAAAATGAGGTAGCTTACAAGGTGCTTACAGGGGTACAATGGAGTAAGGGAGTATAGCGAGGCTAGGCAACCTAGGTAATAAATGAAATCAAAGAAAAAACATATAAACATGGACTATACAAAAACAAAAGATATAGATGTAAAAAACAAAGATATAAACAAGACTATTGAATACAAAAACAAATTGAACAAAAAAAGAAAAATGAGGTAGATTGCTTACAAGTACTCTCAGGTACACTGTAAGTAACAATTTGCAATTTGAGATACAGGCAAAGCCAGGGGTACAATGGAGTAGGGGAGTATGGTGAGGCTAGGCAAACTAGGTAATAAATGAAATAAAAGAAAAAAGTTGAATAATAAACATAGGCAAATTTAGGCTAACGATTATTAACTATAAATAGTTCAGTTATGACTGTATAATTAATAAAACCTAGAGTAATATTAATGAACTCAATTAATTAAGTCCAGTAAATGACTAGTGAAGAGTAAGTTAAAAATTGTCAAAAAATGAAACAAGGAGACTTAGGATACCTAGCCCGCACTAGGTGACAAGGGGGTTAATTAAGTTGATTCATTGAGAGTGATAATATGGTGAGACAAACCACATTGGGAGAGGAAAGTATTGAGGTTCTCTACATTAGCAATTGTAAACATTTTACCCCCTGCAGTCTTTCTCACCTTAATCAGTCCATCTCTAACGAAGCACTGATGAATCGCATCTGGGTTTTGATGACGGATTTGTCGCAGGCGGTAGAGGAGTTGCTGTCTGTTCCTAGTCAAGCACTCGTTGATGTATAATCCCTTCCGTTGGGATGCAGCTGTCCGGACAAGATGCGATTTCATGGACTGGGAAGTCAGCTTCAGGCGAATTTTCCGCTGGTTTTGTCCTGATGGATTCTTTTTGCCTAGGTAAGGTAGATTACCCCTATAACCTACCTTACTCCTATGTCTGTTATTTTTAAACAATGCTGTTTGTCGACCAAATTGTATTTTTGTTTTTTCCTGCCATGTTTCAACCTTTTTTATTTTTATATTTTCTCAACACATTTTATACTTTAATCTCAATTAGTATTAAGTTTTAGTCATTAGTGTTTTTCCTGCCCGAAACGCTTTGCGTAATAGTGGCTTTAGGCATTGTGTGTACTAGCTCTATATATAAATTCATCAATATTTGTATCACCCCTTGTATGTATGTATTTTACCTAAATAAACATTTGATTTGATTTGAGATTCGGGTAAAAATAGTTCTCAGCAGATCAGCTACTTCTCCAGCTTGAAGTCGAGTCATTAGTGTGCAACAATATTCAATCTACAGTATTAAGACTCTATCAACACACGTGTCTTAAAAAGTACCATAATTGGTGTGGCATTTGTTTGTAATGTTCTTGTTATACGGCATTCCTTTTTCTTGCAATTTGTAACAGCCACTATATTGTGTTCTTTTAAAGCGAGGCCTTCCAACATAATTACTCCCAAATCATTTATATTGCAGAATTATTGCTTTTCCCATTTGTTGTGTGACCTGACTGCATTTTATGTTTAGTTTGGGGTTTTACATTCTTATTTTTTTGCCCGACTTCAAGGGCGTTTGATCCGAAGTTGGGGTACATTATCCATTGTCTCTCTCCAGGTGCATACTGCACAAATTTAGATTTGTAGAACCCCAAATCCTTATCCTGACCATTTCCCAGTGGTTGGGCACCATTCTTTCACCCGTCCCATCACTAATCCTTATCCTGACCAACTTCCCAGTGGTTGGCCACCATTCCTTCACCCATCCCATCACTAATCCTTATCCTGACCAACTTCCCAGTGGTTGGCCACCATTCCTTCACCCGTCCCATCACTAATCCTTATCCTGACCAACTTCCCAGTGGTTGGCCACCATTCCTTCACCCGTCCCATCACTAATCCTTATCCTGACCAACTTCCCAGTGGTTGGCCACCATACCTTCACCCGTCCCATCACTAATCCTTATCCTGACCAACTTTCCAGTGGTTGGCCACCATTCCTTCCTCCCATCCCATCTCTAATACTTATCCTGACCCCACTTCCTAGTGGTTGGGCATCATTCCTTCTCCACCGTCCCATCCCTAATAATCCCCTGAGAGTTTATGCCTGCCTTTTAAACTCTCAGGGGATTATGGGGGAGGCTCGGGTTGTTCGGGACCTACTTAGTGACCACTTTGCCTTGAACGTGGAATTACCACTGGGGAAAAAACAAGTCCACTTTCAAAGGAAAAGGCTACATATTAATAAAGATATGAAAACTTATTTTATTCAAAATATGGGAGATTGGTATCAACATTACATGCCGCTCTGCGTTGATAGTTTTTACGAGGACATGGTCGAGATCATAGAGAAATTAGTACAGAGGGAAAATAACGGGGGCAGGGGAAGCAAGACGCATGGACCTAAGAAATTTAAATATTCCAATGATCAGCAAGTCAAGGGGTGGGAGAGAATGCTACAAAGTGCACATAAAGAATGGTTAAAATATGGAATGAGGGATGAAGAGAAAAATACAATGTTGGAAGTGGCTAGGGAATGCAGTCAGGTGAGGAAGGAGGCGCGGGACAGATACTGGCAAGACTTTGCTCAGTCCATTGGTAATACTAAGAACCTTAAAGACATATGGAGAGCAGTAAACAAAGTCAGGGGTTGTAAGACCAAATTCATTGCTCATTCAGATCCAGGGAAAGTTGCTAATGAGTTAGTAGATAAATGGGCAAGTGCTGCTGGTATGGAGTCCTTACCTGCAGACACGAGAGTCACCATTGAGTCATGGGAAAATATTAGAAATGGAGTAACTTTATGTGCCTTAAATACAAGATCTATAACATGCACTGAGATAACTCACGATGAGCTACTGGATGCTATAAAAAGTGGCAGCTCTACTGCTCCGGGAAAAGATGGAGTAACGTATGACATTCTTAAGTGCTGCTGGTACTCGACGGCGGGAAACGCTGGCGGTGGTATCGGCTCCGTCACAGCTGCTGAAATTTCGTGTTTAATTTCGTCTCCACTCAACGTTGCATGGCCTAACTGCTGCCTAGCACGAGTTAAGTGCATGGAGACTTAATATGACATAACTCACAGTGAACCTCAACAGTAATCAACCAAAATTAACCAATTTTCGCCTGCCTTTCTACGACCCTTCTGCCAAGTGTTCCCAATACGCTAGTCATCCCTACTATAATTCACCAAGTATCTACCATTAGAAACGCTACCTAGAATCTATTCGTCGAAAACATGCCCAAACATAACAACAAGCAAGGTATGGGTGCCTCTCGCTCTGGTTCCATTACTCCTAGAGCTCTGAATGAAACACTGGCAACGCCGCAACCCTCGCCGATGTTTGTAAACACAGCATCTGCTCCCCCTCCTCACTCCCCCCCTTCAACTCACCTCGGATCTCTAGCTTTAGAATTCACTCAATCTATTGCTCCCTGTTTAAACTTCAAACCTCTCCGAAGTAATCCATGGCTCCAGAAACTGCACAACCTTGTGAAAATGCAATCAGAAGCTATTTTGGCCCTCCAAGACACAGTCACCCGACAACAACATACCATAGACTGCCTCCTTAAATCGTCGATGAACAACAACCAAGAAATTATCAACATACAAACTGTTGCAAATGACGCAATGGATCAAATACGTAAGATTCAGGCTGAAGAAACCCTCACAGCTCAAAGTGACCTCCTTAAAAAGCTGGAAAAACAGATCAATCTCCTTCAGACTCACCAGGCGGCTTCCAAAGATGACCAAGAGCAACAACAACTTCATGACTCCCTGATAATTAGCTCTACTGATCTACCTGTTGAACAACAAGGTGAGGATTGCTGTAACATAGCCAACACCCTAATTAATTCAAAGATCAGTGTCAATGTTCAAATCAAATCGGCTATTAGGATAGATAAAAACAATCCCCGTAACTGTAGGAGAATGCTCATCAAACTTGCAAATCCCTCTGCGAAGTTTGACCTCATGCAAACAGCTGCTCAGCAAAAAACCAACCTCTATATAAATGAGTGTCTTACTAAGCAGCGTGGATCCCTCCTCTACAGGCTGCGCCAAGTTCGCAAACAAAATCTTGGTCTTATCAAGCAGTGCTACACAAGGAATGGTACGATTTTTGCGAAGAAAGAAGCTACAGGAAAAAGATATGAAATAAAATGTGACCAACAACTCCTGGCCTTCTTAAGTGATTGTGGTATATCTGAAAACCTGAACCCGACCAATGCCAGTACTTAAAATATCTCTTTCAGTGCCTGAGCCTAACCTAACTTAATCTAACTTTGTCTAAGGTGCTGTCTCTGCCTTACCATTTACCTGATGTTCTCCTATTCATATAATTTCCTAAATAATCCATCAAGTCTCCATGCACTTATGCAAGCATCTACCTCAGTTTCATTGTAAAATTTTACTCTTAAATCTAATCTTACCCTATTCCATTTATATTTTAAATTTATTTGTATTGATCTATGTCATTTATTGAAATCAATTATTGATCTCATTTTTGTTCTTTTAATTAAGTTCATACTAATTATAAGTTAAAACTAAGCTTAATAAAATTTATTATCTTTAGGATTATTTTACTTTACAATTATCATTTGTCAAATTTTTTTATATATTCATCTTGACAGTCTCTACTGATTTTTCGTTCTCTCCGCCAAACTTGTGTATCCTCCATGGCTATCTAGTGACCTTAATTCTACCTCTAATTGTTTCAGTTCCTTGTTTGCTTGCATTTATTGTTGTGTCTTGCCATAATTATTCTCTAATTTAGCAGACTCAATACTTTGTAAGCTCTTATTGTATTGTTATATTATTATATTGTGTTTTGCTATAATTACTTCCTATTTTACAGCAGATTTGTTTTTCATCTGTTCATGTAATTGCTTATCTTATTGTATTGTGACATTCTTTTCTATATTGATATATATTTTCTGTCTATTGTTACTTACAGTGTACCTGAGAGTACCTGTAAGCAATCTACCTCATTTTTCATTTTTGCTCAATTTTTTTGTATTGCTTAGTCTAGTTTATATTTTTGTTTTGTATATCTATATCTTGTGTTTTGTATAGTCCATGTTTATATGTTTTTTTCTTTAATCTCATTCATTACCTAGGTTTCCTAGCCTAGCCATACTCCCTTACTCCATTGTACCCCTGTAAGCCCATTTTGTGTTTGTTTGGTACAGTATTGTGTACATTTATTTCTTTTTGTTTTCTTGTTTTTCCGGCAATCAGCTTTTTTTATGCAGTCAAGTATAGACCCAGAACTTAACCTCTTATCCACTATCTATGACAATAATCACTTTAATGATCTAAATTGCAGATATTTTGCAGCACATGATGTAAACAATGTATTAACTCATAGTCACAATATCTCTGTAATCAATTTGAACGTTAGATCCCTAGGCAAACACTTCGATGATGTTAGTGCCTTGATTGAAGCTATTGACAACAATTTCTCTTTTATTATACTTACTGAAACATGGTTGAAAGATGATACTACTCAACTCTTTAACATGCCTAACTACTCAGCAATCCACAACTGTCGTCAACTTCAGAGAGGTGGTGGCACTGCTCTTTACTACCACCAAGAACTAACATGCTTAAAAGAAATTAGAACTAGAGACTGCTATGGGGAGTATATCTTCGCCAGCTTCAGAGTCAAGGGTGCCGAGTCTATCCTGTCTGTGGGTGCAGTTTATAGAATTCCTAACACTGATGTGTCCGAATTCAACTCAAACCTTAGAAATCTAATACTCGATAACAGACTGAACAAAAACCACCTAATTATCGCAGGGGACTTTAATATTGACCTCTGCGAGCCAGAACACCCTACTGCTGTTAGCTTCCTCAACTGTATGAATTCCTGCTTCCTCATACCCTTAATCACTAGACCTACTAGAATCACTGATAGCACTGCCACGACTCTTGATCACATCTGGACAAATATAACCTCTCCGCTTACTTCAGGTATAATCACCGATAGCACTACAGACCATTACCCCACATTTCTCTTAACTAACATTAGCAAACCACCTCTTGAGTCAAGAGAGATACGTTTTAGACTACACAATGAAACTGCTATAGACAATTTTATAACTGCTACTGATAATGTCAACTGGGAGTCCGAGTTAGGTAACATAGAGGACATCAACCTAGCAGTTCAATCTTTTCTTCAAATAACTCTTAGCCTTTATAATACCCACTGTCCTATGCTTACAAAACAAGTCACAACCAAAAGGCTTAACAATCCCTGGCTTACAAAGGGAATACTTAAATCTATTAACAAAAAACATGACCTTGAGAAAAAGTATAGGTTAGGGATTGTCTCCAAAGAATTCTCAAAGAATTACTCATTATTGCTATCTAAGATAATTAGACGAGCCAAAACTAAATACTACGAAGATAAATTTACCCAAATAAAGAGCAACATTAAACAAACATGGAGAACAATTTCACAAATATTGGGATCAAAGAAGTCTTTAAATAACAAACCGACTCTCCTGTCTAATAATGATGGTCAGCTTTCAGCCTCTGATTCTGCTATTGAATTCAATAGGTTCTTCTCTTCCATTGGTTCATCCCTTGCTAATGATATTCCATCTTCCAGTACTGACATTAAGGACTATCTTACAGGGAACTATCCCCAGTCTCTGTACCTAAAGCCTATTAATTCCATTGACGTCAATGAGATAATCCTTTCCCTTAAAACCAAGTCTGGTGCCCTTGAGGAGATACCAACTTTAATCTACAAAAAAGCCTCCAGATCTTTAGCCCCTGCTATTGCTTTGCTCTTCAACAAGTCACTTGAACTCCAAACCTTTCCAGATATTCTAAAAAAAGCGAGAGTAACGCCTGTCCACAAATGTGGTGATCTCACAGATGTTAACAACTACAGACCTATATCAATCCTGCCAAACTTGTCAAAAATTTTTGAAAAACTAATCTATAAGCAGCTTTACTCATATCTAGCCAAACTCAATATACTTAGCCCTTGCCAATATGGCTTCAGGCCCAAAAAAAGCACTAACGATGCACTTATTAGTATGCTTAACTCGATTCATACAGCTCTTGATAAAAATGAGTTCCCTGTTGGGTTATTTGTGGACCTGCGTAAAGCTTTCGATTCTGTCAACCACCAAAACCTTCTTCTTAAATTACATCATTATGGTGTCAGAGGACACTCCCTACAATACCTCAAATCCTACCTTACTGACAGGCTCCAATGTGTTTCTGTGAATAATACAATTTCTCCCACCCTACCCATCAACATTGGTGTTCCCCAGGGCAGCATACTTGGCCCTCTCCTCTTTCTCATCTACATTAATGACCTTCCAAATGCCTCCCAACACCTCAAACCAATCCTATTTGCTGACGACACAACCTTCATTTACTCCAGTCCTGATCCCCTTGCTCTAAATGCCACAGTAAATACTGAGCTAAATAAAGTCCATCTGTGGCTAACTGCCAACAAACTCACCCTTAACATTGACAAAACTTTCTATATTCTGTTTGGCAATAAATCCTCTAATCAAATAAATCTCAAAATAAACAATACCCAAATTTGTAACAAATTAGATGGCAAATTCCTTGGCATTCTCATTGACCACAAGCTGAATTTCCAGGGACACATTCTAAACATATCAAAAAAAGTTTCAAAAACTGTGGGCATTCTTTCTAAGATCAGATATTATGTACCACACCCTGCCCTGGTGACTCTCTATTACTCCCTTATCTATCCATATCTCAACTATGGTATTTGTACTTGGGGCTCTACTACCCAAAATCACTTACGTCCTCTAATTACTCAACACAAAGCTGCTATTAGGACAATATCCAATTCTGGCCCCAGACATCACTCGGTACCCCTATTCAAATCCCTGAATATGTTAGACATTAAGTCACTGCACATTCTCTCATGAGTACTATACATATACAAAACGCTAAATTGTAATGCCAGTCCTGATCTCAAAAGCTTCATAGAAGGTTGTAACAGAACCCATGAGCACCACACCAGAAATAAATACAGTTTTGATATTCCTAGAGTACGACTTAATCAAACCAGAAATGCTCTACAAATCAAGGGGCCCAGGATGTGGAATGACCTTCCCAACCATGTTAAAGACAGTACCTCTCTCAACCAGTTTAAGGTAAAAACGAAGCTATACCTAATAAATTCCCTGTAACCTACCTTACCTCTCTATTGTCAACCCATGTATGTTTTTTTTTGTTTTGTTTTGTTTTACAAATCAACGCTGTTTTAATGTAATTTTCTGTAATAATTTGTAATTGTATTTGTGCTGTTTTTTCAACAATGTTCCCCCCTCTTTTACCTCTATTTTTATTTGTACTCAACGCATTTTTTTCTTTTTACCCATTAGTTTTAAGCTTTAGTCAGTAGTGTTTTTTCCTGCCCGAAACGCTTTGCGTAATAGTGGCTTTAGGCATTGTATGTATTAGCTCTTATCTATAAAGCCAACAAACTTTGTAAAATCTCTTTATGTATGTACCTTTGCCTAAATAAAAATTATTATTATTATTATTATTATTTATTAATTATTTAGCCGGTATGAAACCTAGTCCCTTACTTGATTTGTTTAATATGAGTTATAGAGATGGAAAGTTACCAAGAAAATGGAAAGAGGCTGTCATCATTCCTATCCCTAAGTCTAACGGAGGCTACAGACCTGTCTCCTTAATATCCTGCTTTTGTAAAATGATGGAAAGGATTTTGTTAAATAGGCTACTCTACCTTGTAGGTGATAACATGTCCAGTAATCTCTTTGGTTTTATCAAAGGCAAAAGTACTGCGGATTGTCTCTTAAAGTGTTTGTCTAATGTGGATGACAATTGTAGAGTTTTTGTTGATCTACAAGGAGCATTTGATAAAGCCAATGGGGAAGTAATCTTATACGAATTAGCCAATCTGGGAATAACAGGGAGATTGCTACACTGGATAAGGGATTATCTACAAGGCAGAAAAGGTCAGGTGTATTACCAGGGTTACATGTCTGAGGAACGGAGGTTTCAGTTAGGTACCCCACAAGGGGGAGTATTAAGTCCCACCTTATTCAATGTATTAATGAACAGATTAGCATCAGAGATGTATCCTCCAGGGGTCACGACGATCATATATGCTGATGACATTCTTATACAAGGCACTTCTGGGAACAAAATTCAAACTGCTCTTAACATACTTGGTACAACCTGTCGCAAGTTAGGCTTAGTTATAAATGCAGATAAAACCAAATACGAGTATAGGAAACGAAGAAATATAACACTTACTCTAAATGGTGTGGAACTGAGCCGTGTTCAGAAGTACAAGTATCTGGGCATGTATGTTGGATACACATGTGAGAGTAAAAATGCTGAAATAAATCATATCAGCACCTTATGTAAAGCCCGTCTGCATCCTCTGAAAGCACTGGCTTTTTCTGGTAAAGGTGTTGGGGTACCTATCTTGCGGATGTTATACATAAGTACTGTTCGGTCCCTGATAGACTACGCAGCACCCGTATTGTCTTACACAGGCCAAGGCAGAATTCAAAAAATAGAGCTGATACAGAACGAGGCTATGAGGATTATTCTTGGATGTCAAAGAAATGCAATGATTGAAATAATGAGAATGGAATTAAATTTACAGAGTGTGTGTGATAGAGTCCGTGACATTAACACTTGAGTATCTATTCGTTTCATGCGGAGAAAAGGAGGGGATAAGCTGTTTGAGAGCGTTCAGACCTGCTTGAGTGACGTACTCACTTCCAGGAAACTGAGGGAGACACGCTACACGAGGGGATTAGCTCATGACCTCAGGGAATACGACGTACTTGACTGCTGTAAACCCTCTCGACAGTGTAATATGTCTGCTCCCTGGAAAGTACAGAAAATAGACGTCGAAATTGTACCCCTCAAGGCGAAAAAGATTCATCATGAACCGGGACAATTACGGTGTTTGTATGGAAGCATGATATCTCGGTTACCAAGAGGCAACAGTTTACATGTATATTGCGACGGGTCGGTGGCGGAGGATGGCAGGGCCGGGTGTGGTGTCCTAATAAGGGATTATACGGAGTTTGGGACTGTGGACAGGATAATTGAACTCCGGCTTAGTAATTATATATCATCCACACAAGCTGAACTGCAGGCCATTCTGGCGTGTTTGGAGGAAGTACGTCATGACGACAAAAATGTTTTTGTATTTGTTGATAGCCGAGGAGCACTGGAGTCCTTAAACAGTCGAAACCCAGTCTTCATGTCTATAGTTGAGGACTGTAAGAGAAGAATAACTGAGATACAGCTGAAAGGTTATAGTGTGAAATTCATGTGGATTCCATCTCATGTTGGAATAGTGCTCAACGAGGTGGCGGATGACTTGGCCAAACGTGCCACATCAAAACCACAAGTTGACATTGAATGTGAATTCACAATGAGACAAATAAGAAGCAAAATCAGAAATATTCAGGCACAGGCGGGAGTGGAGAGGAGAGAGATAATGTATGAGAGTAGTCAAACCATGCAACACTACATGTATGTGAGTCAAAACACCCATTTCACTTATGGTAAAAGGAGAAATGCTTGGAGTGACTCTGTGTACATGCGGCTCAGGCTTGGGTACAAATATTACTGGGAATATGGGATAGATGTTCATGATAATGACACGAAGTGTAAACTATGTGGTATGTTAAGGTCTCACACCCTGGCCCATTATGTTCTTGATTGTCCGTTGATTAATGTATATAGAAACACTGAGATAAGGACTGTTCCTGAACAAATAGCCTGGATGTGTCACAACGGAAAGGTTGATGATATTCTTGAGAGATATAAGAATTTTGCACCAAGATTGTAATATTTTGTTGAATTATCTGCATGTCTCTTGCAAATTGTATATACAGTATACCTAGGTCATAAAAGTATTTGTGTGTACGTCTGATAACATACTCCTTGTGAAGGAGGAAATGTATATGTTTACCTCTCAGAATGTTTGGCAATATGTTTATTTGTGATGTGTGTCTATGTATATATTAACACGTTGTACTGAATGGGGTGAGTATAGCTTGAGCTACCTCATCCCTTTGTGTTTATTTTACCTCAATAAATTTATTTCAATTTCAATTTCAATTTCAATCCCTAATCCTTATCCTGACCCCCCCTCTTCCAAGAGCTATATAGTCGTAATGGCTTGACACTTTCCCCTGATAATTCCCTCCTTCTCTGCCTCTTGAGAATACTGTACTACTCCAGGAAGTTTGTTAAATAACTAGTCAACACTCGACCCATCCTCCTGTTTACATAGTAACTATTGTGAAAATCGTCAATAGTCAGAATTCGTACGTACTTAGCTTTTAGATAGTAGTATACTGACTAGTAAGGAATTCTTTTAAGTTTAAATGCAGCAAAAAAACAAACTTACATATTCCTAGGCCTAGTATAGCACACACACACACATGTACTATATTAGGCCTCAGATATTGTGTATTAGGCCTATGAAGGTTGGGTTAGTTCAGTTTGTCAAAGCAACACAAGTAAAATAAAAAAAATCGGGTTTGTCCAGCTAAATAGTTCAAATTTCTACTTTCTAATTTTGCTGTACGTTGGTATATATACTATGGTCCTCCTCATTACTATCAGTACTACCAAACTAGAAGTGTGGGCTGCACAATTAGTCATATATATAATTTACCATTGCTTGATACAGTGTTAAGCAAAAACATTACTGATCAAAGATTTGATATATAACCCAGCAAACACAGAACGTTTGTGGACGTTTTTAAATGGTGCCACAAAGGTAATACTGTAACTTTTGACATAAATACGTATATCTGACGTTCATAAAACCAAAGGATATAACTAAAAACATGTATTCTTGAGACACAGTTTTTAAGATTTATGTAAAAATTTAAAAATAATAGTAAATGCTATGGTATTATAATGTTTTCATGCTTTATATTTAAGAATAAATAATTTTCAGTCAACATTTAGTTTTTTTTGTTTACTTTCTGTAAAGCTATCCAATTTACGTTCTTATAACATAAATATAACATTTATATGACGTCAGTATAACGTTATTTACACGACATCATTACGTTATTATGATGTTATATTAACGTATAATTCCTGTATGAAAACCAGAATATATATTGAACTTTATGTTTTAAACCTTGTAAAGTTATCATAAAACTTGGAATAAGACAGTAAGCATGCTTTACTTATGAAAATATACAAACAAATCAACAAAAACATTTTAACATAAAAAACATAAACATAACATAAATTAATTGCATGCATGGGAGTTAACTGGAACTCTGTAATATTGCATACATGAACCTTAAGGTACAAACCCAGTGTATTTACCCATGCAGTTCTTTCCTAAATCTAAATTTTTCCAATTTTTACACTTTGCTTCGAGTTCTGTCTTGTGTTGCTACTTTTAATACCCCATTAATGTCCCCTTTGTTATGTCCATTCATCCCATTGTGCATCTCTACCATACGTCACTCCTAATTCTTTGCTTTTCTAAAGAATGTAATATAAGCTTTGACAATCTTTCTTCATATGACAGGTTAACAGGTAGAACAAAGATTACCATTTATATATGGATAACTATTATAAGTCGGTTTGAATGAGTGAATTGCTGCTTGAAGATAGGTATATACACGTGTGGTACTATCAGATTGCATCGTGGTGAGCCTAAAACCCTTCAGATCCAAGCAAAGGGTAAAATGCCAGCAGATACAATTGCGAATACATTGATACCAAAATGAAAGACATATGACGAGAATTGAGGTAACCAAAGTGAAAAGAGTGTTCACATTACATTGCACTAGAGTGCTCCCGGGTTACTTTCTCTCACTTTCTCTGTTTTGTGCGGATGGTACGCCGTGCTTTTGGAGTTTATATGCATTTAAACCTGTTGATAATTCTATTGCGAACACATTGATACCAAAATGAAAGACCTAGGATGACAATTAAGGTGACCAAAATGAAAAGAGTGTATACATTTTATCGCTCTTGTGCGCTCCCTGGTAACACACTCTCGCTTTCTTTGTTTGTTGCGGATGGTAAGTCGGGCTTTTGAAGTTTATATGCCTTTAGTCCTGTAGAGAATTCTATTGCGAACACATTGATGCCAAATTGAAAAACCTAGGATGAGAATTGAGGTAACAAAGTTGAAAAGGGTATACATTTTTCAGTATTATCACGCTCTCTAATGTAATGAGAGTTGCCTGAGGGTGGCTCAGCTTTCTTTTTCTGGTACCCTTCGCCTACATTCATCTTGTCGGCGGGTGGAGCGCGCTGCTGTCTTTGACATTATATGCACATAGTTCTGTTGGGAATTCTATTGTGAACGCATTGATACCAAAATGAAAGACATAGTACGAGAATTAAGGTGACAAAGTTGAAAAGGGTATACACTTTTCAGTATTTCCGCACACTACCAGGGAATGTCCAAAAAAAAATGGAGAGAGTGGAGGGGTAACTTGCCCAAAACGCGAAAGTGTTTAGGGAGATTAACTTTCGTTCAATACTATTATGCAAGAGGAGCACCACATCTATGGTTCATCCAATAAAATCAGCAGACTTCTAGATGTTACTACTGCTCGGCTTAGACTCGGTCACAAGTATTTCTGGGAATTCTCATTATCTGCCGATGTAGACAAGAGACTCAACTTCAGCACCCACATTCAACACATAACTAAGAAAGTCTCTAAGACAGTTGGTATACTCTCCAAAATCAGATATTATGTTCCTAACTCTGCTCTCCTCTCACTATATTATGCACTAATCTACCCCTATCTTAATTATGGTATCTGTGCATGGGGGTCTACCACTGCAAACCACCTTAAGCCCATCATCACACAGCAAAAATCTGCTATCAGAATAATAACTAACTCTGCTTTCAGACAACACTCAGCTCCCTTGTTTAAATCCCTAAACTTGCTAAATATTAACTCCCTCCACACATTCTCTTGTGTCAACTACATTTAAAAAACCCTGTTCTTAAATGCAAACCATGCTCTTAAACTCTCCCTGGACAGATGTAATAGGACCCATTATCACCACACCAGAAATAAATATCTCTTTGATATCCCCAGGGTCAAACTTAATCTGTCTAAACACTCTATGCAAATTAAGGGACCTAGTCTATGGAACTCACTCCCTAGTGAATTGAAAAACTGTAAAACTTTTGCCTTATTTAAAAGCAAAACCAAAAAGTACCTAACTTCATCTTCTTAGTTTCCTACACTGAGCTTTAAATTTGCTCTGTACCTAGTGTTACCCAATCTCCTAATTTTTATGTAATATCAAACAACCTTATCATTGTGTTCATTACTGTCTTCTTTTATGTGCTAGCCATATGCTGTATTGTGACTACCAATTTTTGTCAACTACCATTCAAGCTGTCATTGCAATCAATCTTATATTGTTTCTGCTGTATTGTGCCTACCAATTTGTTGTCAACTACCATTCAAGCTGTCATTGCAATCAATCTTAGCTACCTATGTGCTGTAATATACTGTACCTACAATTTTCTCTCATCTTTTTTTTTTCATTTCATGTAATCTGTTATCATTTTTTTGTCTATAAATTTTGCAAGTATTTACCTCCTTAAAATTTTCTTAGATTAAGGACCTGCCCGAAACGCTGCGGGTGCTAGTGGCTTTACAAGACTGTAATTACCATATTTGTATCCTCACATTCCTTATGTACATTCTTGTATATGCATAAATAAATAAATAAATAAATAAATAGACCTGACCAAATGTTAACTGTCAACAAAATTATTCGCACACCCTCCGTCACTATGTGATAGTGAATTCAGAGACAATTCTATAACCAATGAACCAACGATGTGTCAATATTTCATTCAAAATGATCTGGTACCAGAAATTTTAGCCAAATATCCCCAGTTTGCTAACTGTAAGTAGTAACTAAGTGATTGTAACCTATCCACCGCTGCCCACTGGATGGGGAGCGGTGTGCAGGACAAACATATCAATTGTGACACTAGCTCTCCACATATGTCAGTTGCTTAATTTAGAAACTGTACTTGTGATCGATCTCGAACCCATTGTTGATGTGACGACTTATACTGAATTTTGTAACTAGCTCATCAAGATTGTAACTTGCTTAGCTAAATGAATTGTGGGGTTCAGTCCCTGAGCCCATTATGTGCCTCTGCAACCCTTTCCACTACCGCCCACAAGATGGGTATGGGGTGTATAATAAATGAACTAAACTAACTTTAAGGCATCCTGAAAGAAAGCTTGGAGGGCTTGAAAAATTGCAGAACGAAGCCTTGAGGATAATCCTTGGGTGCCCTCGTACCACAAAGATACTTAATATGAGAAAGGAACTTAATATTCCGAGCGTTGTTTATCGTGTTACTGAAAATAACTGTCAAATTGGTATAAAAATGCTTAGCCTAGCTCATCCTAACCCTTGCACAGAAGCCCTCCAGAATTTCTTTATTGAATGTAAACATTGTTTCAAATAGATCAATCAAATTGGAACTGAACTCAGAAAGTATCAGATTTATAATTTGTACCAAGAGAGACAACAATAGCACTTTCCTGCACTGTAGGAAATTACACCCTTTTCAATTTTAATCCCTCCCTTTCCATCAAAGGAGCAAATTAGAGATCAGTCCCAGCTTTGTTTTGAGGCAAAGCTCAATGTCTTAAGCCATATTGATGCTCTGTCCACAGAGCATTCTCTCTCTCAAATCATATACACTGAAGGTTTCCTAGAGCGCCCAACGGGTGCAGCTGGAAGTTCAGTTGTCCTGACAATAGGATATGACTTATATTTTGAGTGGGGAGTCCGTATAAACTACTGGGCCTCTACCCTTCAGACTGAACTATTTGCCTTGATCCTTGCACTGAAATGTGTACAAGTATCCAAACTTGATACATTAATTGTAAGTGACTCTTTGTCATCCTTAATTGCTCTCAACTCTTTAAGACATAACTGTAACATGCTTGTGTCTGAAGCTAGACACAAATACAATAACAACTTGAGGAACCTTATCATAAACAATAATCTCAACAAAAATCACATAGTTCTAAGAGGTGATTTCAATATTGACCTAGGGCTACAAAATAACCCTCAAGTAGACTGTTTCCTCAACAGCATGAATTCCTGTATGCTCATCCCCGCAATCACCAGGCCCACCCGAGTCACTCAAACATCTGCGACTACCCTGGATCACTGATGGACCAACATAACAGCTCCTCTTACATCAAGTATAATCACTGACAGAACAACTGACCACTATCCTACCTTCCTTGTAGCGAACATGGCCATAACACCACCAGGTAACAAGAAAATTACCTTTAGGGTTACAATGTGAAGCGGCAATAGGCAATCTCACAAATGCCCTCCACAATGTAAACTGGGAATCTAAATTTATCAATACACAGGATAATAATTCGTTAACTAGCCTCTTTCCAAAATTTAAAGCCTTTACAATACCTATTGTCCTCTCCTCACCAAGCAAGTAACTGGCAAAAAGGTTAAATAATCCCTGGCTCACTAATGGCATACTTAAAGCAATCGACAAGAAACATGAATATGAAAAAAAACTTAGGATTGGCCTAGTTGGAAAAGAAGTAGTTAAGAGGTACTCATCAGTGCTTACCAGTATAATAAGAAGAGCAAAGCGTTCCAATTACGAGAATAGATTCAAAGAAGCAAAAGGCAACATAAAAAGCACATGGAGAGCCATCTCTACCATCCTAGGAGCTAAACAACATTTACATAATAAGATAAAAATCTCCAAGGATGGTTATACACCTGCAACAGATCTTGAAACAGCAACTGAATTTAATAGCTACTTTTCATCGTTTGGTGCTCACCTTGCCCGAAAAATCCCAGAGACTCAGACATATGTTACCACATATCTTTCACGCAGCTATCCAAACTCTCTTCTCCTCTCTCCGGTCAGCCCTACAGATGTTGTGTCCATCATTCACTCGCTAAAAACCAAAGCTGGGAACATTAGTGAAATACCATCGATGGTACACAGGCGTGCCTCCCATGCCCTTGCACCATCCATAGCACTGCTGTTCAACAAATCCCCAGAGTGTCATACCTTCCCTGATATCCTTAAAAAAGCAAGGGTAACGCCAGTTCATAAAGGAGGTAACACGGCAGACATAAATAATTACAGACCCATATCGAATCTACCTATATTATCAAAAATATTTTTTTTTTTTTTTACAAACAGCTCTACTCCAATCTTGTAAAATTCAATATACTAAGTCCCTGTCAGTTTGGCTTCCGCTCCCAAAAGAGTACCAATGATGCTATTGTTAGTCTGCTTGACTTAATCTTCTCAGCCCTTGACAAAAGTGAGTTTCCAATTGAACTCTTCATCGGCCTGAGAAAGGCCTTTGATACTGTTAACCATAACTACCTCTTACTTAAATTCCACCATTATGGAATCCGTGGCCTTGCCCTAAACTATATCCGATCCTATCTTAGTAACAGACACCAATATGAAGCCATCAATGATATAACCTCTCCCACTCTACCACTTACCGTAAAGGTGCCACAGAGCAGCATCCTAGGACCCTCCTGTTTCTTATATACATCAATGAACTCCCTAATGTCTCTAACATACTTAAACCTATATTGTTGGCTGATGATACTACTCATCTACTCTGATCCCAACCCACTCCTGTTAAATAATGTTGTAAACAATTAATTAAAAAAAGTCTACTTGTGGATGTCAACCAACAAACCTCACACAAAACATAGAAAAGACCTACTATATCTTATTTGGAAACAAATCAACAAATGCAATTCAGCTTCAGATAGGTAATGTAAACATTAGCAATAAAAATGATGGAAAGTTTCTTAGCCTATACTTAGACAAGAGACTCAACTTCCGCACCCATATACAACACATAACTAAAAAGGTTTCTAAAACAGTTGGTATACTGTTTAAGATCAGATATTATGTACCCTACTCTGCTCTCCTCTCACTCTATTATGCACTTATCTATCCCTATCATTCTTATGGTGTTTGTGCTTGGGGTTCAACCTCTGCAAACTACCTCAAGCCCATCATCATCCAGTAAAAATCTGCTATCAGGACAATAACTAACTCTACCTTCAGACAACACACAGCTCCCTTGTTCAAATCCTTAAACATGCTAAACAAATTCACTCCATACATTCTCCTGTGTAAATTACGTTTATAAAGCCCTTTTTCTAAGTGCAAACCCTGTTCTGAAACTCTTCCTGGACAGATGTAATAGAACACATGGCCACCCCACCAGACATAAATATCTCTTTGATATCCCCAGAGTCAAACTTAATCTATGTAAACACTCTATGTAAATAAAGGGACCTAGTCTATGGAACTCACTCCCTTATAATGATTTGAAAAGCTGTCCAACTTCTGCCATATTCAAAAATAAAACCAAAAAGTACCTGTAGTACTTTTTAAGTACGAGGGGGTAATGCGCAAAGCGTCCCTCACCTGTGACGTCACAGCGTCATCTGACGCCATATCAACACAGCGGCCATTTTGTCGTCAGTTCAGTCATGGCGAGGACAAACCCTTCATGCAAACTGCACCTACTATCAAGAAGAAGAAGATTTTGTGTTCCACCGATAGTATTATCGTAAGTAAACACTTATATTTTATTATATTAATTGATTCTATTTTTCTGTAATAAAGGTCCAAGGGTACTGTGTTGGGAGGTGAGGGCTGTTACTGGTGTCTGTGGGGATGTGAGGACTTGTACCAACCACTATCACCACCAGTACCTTGTCTTGCACCCTGCTTAGTATTCCTATTGAGATATGAAATATTATTGCATTCATATAATTATTCATTCACAGTCATTACTATTTTTATGGGCTATGTTCTGTAACCCTAATGCTTTTTACCCCTGGGCATGTCCATTTACTCTCCAGCCCTTCACAAGCCACTGCTGCACCCCCTCCATGCCCATACTTACTGTGCTTATTCTTACAGGACTGCACTGCATTATGTGGTGTTCACTGCCTGGACACCTTGGCAATGTAGAGACAGATATTCTGCAATACCGTGATATTAGCAGTAGAGTGATAAGCTGACACACGGGAGGTACAATGGAAAGAAGTTGAGTATCAACTCTTGTAATTTATATTGCTTCCAGTGAGTTTTTAGTTTTCTTATAATCACTATGTTATCAATCCTCTACAACCTAGTTATCTGCTTGATACATGCATTATAGGGTTCTGGTAGTTGTTCTGCTCACCAAGCCCTTCCAAGGCCAGGCTTGACATGTGAGAGCTTGATCCAACAGGCTGTTGCTTGGACAGGCCCCTCAGGCCCACATATCCACCACAGCCTTGTTTGTCCAGCACTTCTTGAAGATGTTCAGGTTTTCTCTTGAAGATGTCGACGGTTGTTCCAGCAATACTGTATTTCTTTTATTGCTGAAAACATGTTTTCAGCCATAAAAAAATAATCCTGAATCCAGAAAAAAATCACTTTTGTATCATCTGGAAATTTTCAAATATTGCTGATCAAACCTGAGTCTAAATTATTTGTATATATTATGAATTACAGAGGTCCCAGGACAGAGTTTTGAGGAACTCCACTTACATTTTCCCACTCTGATTTAACCCCATTTATACAAACTCATTCTTATCTTTTAGCTAATCATTTATTGTACACACCATACTCAGCCTGTGTAGGGTAGTTTATTGTGCATCCTAGTATTGTGTATGTGTAGTATATATATTTGTGTAGTATATTTGGTATATTTAATGCCTCTAACCTCTCCTCATAGTTCTTGTCCTTCAATTCTGGGAGCCACTTAGTAGCATGTCTTTGCACCTTTTCCAGTTTATGTGCTTCTTAAGATATGGGCACCATACAACCGCTGCATATTCCAGCTTTAGTCTAACAAAAGTCGTGAACAATTTCTTGAGTATTTCGCCATCCATGCATTTAAAAGCTCTGAATATTATCCTTTACCTGCAATTGGTTGTTGCTGTATTTATAGAATATGATTTGTTCTGCTTTACATTTGTTTATTCTTTTTTTCAAAAATTCTTTCTGCCTCTCTCCTCACTGCCGTGTAGTTGTTTCTCTTTGTATTACTGGTATGTTTGGGGGTTTGGCCTCTTCGTATATTGATTCCATTTTTGTGTCTTTTGGTCTCTGGCCGTCTTGAAATTTCAGTTGAACAAATCCTGTTTCCTAGTTCTGCATCTTTGTTTTGGTATAAATGTTTTTGTTCCTTTATCATATATTTCACAAAATTGACATACTGTGCATTAATTCATCTCAATTACTTCCTTTCCTAACAGCAAGCCTTTCCAGTAAAATTCTTTGAATTCTTTTCTGACTTCCAGCCTAATGTTTGTTTTATCCTAGTGTATATGATGCCTAGTGTGTGTCTGGTGCCTGTTGTGTTAAACCGAAGATAAATGCATAAGTATAGGTCAGTAATTTCTCCAGCTTTGAAAGGGGCTTTCATTATGCAGCAGTATTCCACTCTAGAGAGCACTAGCGTCTTGAAAACTATCATCATCGGTATAGCATCTCTAGTGTGAAAAGTTCTTGTTATCTACCCTGTCATTTTTCTTGCAGTTGTGACGGCTACTTTATTGTGTTCTTTAAATGTAAGGCCTTCTGACATCAGTACACCCAAATCCTTTACGTTGCTTTTCCGTTCAATGTTATGATTTGACTGAGTTTTGTAAGTGGTTTCCGTTTTTATATTTTCATTTTTTCCGTAGCGCATGAGCTGAAACTTATGTTCGTTAATCACCATGTTATTTTCTGTAGCCCATAGAAAGACCTGATTTACATCTGATTGGAGGTTTGCCGTGTCCTCTATGTTGCCTACTCTCGTGAAGATTCTAGTGTCATCTGCTAAGGATGATCAAGCACTATAGGTTGTGTCCTTGTCTATGTCCGATATGAGGATGAGAAAAAGTATTGGAGCAAGCACAGTACCCTTGGGGACTGAGCTCTTTACGGTTGATGGTCCAGATTTTATTTTGTTGACTACTACACATTGGGTTCTATTAGTCAGGAAGTTGTATATCCATCTGCCTATTTTTCCGGTAATTCCTTTTGAACGCATTTTATGTGCAATAACACAATGGTCATATTTGTCAAAGGCTTTTGCGAAATCTGTGTAAATTACATCAGCGTTTTGTTTGTCTTCCATGGCATCTAGTGCCATGTCAGAGTGGTCCAGCAACTGTGATAGGCAAGAGCGCCCTGTTCTGAAACCATGTTGTCTGGGGTTATGGAGATGCTGTGATTCCATGTATTTGGTGATCTTACTTCTTAGCATTCTCTCAAAGATTTTTATGATGTGCGATGTTAGTGCTATCGGTCTGTAGTTTTTTGCCTCTGCCTTATTTCCTCCTTTATGGGGCGGTGCTATCTCTGCTGTTTTTAGTATGTCAGGGATAATGCCAGTATCTTGGCTTTGTCTCCAAAGAATGTGAAGGGCCTGCGATAACGTTTTTTTACAGTTCTAGATGAATATAGAGTTCCAAGAGTCAGGGCCAGGTGCAGAGTGCATAGGCATACTGTCTATGGCTTCTTCAAAATCCAGTGGGGATAGGATCACATCTGATTTATAATTTGATGTTGGTATCATATCCATGAAAAATTCATTTGGGTTATCAATCTTCAGTGTGTTCAGTGGCTCGCTGAAAACAGTCGTACTGATTGTGTGGTAAGGCGTACTGATTCTTGTGTGGTATTGTGGCAAGTGCAATAATATGTATTGTTTCATTGCAGATAAGAGATTCCAGATCGTTCCAGATTTCCGAAGTACTGAAATGCACACCATACAAGCTTGGTGGATCTAGGTGCATGGTAAAATAATTTACATTTACTTGAATATATTTTTAGCTAATTATCAGTATATATATAATATATTTATATGCATATATATATATATATATGTCATATATATGCATATATATGCATATATATATATATGTCATATAATGCTTTGAAACTTTTGACGGTTTTGGCCTCCACCACCTTCTCACCTAACTTGTTCCAACCGTTTACCATTCTGTTTGCAAAAGTGAATTATCTTACATTTCTTCGGCATCTTTGTTTAGTTCGTTTAAATCTATAACCTCTTGTTCTTGAAATTCCAGGTCTCGGGAAATCTTCCCTATCAAGTTTATCAATTCCTGTTACTGTTTTGTACGTAGTGATCATATCTCCTCTTTTCCTTCTGTCTTCTAGTTTTGGAATATTTAATGCCTCAAATGTCTCCTCATAAATCCTGCCCTTCAGTTTTGGTATGAATGTTTGTGTGCCTTCATCGTATATTTTGCAAAATATGGAATACATCTCATTTACTTTACTTTAAGAATATGGTTCGATCAATTAAAAACCCTCTTGTTCAAATTGCAAAGAGACTGAAAGAGATGCAGCATGCTCAATGGATTATATATTAGTGATTATTATTAGGATTATATATTAGTGAATCATATTAGTGATTCAATTATTATGGTCATAAAACAATAAACAAATAGTTTTGCTGTTATTACACTCTATTCACAGGTTATATATAAGTATCTGCATGTTTTGTTCACCATTACAAACCACTAAGTTGGTTTGATTTTTGTTGAGATTGTTATTTATGATAAGATTCCTTACGTTATCTGAGAATGAAGCTATGTTGGTATTGGGAAATCTATAGATGGCACTTATAGTCAAAAAGGATTTAAGGGATTTACTGGAGAACTTGGCAAAGGTATATTCACAATAGTCGTCTCTATTACTAATGACACTATTGCAGATGAAGGTATCTTTGTAAGATATTGCTATGCCACCTCCTTTTTTTATTAGGCCTGCAGTTGTGAATGGCTTTATTATCAGCCAAGTTGTAGCATACAACATAGCATATATATGTATATGGCATACATATATATATATATATATATATATATATATATATATATATATATATGTCGTACCTAGTAGCCAGAACGCACTTCTCAGCCTACTATGCAAGGTCCGATTTGCCTAATAAGCCAAGTTTTCCTGAATTAATATATATTCTCTAATTTTTTTCTTAAGAAATCATAAAGCTAACCATTTCATTATGTATGAGGTAAAAAAATAGTTATTTGAGTTAAAATTGACGTAGATATATGACCGAACCTAACCAACCCTACCTAACCTAACCTAACCTATCTTTATAGGTTAGGTTGTGTTAGGTAGCCGAAAATGTTAGGTTAGGTTAGGTAAGTTAGGTTGTCGAAAAAACATTAATTCATGAAAACTTGGCTTATTAGGCAAATCGGGCTTTGCATAGTAGGCTGAGAAGTGCGTTCTGGCTACTAGGTACGACATATATATATATATATATATATATATATATATATATATATATATATATATATGTCGTACCTAGTAGCCAGAACGCACTTTTCAGCCTACTATGCATGGCTCAATTTGCCTAATAAGCCAAGTTTTCCTGAATTAATATATTTTCTCTAAATTTTTTCTTATGAAATGATAAAGCTACCCATTTCATTATGTATGAGGTTAATTTTTTTTTATTGGAGTTAAAATTAACGTAGATATATGACCGAACCTAACCAACCCAACCTAACCTAACCTAACCTATCTTTATAGGTTAGGTTAGGTTAGGTAGCCCAAAAAGGTAGGTTAGGTTAGGTTAGGTAGGTTAGGTTGTCGAAAAACAATTAATTCATGAAAACATGGCTTATTAGGCAAATCGGGCCTTGCATAGTAGGCTGAGAAGTGAGTTCTGGCTACTAGGTACGACATATATATATATATATATATATATATATATATATATATATATATATATATATATATATGTCGTACCTAATAGCCAGAACGCACTTCTCAGCCTACTATTCAAGGCCCGATTTGCCTAATAAGCCAAGTTTTCATGAATTAATGTCTTTTCGTCTACCTAACCTACCTAACCTAACCTAACCTAGCTTTTTTTGGCTACCTAACCTAACCTTACCTATAAATATAGGTTAGGTTAGGTTAGGTAGGGTTGGTTAGGTTCGGTCATATATCTACTTTAATTTTAACTCCAATAAAAAAAAATTGACCTCATACATAGAGAAAAGGGTTCCTTTATCATTTCATAAGAAAAAAATTATAGTAAATATATTAATTCAGGAAAACTTGGCTTATTAGGCAAATCGGGCCTTGAATAGTAGGCTGAGAAGTGAGTTCTGGCTACTAGGTACGACATATATATATATATATATATATGTCGTTCCTAGTAGCCAGAACGCACTTCTCAGCCTACTATGCAAGGCCCAATTTGCCTAATAAGCCAAGTTTTCATGAATTAATTGTTTTTCGACTACCCAACCTACCTAACCTAACCTAACCTAACTTTTTTGGCTACCTAACCTAACCTAACCTATGAAGATGGGTTAGGTTAGGTTAGGTAGGGTTGGTTAGGTCCGGTCATATATCTACGTTAATTTTAACTCCAATAATAAAAAATTGACCTCATACATAATGAAATGGGTAGATTTATCATTTCATAAGAAAAAAATTAGAGAAAATATATTAATTCAGGAAAACTTGGCTTATTAGGCAAATCGTGCCTTGTATAGTAGGCTTGGAAGTGCGTTCTGGCTAATAGGTACGACATATATATATATATATATATATATATATATATATATATATATATATATATATATATATATATATATATATATATATATATATATATATATATATTCACTTCTGGGGTGTGAGTTTTCAGTTATATATATATATATATATATATATATATATATATATATATATATATATATATATATATATATATATATATATATATATATTCAAAATTCGTCAGTGTACTACATTTTTGTTGTTGCTTTTAGGTGATGCTTTTAACCAGTGTACGAGGGTCTGATTGTGCAACCACGGTTCGAAGAATAATGAAGATAGGAACAAACGGCCTGTGGTCACTATACAGTCTGGAAGGGCAAAAGAAGAAATTGGCATTTCTACAAAAACAAGAACTATATAATGTTATTTTAAGTAAGTAACCAAAAAATTTAATAATTTTTTTAAAGTTTAAAATTCACTTAAAAGTTTAAATTTTAAATTAAAAAAATTTAACCAAAAAAACTTAATATTTTTCATATTTGGAACTATTCCATAATATTTTCCCAAGCATAAATGATTATATTTCTATCACTTGCTCTAAAGATTGTTTCATTTAATAGAGGTTGGGCATAATTGTTCTCTGCTGCTAATAGAACCTCTCTATGTGGAACTCTGTCGAATGCCTTTTTTAGGTCCAGATAGATGCAGTCAACCCAACCATCTCTTTCCTGTAATATATCTGTTGCTCGATCATAGAAACTGAGTAAATTCGATACACAGGATCTTCCAAATCGAAAACCATACTGTCTGTCTGAAATTATATCATTTCTCTCCAGGTGTTCTACCCATTTAGTTTTAATTATTTTTTCCAATATTCCAATTCCAATTTTTTCCAATAATGTGTGTGTGTGTATGTATATTTGTGTTGTTGAATATGACCGAAAGTCATAGTCTTTCTGCCCCTCTCCTTACTGCTATTGTTGTTTCTCGCATCTTTGTATTGCTTGTATGTTTGGGCAATTTTTCCCTTTTTCCTAGTTCTGCATCTCTGCTTTAGTATAAATTTTGTTGCGCCATTATCATATATTTCACGAAACTTGACATACATCTCATTTACTTCATGTCCTAACAGCAAGTGTTTGTCAAATTCCTTAAGGAAATATCTGAGTTCCCCATAATGACCTCTCCACAAGTCAGGTTTTTCAACTGCTTCAAGCTCATTTTCTTCCTGATTATAATGCATTGCATACTTTATTCCCAAAAAGACATGGTCACTTTTACCCAAGTGACAATGTCACTTGGGTAAAAGAAGGGAGGTAAAGGGAAAAGGGAGGTACCAAAGGAGGGAGGTACTGAATGATTAATATATCTTTCTCTTTCCTGGTAAATATAATATCCAGCATGGAGGGAACATCCCCTTCCCTCATCCTCGTAGCTTGTTTAACATGTAGAAACATGAATGTTTACAGGGTGAGGTTTACGAAATTATATATATATATATATATATATATATATATATATATATATATATATATATATATATATATATATATATATATATATATATATATATATATATATATATATATATATATATATATATAAAGTATGTGTGTGTGTAATTTATATAAATAAATAATTAAATATTAATTTTGTTAATATCTTTTCAGGGAAAACTTGCAAGTACAATTCGTATACAAGAGGGGCAACAAGAGCCAGAGGATGTCTACTAAGAAAATATATGTGTTTATCCTCACACTCTTGATATATGGCCTTCTCTGGTCTCTTTATTTTCTCTCCTCACAAATGTGTCCCTTTTTTTTATTTCTTTTACGTTTCTCTCCTGTTTTTCTTGTCTTTTAATCTCTCCTTTCCTCCTCTCTTCTAACACCTCTCGTTTCCTGTCTCTTCTAGCTTCTCTCTTCCTTTACTTTTTATATTTGTGGTATTCATTTATGTCATTTTTATCTTGTATATTTTTCTTGTATCTTTTTCTTATCTTGTGTTTCTCTTCCCCTTCTCTTCAATGATTTCTCATTTCTCTCCTCTCTCTGTTGTTTCTGTTCTGTCTTCTCTCTCCTTGCCTTAATTTTGTTCTGTCTCCTCTTTTGTTGTGTGTGTGTCTTTCTGTCTCTGTCTGTCTGTCTGTCTGTCTCTGTCTGTCTCTCTCTCTCTCTCTCTCTCTCTCTCTCTCTCTCTCTCTCTCTCTCTCTCTCTCTCTCTCTCTCTCTCTCTCTCTCTCTCTCTCTCTCTCTCTCTCTCTCTCTCTCTCTCTCTCTCTCTCTCTTTCTTTCTCTCTCTCTCTCTCTCTCTCTTTCTTTCTCTTTCTTTCTCTCTTTCTCTCGCTCTCTCTCTGGCTCTCTTGCTCTCTCTCTCTCTCTCTCTCTCTCTCTCTCTGGCTCTCTCTCTCGCTCTCTCTCTCTCTCTCTCGCTCTCTCTCTCTGGCTCTCTTGCTCTCTCTCTCTCTGGCTCTCTCTCTCTCTCTGGCTCTCTCTGGCTCTCTCTCTCTGGCTCTCTTGCTCTGTCTCTGGCTCTCTCTCTCTCTCTGGCTCTCTCTCTCACTCTCTCTCTCTGGCTCTCTTGCTCTCTCTCTCTCTCTCTCTCTCTCTCTCTCTTGCTCTGGCTCTCTCTCTCTCTGACTCTGGCTCTCTCTGGCTCTGACTCTCTCTCTCTCTCTGGCTCTCTCTCTCTCTCTGGCTCTCTCTCTCTCTCTGGCTATGGCTCTCTCTCTCTCTCTGGCTCTGGCTCTGTCTCTGGCTCTGGCTCTCTCTCTCTCTCTGGCTCTCTCTTTCTCTCTGGCTCTCTCTCTCTGGCTCTGGCTCTCTCTCTCTGGCTCTGGTTCTCTCTCTCTCTGGCTCTCTCTCTTTCTCTGGCTCTCTCGCTCTCTCTGGCTCTCGCTCTCTCTGGCTCTCTCTCTCTCTCTCTCTCTCTGGCTCTCTCTCTCTCTCTGGCTCTCTCTCTCTCTCTGGCTCTCTCTCTCTCTGGCTCTCTCTCTCTGGCTCTGGCTCTCTCTCTCTGGCTCTCTCTCTCTCTGGCTCTGACTCTCTCTCTAGCTCTGACTCTCTCTCTCTCTGGCTCTGGCTCACGCTCTCTCACTCTGGCTCTCTCTCTCTCTGGCTCTGGCTCTCTCTCTCTCTGGCTCTGGCTCTCTCTCTCTCTGGCTCTGGCTCTCTCTCTCTCTCTGGCTCTCTCTTTCTCTCTGGCTCTCTCTCTCTCTCTCTGGCTCTGGCTCTCTCTCTCTCTCTGGCTCTGGCTCTCTCTCTCTCTGGTTCTGACTCTCTCTCTCTCTCTGGCTCTGGCTCACGCTCTCTCTCTGGCTCTCTCTTTCTCTGGCTCTGTGGTGCTCTCTCTCTGGCTCTCGCTCTCTCTCTCTGGCTCTCATATTTCATTTGATTTAAAAATGTCTGAGATTTTTACTTAATCTAAGTTATATTGCATGGTGCTAATATGAATATTATACATGACTGTTTTTTCTTTTCTTTCTCTCTCTCTTTCTCCCTTTCTTTCTTTCTCTTTCTTTCCTTCTCTCTCTCTTTTTCTTTCTCTTTCTACATGAATATTATACTTGACTGTGTTTACATTCACTTGTAGATTTTTATTTTTAGTTAATTAGTCCTAAACTTTTGATTAATAGATTTTTATTATTAGTCATAGAAAAACTATAGTGTTATATGTATACTCGGAAAATTTTACTTGTTTTAGTTTTAAGTAACAATAACTGCTTGTAACGTCAGACTGATCTCAGCATGACATGAATCACAGGCTGCTTGATCACAAAATCTATTGTGTTCACATATTGCATATATAGATTTTTATAGATTTTTAAATTTTTACTTTTATATTCTGTTATAGATATAGTCTATATATTTCGAGCTATTACATATATTTTGTTGTATTACTCATTCTTAATTAAATAAATATAATATTTTAATTCTCTTTTTGTACCCTATTTATTTGTAATTTACACATACATATATAGGATGTCCATTTCTTTCTCAGATATGTCTTCTTTCTTTCTCTCCCTTTCTATTTCAGATATGAATTAAAAAATTATTATACCCTAATTTACCCTAAACGTTTTAATGTAGGTAATTAAAAGATTATAAAAAAGTTTTTAGAAATGTTAATTATTTACGTTCTAAGGTTGTATATAAAAGTTCTCAAAAAAACTTTTCTAAACGTAATTATAAACGTGCTGAAAACAATGAAATGTCGTTTTTAGGATGTTTTAAAAACATGAAAATGTTTGCTGGGTATAGCATATAATTGTTACACTCTTGGGGCAAAATTCTTGTAGCTCCTAAGTATACTGTCTATCATACCATTATCACACATCCAAACAATTTGATGTGGTACACTATTTATTTCCTTATTTCTATAGTTTTCAATAAGTTGACACTCTAATACATAATGTTCTAAGGTGTGGGCGTGCGGCATACTACATAATTTACACTCCTTATCTTTTTCACTGACATCAACACCGTATTGCCAGATATATTTGTATCCTAATCTTAATCTCATGTAAATTGAATCCTTCCAAGTAGACTTTCCTATACCATAAGTGAAGGACGAATTTGTATTTATTATTGAATAATTCTTAAGTGTGTTACTACTGTCCACCATTGCCATTCTCTTTATCATTTCTTCACCCTCTTGGATCATCTTGATTCTTGTTTTTTACTTGTTTCAAGGTTAACTGACATACAACATCAACAAGAGTTTTTTCAGTGGCTCTCTTCGCTATGTCATCAACTACCTCATTCAACAGTATTCCCACATGTGAAGGGATCCACATGAATCTTACTTTATACTCAGTTTTTTCTAATTTCATAACATTCTCTCTACACTCTATCACAATATTCTGATATACTGGGCGTCTGCTATTTAAAGACTCTAACGCTCCTCTGCTGTCAATAAAGAAGTTAGTTAGTTTAGTTCATTTATTATGCACCCCATACCCATCTTGTGGGCGGTAGTGGAAAGGGTTACAGAGGCACATAATGGGCTCAGGGCTGAACCCCACAATTCATTTAGCTAAGCAAGTTACAAACTTGATGAGCTAGTTACAAAATTCAATAGAAGTCGTCACATCAACAATAGGTTCGAGATCGACCTCAAGTACAGGTTCTAAATTAAGCAACTGACATATGTGGAGAGCTAGTGTCAAAATTTATATGTTTGTCCTGCACACCGCCCCCCCCATCCAGTGGGCAGCGGTGGATAGGTTACAATTACTTTGTTACTACCTACAGTTAGCAAACTGGTTATATTTGGCTAAAATTTCTGGTAGCAGATCATTTTGAATGAAATATTGACACATCGCTGGAACATTGGTTATAGAATTGTCTTTAAATTCACGTACCTTATCGCACTCCATCACATAGTGACGGAGGGTGTGCGAATAATTTTGTTGACACAGTTTACATTTGGTCAGGTCTACATCAGCAGATAATGAGAATTCCCAGAGATACTTGTAACCGAGTCTAAGCCGAGCAGCAGTAACATCTAGAAGTCTGCTGATTTTATTGGATGATCCATAGATGTGTGGCTCCTCTTGCATGATAGTATGATGATAGATGGAATTACTGGTGTCAATTTCACTTTGCCTCAGATCTACAAGATCTTGTTGAAGTTCTCGGTGTACTGCTGCTCTCAGATTGCTCATTGACAATCCAAGGTTACACTCAACGGCTCCTTTAAAGGCAGATTCTTTGGCTAACTTATCAGCTCTATCATGCATTCGGAGGCCAACATGAGATGGAGACCACATGAAATTGACTCTGTTACAATCCTTAATAATTTTGTTGTATTTGTGTCTAGCTTCGGACACGAGCATGTTACAGTTATGTCTTAAAGAGTTGAGAGCAGTTAAGGATGATAAGGAGTCACTTACAATTAATGTATCAAGTTTGGAGACTTGTACACATTTCAGTGCAAGGATCAAGGTAAATAGTTCAGTCTGAAGGGTAGATGCCCAGTTGTTTATACGGACTCGCCACTCAAAGTATAGGCCATCGCCCATTGTCAGGACAACTGCACTTCCAGCTGCACCCGTGGTGCGGTGTAGGGAACCATTAGTGTATATGATTTGAGAGAGAGAATGCTCTGTGGACAGAGCATCAATATGGCTTAAGGCGTTGAGTTTTGCCTCAAGACGAAGCTTGGGCTGATCTCTAATTTGCTTCTTGGGTGGAAAGGGAGGGATTAAAACTGGAAAGGGTGTAACCTCCCACTGTGCAGGAAAGTGCCGTTGTTGTTTCTCTTGGTACAAATCATGAACCTGATACATTCTGAGTTGAGTTCCAGTTTTTGTTATCCATTTGGAACAATGCTGATCTTCAATAAAGAAATTCTGGAGGGCTTCTGTGCAAGGATTAGGATGAGTTAGCCTAAGCATTTTTATACCAATTTGACAGTTAATTTCAGTAACACGATCAACAAAGCTCAGAATATTAAGTTCCTTTCTCATATTAAGTATCTTTGTGGTACGAGGGCACCCAAGAATTATCCTCAAGGCTTCGTTCTGCAATTTTTCAAGCCCTCCAAGCTTTCTTTCAGGCATCAAAACAAGCAGAGGTGCAGCATAATCCACTAAAGATCTGATGTATGCAAAGTACATCATTTTGACAATTCTGACATTGGCACCATAGCCTGAGTGATAACCTGCAACAGCCTTGAGAGCTCGGAGCCTCTCTTTATACTGACGACAGAGTCTGAATACAACAGGACCATACAGTGGCACCTCAAGGCCAAAGTATTTGAATCTGTTTACATAGTCAAGCTGGGAGCCATCAGACAGTTGCATCTTGCGAACAGCTCCTCCCTGCCTGGGTGGGCGCCGATTTAGTATCTTTGTTTTCTCTGCTGAGATAATTAAACCTAGGTCCTGACATGAGTCTAATACAGAGTTAAGAGTGTTCTGCGTGTTAGCATACCCAGTGGTGTGTATCATTATATCATCAGCATAGCTAATGATGTGGACGTTGGGTTTGCTCGGTATAGAGTTTAACAGCGTGTTTATTAAGATATTAAATAAGGTAGGACTGAGGACACCACCCTGCGGGGTACCTAGTTCAAAGTCTCTTGTTACACTCCTATGCCCCTGGAAAAATACAGATGACTTCCTGTTGGATAAGTAACCCCTGATCGAACAAAGAAGCCGACCACCAATATTCATTCTTGCAAGCTCACTCAAGATAACATGTCTATTTGCAATGCCCGAAACGCATTGCATAATAGTGGCTTTAGGCATTGTATGTACTAGCTCTATCTATATATCAATCCATTTATGTAACATCACATGTATGTATGTACCTTACCTGAATAAACATATTTATTTATTTATTTATATCAAAGGCAGACTTAAGATCTAGGAAGGTGGTATATGACTTTTCAGTGTGCAGGGTAAGAAAGGTGGTGATGCAATGATGCACACTCCTTCCATGCATGAAGCCATATATCTGGGGGGATAGCATGGTTCTTATTCTATGGAGGAGACGGTTTAGGACCATTCTCTCGAATGTTTAGCAAATGCAGCTAGTAAGGGAAATTGGGCAGAAAGCATTCTCTTGATTTGGCTTGGGAATTGGAATGATTTTTCTGTTGGTCCAGGAGTTAGGAAGCTCCCCAGTAACATAGCTCATATTATACAGCTCAAGCAGGGGATTCCCTGGTACTAAAGGGAGCAGACGCAATATGTCATAAGTGATACCATCTTCACCGGGGGATGTGGCTTTGCCTTTGTTTAGGGCCGCGAGTAATTCAAACTCAGTAAATGGCACGTTGCATTCATCTTCCTTGTGGAGCATGAAGTCAACGAGCCTTTCTCGATCTCCGTAACCAGCATTTAATCTGAACTGTATGTCTGGGGGAAGATTATTGAAGCTAGAGGTGGTTGCCCAAGCATCGACTAACTCGTTTGCTCTGTGTAGAGGGTGAGGGTGTGCTAATTGGCCGATCTTATCGCCTTTAATTCTTTTAATATCCTTCCATGCCTGGCTGAGGGGAGTGTGAGAGTTGAGGCTGTTAACAAAAGTTTACCAGTTATCTTCCCTGAGCTCTGTCATGCGCTCCCTCGCCTTGGCTAGGGCTTTCTGAAAGAGCTTGAGCATTGCCGGCGTACGTGTTTCCCTATATGCAAGCCCACCTCGTCTGGCAGTGCATTTCAAAGTACTCAGTTTGGGGTCATTGTAATAGGCATGGTGTTTATTACCTTTCATATCGTTCCGACTATTGGATGGTGCAGGGGGTTGACCTAAAGGGTCAGCAAACATCTGAATGCTCTGTACTAGACCGTCGTTAAATGTCTGGACTGTGGAGGGATCATAAGTGCTGTACCACTCTGACACATGAGCAACAAAGTCTTCACGTTGAGCAGGAGGAACACTGAGCCGTTTGCGTTTGAAAGTCTCACCGGGCAGGATGGTATTTCCTATACATAGAGTGGTCAATCTAGGGTGATGATCTGACAACAAATCTGTTACAATAGATGATGTGCACCAGACGTGAGAGACGTTGAAACCAACACAGAGGTCTAGAATGCCTCCACAAATATGCGTGGGTTCAAGGTCACCCACAATCTGCACATCTTGGTGACTATTTAGTAGCGACAGCAGTTGATTCCCGTTACCGTTACTGAAGCGAGAGCCACCAATGTCCTTGTGTCTAGCATTGTAGTCACCAAGAATGATGGTTGGCTCTGCTTGAGCGCAGGCCGGAAGATCAATATAATTTAACTTTCCTGCTGGAGCATATAGATTAAATACATTGAGAACAGAGTTGCCCACATAGATCCTCACTCCATGATACTGTTGACCGGCAGTTTGTTTTTCTGGCAGAAGTTGATGGGGTAGGGACTGTTTGATGTATAGAATGCAAGAGTTACTGGATCTGAGGTTGTAAGAAACAAATGAGGGCAATTTTGGGGGTGAGGATCTTGCGGGAACTCTGCACTCCTGGAGACATACAATATCGATGTGTTCAGTTGTTACTTTGTGATGTAAATCTGAGAACCTTTTTTTGAGGGACGCAATGTTCCAGCTAAGGACGGATAACTTAGTTAATTGTGCATTTAAAGTCAGCATTATATATTGATATTATTAGTTCACTTAATATTTATTATCTATATACATATTATCTATTGCACTACGGTGTAAGTCCAGGAACATTTCTTAGTTTATTACCAATGTCACACATTTGCATCCAATGGTCTAGTACAATTTGTCTGTCATTTCCAGCTATAGAGTCGTTTTGAACATAGTTTAGCACAACTTTGGCAGTTAACCTGCGTGGAAGGGCTCCACTACACAAAGTTTCAAGATCACTAGAAGTTTCCCCTGATAGGCAAGCGAACACATGTTTGGAGGGTTTAGGGGTGGAAGGGGGAGTTTGGCAGTCATTGCTTACAAGTCCCCTCATACGTGTGAGCATCATCGAAATATCTCTGGTGGATTTTTTCTCATGTTGTAGTTGCTCTTGCAGCCGCTCCGTTTGCTGCTGCGACTGCTGCTGGTGTTCCTGCAACCGGTCACGAAGGGCAACCACTGCTTGAACAGTGGAGCGACCCAAGGGCGAGGTGGTAGGGAGGCTGAGGTTGCGATCTGTCTCATTTTGATCCAGTTCCTTATCCCCCATTTCCAGTTGACTGTGGGGTCCAGCTGTGGATGGTGGTCTCACAGTAGGTGACATTATTCCAGAACCAGGAAGTGGCCACTCTACATCAGGGGAAGGCCCACCACTGACAGAAGATGCAACACCTGGTTCTTGGGGGGAGCTGGGATGATGGCACGAGTCTTCGGTCTGGTACCGGTCCCCTTGTGCACTTCGTAATTTAAAGGTGGTGAGTTTGGCAGCCAGCTGGAGCAAACATCACCTCCAGATGGCTCTGAACAGCGAGTGGGACTGATGGCAGCATTTGGCAACTGCTCTTCATGGTGGTGTGAAGGGTATGGCGAGTGTTGTGTCAACACCTCCGGGAGGCAGGTTTCTGGCACCTGACGGGCAGGCGCAGGTAAAACAGACACCTGTCGTCTGGCCCCGTGATGCACTCGGTGCTTGGCAGATGGTAAAGTATTTGGTATCCAGCTGCTACGAACACTACGTCCAGGTGGCTCTGCACAGGAATTAGAGCCGGCAGCTGTACCTGGCAACCGTCCTCCCGGGTGGGCGGGGCCGGGCACCTGACCGTAAGCAGCTGGTCGCTTGACACTGTCAAGGTGCCAGGCTTGAACACCACTCCTGCCACAGTTTATGCATTTTTCACTTACTGAGTGCAGTTCCTTTATGAGTTTAAAACACACCTCAGATTTATGAGGTTCACCACACACGGCACAAAAAAAGTTTTTGCTTGTGCAGTACCTGGCTACGTGACGTCCCCATCGTTGACACTTATAACACCTACGAGGGGGAGGGTTGTAGAGGGCAATGTTATAGTGCCGACCTAAAGCTGCTCTTGAGTAAATTCTGTCCGGTATAGGCGTGGCACCTTTCCATGTGGCAGCTATGAGTCCATTTCTCAGACGTTTAGAGTTTACAATATTTTCATCACAAAGATATTTAGGCTTAATGAGTTTATTAACATTGAATATGACAATGTTTACTTTAGGACGCCTAGGTGCTGCATTTTTCATTTTTTTTTTTTTTTTTTTTTTTTTTTTTGAGATATATACAAGAGTTGTTACATTCTTGTACAGCCACTAGTACGCGTAGCGTTTCGGGCAAGTCCTTAATCCTATGGTCCCTGGATTACGATCCCCTGCCGCGAAGAATCGTTTTTTCATCCAAGTACACATTTTACTGTTGCGTTAAACATAGGCTACAGTTAAGGATTTGCGCCCAGTAAATCCTCCCCGGCCAGGATACGAACCCATGACATAGTGCTCGCGGAACGCCAGGCGAGTGTCTTACCACTACACCACGGAGACTGTAAATGTATTTTAATGCCTGCATATTCTGTGTTTAGCAACATATTTACAAAAGCACTATCGTTTGTAACGAAGACAGTCACTTTCATCTCTAGGTAACTTAATGACCTTATCATAGTGTGCACCAGAAGCTTCACAAAACCACTTCACTTTTCCCTCTACTGTGGTTCCCAGAGGAAAATCTAACCGTACATGTCTGGCAGCAGCCGAATTTGGTGGGTTTGATCTTGCCCTTTTCAACTGCTTACGGCGCTGACTTTTACTCATTTGCACCGTGAATCCCTCATCATTTGAACCGCCCTCTGATGTGTCGTGGGGGACCACTGTGGAGGTGGCACCATCATTAGAAAACAATTGACGAGCGTGCGATGGGTCCACAAAGTCACTATCTGGCAACGGTGGTGTGCTGCACGGCACCTTATTCGGGGCAGTTGCCATGGCATTTAAGACACAACACCTATATGCAGAGTATTACGGTACACTCGCTCCAAAGTGAACCACAAAGAAGCACATCAGCAAATGGCCTATTCACAGGGTGGAAGGGGCCGCCAACCATCAAACTAGATCAGCAGAAATAAATCGGTCAGCCTGCATATATGAGGCTCCACTATTTTCAAGGTCACAGTGCACCTAGCAATATTTTCACCAGAATAAGGGATTGTTTAGGGCGCCTACCTTTCTGGGTGCCAGACCCGGTTGATGGCAGACATAGAAATGCTCCCAACCACACGGGGGTTTCATTAGGCCAGTGCTCCTTGCGCCTGTCTGAGGGGGGGCCAGGTTCTGGCTCGTGGGCCCTGGTAGGCAAGCACTCTATGCACATTGACTGATGCCAGAAAGCTAATATATCCATACCAGCCTGGATATCTGCGGGGAGCCTCCGTGACTCACCCAGAAAATGACGTTTCATTACATTCAACCCTGGGTTTTTGCTCTAATACCTGAAACTTTGTTATTAATAAAGTCAACTGTCATCTTGGTGTTTCTCTACACTGTGGTCAGTGTTCACTACACCCATGTCAACTGTCATCTTAGTGACAGACTGACTACACGTGTAGTTTCAGTTTCCTGATGCCTTATCCAGTTACTTTACACAGAGCCTGATGCATCATTATAGCCAAGTTACTTTACTCAGAGCCTGATGCTTCATTATAGTCCAGTTACTTTATTCAGAGCCTGATGCTTCATTATAGTACAATTACTGTACTCAGTGCCTGATGCTTCATTATAGTCCAGTTACTTTACTTAGTGCCTAATGTTTCATTATAGTCCAGTTACTTTACTCAGAGCCTGATGCTTCATTATAGTCCAGTTACTTTAATCAGAGCCTAATGTTTCATTATAGTCCAGTTACTTTACTCAGAGCCTGATGCTTCATTATAGTCCAGTTACTTTACTCAGAGACTGATGCTTCATTATAGTCCAGTTACTTTACTCAGAGCCTGATGCTTCATTATAGTCCAGTTACTTTACTCAGAGCCTGATGCTTCATTATAGTCTAGGTTCCACATTAATGTTTGTGTTGGTAATGACAGGTGCAGGAGACCATCAGGGAGGCCCTGGAGATGATGACCACAGAGACAGGTGCCACAGCTGACCCCGTACACCTGGGAGACTCAGCCTCCACCATTAATGTTTGTGTTGGTAATGACAGGTGCAGGAGACCATCAGGGAGGCCCTGGAGATGATGACCACAGAGACAGGTGCCACAGCTGACCCCGTACACCTGGGAGACTCAGCCTCCACCATTAATGTTTGTGGTGGTAATGACAGGTGCAGGAGACCATCAGGGCGGCCCTAGAGATGACCACAGAGACAGGTGCCACAGCTGACCCCGTACACCTGGGAGACTCAGCCTCCAGGATCATGAAATAAAGTTCAGGAAATCACTGGAAAGATCCACCAGAAGCAATTAACAGTAAGTTTTTTATTTTCTCTCATTGGTCATATCACAAAATGTTGAGGTGTGTTTTGAAGAGAGGAAGCCTGTTCTTAGGTTTATTGGAGTTCCCCAAGGTCAACTACTGACTTTCCTTATCATACAATCCACATTAGTTGCCTAACTCCTGGATAAATATTTATTGATTGGTGAACAGATGCATCAGGTGAAAGGAAACATGAGAACCATTTCTGTGCTGCATAGTGATTGAACCTGTGATCCTCTATTGAACCCGAGATCCTTGCCCCTTCACAGAGGCACAAAGAGCGCATGATACTCCACCAACCTACCGGGAAAGCATCCAGGAGGACAGCGAACCTAAACAGACCACTGGTGGGTTCCAAGAGACTGAAACCTTGAAACTGGCAACAAACTTCTAAATAATGCCAGCACCAACCCCCTGCCAGTAGAGGGGGGGCTGGAGCTACACGTCCAACACCAACCCCCTGCCAGTAGAGGGGGGCTAGAGCTACAGGTCCAGCACCAACCCCCTGCCAGTAGAGGGGGGCTGGAGCTACAAGTCCAGCACCAACCACCTGCCAGTAGAGGGGGGCTGGAGCTACAGGTCCAGCACCAACCCCCTGCCAGTAGAGGGGGGCTGGAGCTACAGGTCCAGCACCAACCCCTTGCCAGTAGAGGGGGCCTAGAGCTACAGGTCCAGCACCAACCACCTGCCAGTAGAGGGTGGCTGGAGCTACAGGTCTAGCACCAACACCCTGCCAGTAGAGGGGTGGGCTGGAGCTACAGGTCCAGCACCAACCCACTGCCAGTAGAGGGGGTGCTGGAGCTACAGGTCCAGCACCAACCCCCTGCCAATAGAGGGGAGCTGGAGCTACAGGTCCAGCACAAACCCCCTGCCAGTAGAGGGGCGGCTGGAGATACATGTCCAGCACCAAACCCCTGCCAATTGAGGGGGCCTGGAGCTACAGGTTCAGCACCAATCCCATGCCAGTAGAGGGGGGCTGGGGGTACTGGTCCAACACCAACCATCCTGCAAGTAGAGAGGGAGGGGGTGGAGTTAAAGGTCCAGCACCAACCCCCTGCCAGTAGAGGAGGGCTGGAGCTACAGGTCTAGCACAAACCCCCTGCCAGTAGAGGTGGGCTGGAGCTACTGGTCCAGCACCAACCCCCTGCCAGTAGAGGTGGTCTGGAGCTACAGGTCCAGGACCAACCCCCTGCAAGTAGAGGTGGGCTGGAGCTACAGGTCCAGCACAAACCCCCTGCCAGTAGAGGGGCGGCTGGAGATACATGTCCAGCACCAAACCCCTGCCAATTGAGGGGGCCTGGAGCTACAGGTCCAGCACCAATCCCATGCCAGTAGAGGGGGGCTGGGGGGTACTGGTCCAGCACCAACCCCCCTGCCAGTAGAGAGGGGCTGGAGCTACTGGTTCAGCACCAACCCCCTGCCAGTAGAGGAGGGGCCAGGAGCTACAGGTTCAGCACCAACCCCCCTGCCATTAGAGGTGGGCTGGAGCTACAGGTCCGGAACCAACCCCCTGCCATTAGAGGTGGGCTGGAGCTACAGGTCCAGAACCAACCCCCTGCCAGTAGAGGTGGGCTGGAGCTACAGGTCCAGCACCAACCCCCTGCCATTAGAGGTGGGCTGGAGCTACAGGTCCAACACCAACCCCTTGCCAGTAGAGGGGGCCGGAGCTACGTGTCCAGCAACAACCCCCTGCCAGTAGAGGGGGGCTGGATCTACAGGTCCAGCACCAACCCTCTGCCAGTAGAGGGGGGCTGGAGCTACATGTCCAGCACCAACCCTCTGCCAGTAGAGGGGGGCTGGAGCTACAGGTCCAGCACCAACCTGCTGCCAGTAGAGGGGGGCTGGAGCTACAGGTCCAGCACCACCTCCTGCCAGTAGAGAGGGGCTGGAGCTACATTTCCAGCACCAACCCCCTGCCAGTAGAGGGGGGCTGGAGCTACAGGTCCAGCACCAACCCCCTGCCAGTAGAGAGGGGGGGGCTACAGGTCCAGCATCAAACCAGTCAGTAGAGAGGGGCTGGAGCTACAGGTCCAGCACCAACCCCCTGCCAGTAGAGGGGGGCTGGAGCTACAGGTCCAGTACCACCTCCTGCCAGTAGAGAGGGGCTGGAGCTACATTTCCAGCACCAACCTCCTGCCATTAGAGGGGGGCTGGAGCTACAGGTCCAGCACCAACCACCTGCCAGTAGAGAGGGGCTGGAGCTACAGGCCCCGCACCAAGTCCCTGCCAGTAGAGGGAGGGCTGGAGCTATAGGTACAGCACCAACCCCCTAACAGTAGAGGGCGGCTGGAGCTACAGGTCCTGCACCAACCCCCTGCCAGTAGAGGAGGGCTGGAGCTACAGGTTCAGCACCAACCCCCAGACAATAGAGGGGGGCTGGAGATACAGGTCCAGCACCACCTCCTGCCAGTAGAGGGGGCTGGAGCTACATGTCCTGCACCAAGCCCCTACCAGTAGAAGGGGGCTGGAGCTACAGGTCAAGAACTAACCCCCTGCCGTTAGAGGGGGGCTGGAGCTACTGGTCTAGCACCAACCCCCTGCCAGTAGAGGGGGGCTGGAGCTACAGGTCCTGCACCAACCCCCTGCCAGTAGAGGAGGGCTGGAGCTACAGGTTCAGCACCAACCCCCAGACAATAGAGGGGGGGCTGGAGATACAGGTCCAGCACCACCTCCTGCCAGTAGAGAGGGGTTGGAGCTACAGGTCCCGCACCAAGCCCTTGACAGTAGAGGGGGACTGGAGCTACAGGTCCAGCACCAACCCCCTGCCAGTAGAGGGGGGGCTGGACCTACAGGTCTAGCACCAACTCACTGCCAGTACAGGGGGGCTGGAGTTACAGGTCCAGCACCAACCCTCTGCCAGTAAAGGGGGGGCTGGAGCTACAGATCCAGCACCAACCCCCTGCCAGTAGAGGGGGGCTGGAGCTACAGGTCCAGCACCAACCCCCCTGCCAGTAGAGGGGGGCTGGAGCTTCATGTCCAGCACCAACCCCCTGCCAGTAGAGGGGGGCTGGAGCTACAGGTCCAGCACCAAGCCCCTGCCAGTAGAGGGGGCTGGAGCTACATGTCCAGCACCAACCCCCTGCCAGTAGAGGTGGGCTGGAGCTACAGGTCCAACACCAACCCCCTGCGAGTAGAGGGGGGGCTGGAACTACAGGTCCAGTAAAAAAACCCTGCCAGTAGAGGGTGGCTGGAGCTATAGGGCCAGCACCAACCCCCTGCCAGTAGAGGGGGGCTGGAGCTACGGGTCCAGCACCGTCCCTCCCTTGCAAGTAGGGGGGGGGGATGGTGCCACAGGTCCAGCACCAACCCCCTGCCAGTAGAGGATGGCTGGAGCTACAGGTCCACCACCACCTCCTGCCAGTAGAGAGGGGCTGGAGCTACATTTCCAGCACCAACCCCCTGCCAGTAGAGAGGGCTGGAGCTACAGGTCCAGTACCAACCCCCTGCCAGTAGAGGAAGGGGGGGCTGGAGCTACAGGTCCAGTACCAACCACCTGCCAATAGAAGGGGGCTGGAGCTACAGGTCCAGCACCATCCACCTGCCAATTGAAGGGGGCTGGAGCTACAGGTCCAGCACCAACCCCTGTCAGTAGAAGGGGGCTGGAGCACAGGTCCAGTAGAGGGGGGCTGTAGCTACAGGTCCAGCGCCAACCCCCTGCCAGTATAGGGGGGGCTGGAGCTACAGGTCTTGCACCAGCCCCCTGCCAGTAGAGGGCGGCTGGAGCTACAGGTTCAGCACCAACCCCCTGCCAGTAGAGGGGGGCTGGAGCTACAGGTCCAGCACCAACCCCCTTCCAGTAGAGGGGGGGGGGGGTGGAGCTACAGGTCCAGCATTTGGGGGCTGACACTGTCCACAGGTGATAATGGAGCTGACACTGACCACGGGTCATAATGGGGGTGACACTGACCACAGGTGATAATGGGACTGACACTGACCACAGGTGATAATGGGGCTGACACTGCCCACAGGTGATAATGGGGCTGACACTGTCCACAGGTGATAATGGAGCTGACACTGACCACGGGTCATAATGGGGGTGACACTGACCACAGGTGATAATGGGGCGGACACTGACCACAGGTGATAATGGGGCTGACACTGACCACAGGTGATAATGGGGCTGACACTGCCCACAGGTGATAATGGGGCTGACACTGACCACAGGTGATAATGGAGCTGACACTGACCACGGGTCATAATGGGGCTGACACTGACCACAGGTGATAATGGGGCGGACACTGACCACAGGTGATAATGGGGCTGACACTGACCACAAGTGATAATGGGGCAGACACTGTCCACAGATTGAGGACTCTAGGGTTGCAGTACGGATTTCATCAAGAGTGAGAGCCTTAGGGACTGCATCACAGGTTACAGAGTGTACATATTCCTCGGCTACTTGCTGATGCTTGGTGATGGTGAAACTGTTGGCAGGATGTCGACTGATGTAATCATACTATGCCTAAAGCCACCAATACGCACAGCGTTTCAGGCATGATGTGGAAAAAAATAAAACTAAGAGATAAAAGTAATTGAGATCAAAAGCAAAAGTTGAACAGAAGTAGGAAAAAAAAGAATGACAATACAGTAGTGTATTTATATGTTGAATGGAAAAGCGGATGGTAACTTTAACTAAATAAACATAATATATTTTTTTTTTATGTGGCAGATAGCAGTACAATATTAAAAATTCAGTCATTAATCCTTATTGTTTAATAATAGCAAGACATAGGTTGACAATCAGTAGATAAGGTAGGTTACATAGAGTTTATTAAGTAGTACTTAGTTTCTCTCTTAAACTGGTTGAGAGGGGAGACAGTCTTTAATGTTACTGGGAAGAACATTTTACATTTTGGGACCCCTCCACTTGTGGAACATTTCCACTTCGGCTAAGTCGCACTCTTGGATTATTAAATCAATATTTGTTTCTAGTGTGGAGTCCAAACGTTCTGTTACAACCCTCTACCATGTATTTAAGGACAGGTTTAGCATTGCAGTTCTGATTTATGTTTTATATATATATAATTAGCAGTCTCCGTGGCGTAGTGGAAAGATGTTCACCTGGTGTTCTGCGAGAGTTTTGTCCTGGGTTCATATCCTGGCTGGAGAGGATTTACTGGGTGCAAATAATTACTTGTAGCCTCTGTATAACTCAACAGTAAAATGGGTACCTGGTATTCTTCGCAGAGATTGTATTCCAGGGAATTTAGGATTAAGGACTTGCCCAAAACGCTACGCATACTAGTGGCTGTACAAGAATGTGACAACTCTTGTATATATATAAAAAAAAATATATATATATATATATATATATATATATATATATATATATATATATATATATATATATATATATATATATATATATATATATATATATATATTGGTGTATACTGGCAGCAGGTTTTCTTTCAAACATGTTTCATTGAATATGACCGCATATTCAGTATTTATTATTTTCTGGTTTAGGGCTTCTATCCCTCTAACTATTTTCTTAGCATCAGGGCTTAGTTGAAATAGGAGTTATCCAAAACTCATTTTCGTACTTTTAAGGTGAAGAAACGAAGTGATTTACTATAGAGTGTATTACACTTATTTATACAATTTGCACGTTTCGAACCTCCATGGTTCATTCTCAAGTGAACAGATCTTACAATGCTGGTTGATTTTATACCCGCACTGGGTCAGGTGATAATACAATAAAGGTGAAAACATGGGGGGATACATAAGGGATAAATGTGAGGTGAAACAGAGGTAACTGCAGAAGGCTTATTGGCCCATATGAGGCAGCTCCTATCTAAACAAAAAGATAAATCCAGTGTAATTGGCCTGTTATGTTGGACATTGTCTTCTGTGTTGGCATCGTTATGTTCTGGTCTTGTCCTTACTCTCATGGTGGGTAGAGTAAATAGTTCCGTGATTTGGGTGTTCATGGTAGGTTGTTCTATTCTTATGTGAATTGCCTCAAGAATTTGTAATCTTCTTGCATCTTGGGTTTTGTCTATTACGCAGGTATTCAAAACCCAAGATGCAAGAAGATTAAAAGTGGCTAAACTAAAGAGATTTTTCTATACTTATAAGATATTTTGGGTTTTCCTAGTGACAGCTTGTCTAGTTCTTGCTTGTTCATCTAACTTCCATAAAAGAACAATATAATAAAATATCTTTAGATCTTTACCTTTCATTGTTTAGTGTATTTCTCAAACAAAATATAATTACCTCTGAAGAACATTCAACTGAACAAACCCACAAGGGCCGTGACAAGGATTCGAACCTACTTCCGAGAGCATCCCAGACGCTGCCTTAATTCGACTGACCTACGACATGATCCAACTGACATTGTTATAACACATTGTTAGATTAAAGGTAAGTTAACATACAATTATGTGCCTCATTATCCTTCAACATTTTCTTAATTATCTTCCACACTCAAAGTGTTTAGCCTGTTATTTGCATGTGTCATCTTGTGCCTCTTCATATGGCCAAGCTGACCGAATCTCTTCCCACACTCTGGACACTCGTGAGGTTTATCACCTGAATGCAATAACATGTGCTTTACTATATTTTTACGTTCTCTAAATTTTTTGCCACACTCGGCACATTGAAAAGGTCTCTCATCCACATGCACCATCCTGTGAGTCTTCATATATGCAAGACGACTGAATCTCTTCCCACACTCTGGACACTTGTGAGTTTTGTCATCTAAATGCACTAACATGTGAGTCTTCATATTTCCAAGACGATTGAATCTCTTCCCACACTCTGGACACTCGTGAAGTTTGTCATCTAAATGCACTAACATGTGAGTGTTCATACTTCCACGCTGACTGAATCTCTCCCCACACTCTGGACACTCGTGAGGTTTATCTCCTGAATGCACTAACATGTGAGTCTTGATATGTCCACGCTGACTGAATCTCTTCCCACACTCTGGACACTCGTGAGGTTTATCACCTGAATGCACTAACATGTGACGCTCCACACGTGAAGGACAGGTGAATACCTTCGGACACTGTGGACACTGGTGAGTCTTCATCTTCTTTATGACAGGTGCAGTTTGTGTGAAGGTTTTCTCCCCCGGATGTTGGGAGAAGCGTCAAGACTTGAGTGTTGTTTCTTAGAGTTAGACTTGATGTGAGCACTTGGCGGTCAATGGTGGTGCTTCTTCTTTATGATAGGTACAGTTTGTGTCAAGGTTTTCCCTTAATGGTCGTGCTGGACCTCACCAGCTGTAGCGCTGCTAAAATGGCGGCGGTTGTTTACCCTCTCATCACCTAAGCGTTCCAATGTTTTGGTCTGGTTCCACATATCATTTTTCCTACTTCTTATTTTTGTTTATAACTGGTCATTTACAATTAACGCTTGTATTTATCCGCATGTTTTTCAATCAAAGAATGTACTTTGGAATTGTTTCTTTATACATAATGCCACACGATTATACTTTTTGAAGGAAACAGCTCTCCCACAGCGATACAAGATACTCCTTACATTGACACCATCGCACACTAATATTTTTACCATTTCGAACACCAGTTTTGGACGTTTCGCTTATGTGTACGTGTTCAATATTAAATTTATTTAATTTTATTTATTTATTTATATATATACAAGAAGGTACATTGGGATTGTGAGGATACATAGCATAGTAATTACGTTCCTGTAAAGCCACTAGTACGCGCAGCGTTTCGGGCAGGTCAAGTTCAAGTATGTTTATTGAGATAAGCAATAAATACATCTCAAAGGGATAGAGTAGCTTAGGCTATTTCTACCCAGCAAACATTTTCATGTTTTTAAAACATCCTAAAAACGACATTTCATTGTTTTCAGCACGTTTATAATTACGTTTAGAAAAGGTTTTTTGAGAACTTTTATATACAACCTTAGAACGTAAATAATTAACATTTCTAAAAACTTTTTTATAATCTTTTAATTACCTACATTAAAACGTTTAGGGTATAATAATTTTTTAATTCATATCTGAAATAGAAAGGGAGAGAAAGAAATGGACATCCTATATATGTATGTGCAAATTACAAATAAATAGGGTACAAAAAGAGAATTAAAATATTATATTTATTTAATTAAGAATGAGTAATACAACAAAATATATGTAATAGCTCGAAATATATAGACTATATCTATAACAGAATATAAAAGTAAAAATTTAAAAATCTATAAAAATCTATATATGCAATATGTGAACACAATAGATTTTGTGATCAAGCAGCCTGTGATTCATGTCATGCTGAGATCAGTCTGACATTACAAGCAGTTATTGTTACTTAAAACTAAAACAAGTAAAATTTTCCGAGTATACATATAACACTATAGTTTTTCTATGACTAATAATAAAAATCTATTAATCAAAAGTTTAGGACTAATTAACTAAAAATAAAAATCTACAAGTGAATGTAAACAGTCAAGTATAATATTCATGTAGAAAGAGAAAGAAAAAGAGAGAGAGAAGGAAAGAAAGAGAAAGAAAGAAAGGGAGAGAGAGAGAAAGAAAAGAAAAAAGTCATGTATAATATTCATATTAGCACCATGCAATATAACTTAGATTAAGTAAAAATCTCAGACATTTTTAAATCAAATGAAATATGAGAGCCAGAGAGAGAGCGAGAGCCAGAGAGAGAGCGTGAGCCAGAGCCAGAGAGAGAGAGAGAGAGTCAGAGCCAGAGAGAGAGAGAGAGAGAGCCAGAGAGAAAGAGAGAGCCAGAGAGAAAGAGAGAGCCAGAGAGAGAGAAAGAGAGAGCCAGAGAGAGAGAGAGAGCCAGAGCCAGAGAGAGAGAAAGAGAGAGCCAGAGAGAGAGAGAGAGCCAGAGCCAGAGAGAGAGAGAGCGTGAGCCAGAGCCAGAGAGAGAGTGCGTCAGAGCTAGAGAGAGAGAGCCAGAGCCAGAGAGAGAGAGAGAGCCAGAGAGAGAGAGCCAGAGAGAGCCAGAGAGAGAGAGAGCCAGAGAGCGA